>NW_023270175.1:28458508-28871915 GCF_011800145.1 Mirounga leonina
ATATTTCAAATCATTATGTTGTATGCCTTAAATTTACACAATGTTAAATTTTTTTAAAGATTTTATTTATTTATTTGACAGAGACAGGCACAGCGAAAGAGGGAACACAAAGCACGGGGAGAGGGAGAGGGAGAGGGAGAAGCAGGCTTCCCGCGGAGCAGGGAGCCTGATGCAGGGCTCGATCCCAGGACCCTGGGATCATGACCTGAGCTGAAGGCAGACGTTAACAACTGAGCCACCCAGGCACCCCAAGAATTTTTTTTTAAGATTTTATTTTTATTTATTTAGAGAGATGGAAGAGAACACTAGCAGGGGGAGAGGGAGATAAAGAATCTCTATAAAAAAGCAGACTTTTTGCTGAGCATGGAGCCCGACGCGGGGCTGGATCTCATGACCCTGAGATCATGACCTGAGCCAAAATCAGGAATCAGACACTTAACTGATTGAGCCACCCAGGCACCCCAATGATGTATGTCCATTGAATTTAATATAGTTGGGGAAAAAAATAAAACTTGAAAGTAACACAAAGTATACCATAACTAGGGATTCTGGCTGCACTTCTAAAACAGCATGTTTATTGTTACAATTTATAATTTGAACAAAGCAGATTCACATTAATTAAAATAAATGTCAGGGTTGGGGGCAAGAGACACATAAACTAGAACTCTAGTCAGGCTCAGACCCAGACAGCATCTGCAGAGGGAAAAGACTGATGGGAGCAATTTCCAGGTCCTCCTGTGGCACTCCAGACTACTCATGTGGCATTTACTACAGATGTCTATCAAAAAAATTTGGGAACCCCCAAACCAATTACTTCAACCCAGGACTCTCATCCAACTGCCCTTCCTCATCTTCCGCCTCCTCTGTCCTTCTTTTCTCCACCTCCTCTTCCTAACTTCACTGCTCCACTTCCCTCCCTCTCTCCTAAACCACTGATTAAACTGTGGGCTCTAGCATCTGCCATCCTTGTTAATCAAACCCTCTATATCCTTAACATCAGAAAACCTTCCCTATAAATACTTGGCTTCCCGGAGACTGGCTTTCTTTTCTTTTCTTTTTTAATAGAAACATCACTTGTATTGACAAGGTAGGGCCACAATGGACAGCTTCCAGAACAGAAACAAGACAGTGCCAAGATAATGGAGTATAAAATTGCAGCAGACAGGTTAATACTCTTCACTCTCATCCTCTCCCTCGCCACTATCCGCCCCAACCTCCTCATAATCCTTCTCAAGGGCAGCCATGTCCTCCTGGGGGCCTGAGAAAACTCCTTCCTCCATGCCCCACTCACATACAGTGAACAAAGGCACACTTGGCATACATCAGGTCAATCTTTCAGTCCAGGCAAGCCCAGGCCTCAGCAACGGCTGTGGTGTTGCTCAGCATGCACACAGCTCACTGTATTTTGGGAGACCTGGCTCTCTTCTGAAGACTCTTTCTCAAACGGGTAGGAGTCAACCTCCTCTTGCCTCCCCACTGCTTATACGGTCCATTAATCCAACCTCATGAAAAGTCCCTCCTCCCTTGGGGCTCATGCTATCTAGAGATACAAGCTTTTAACCCCTCTTTGTCAAGGATATCATGTCTCCTGGACATTTCCCTTCATGCATTTGGGTCACTGGCAGCCTTTCCATCCTATCCCCTGCCATTATCCTATGAAATTTTAATGTTCATGTGAATGGCCTACTCCATACTCCTTTCATAGTTCTTGGAATTCTCTATCTCTAGTGACCTTTACTATCCTTCATTATCTCTATCATGATCACATAGTGACAATGACTGTACACTTTGAAATGTGGCTTTTAGTCTTACTCTCTATGCCAACTCTTGCCACACTGTTAGAAATTCCATCATTCACATGGTCAACTCACCCAAAAAGCTAGATTTTCAAGTCCCAGGCTTTGGAAATTCTATCATTCACAAGGACAACTCACCCAGAAAGCTAGATTTTCAAGTCCCAGCCTTCTTTTGCTCTAAGGATCTTCACCTTTGCTCTAGTCAACTACTCTTTGAACAGACTAGGATTTGTTATTACCTCCTGTTTCACCTCTGATACCTCAAAAAACAATAGCTCTCTCTCAGCTTTTCAGCTCTTTCACTCCCACTACAAAAGCTCTTTAAAATCTCTAGTCTCTTGATCCCACCCTATTTGTCAAACTCCTTACCTTCACTTCCCCTATGAAGTCTGAACACCATGCTCAGTCACGGAACCCATTCTCTCACTAGCCTCCTCAATTCCTTCCCAAACTGGCTTTCTGCCATGATTGACCATAAAGCCTTAAATCCAGGACCAATCATCTCAGAAACTGCTTTCTTTATTCCTGCATGAAGGAGTGAGAACTGCTTTGATAAAACCACACCAATATGAAGAATGATGCCATTACAAATTCCTCAGTGTCACTCCACAAACCTACTTGTCCTTGCTCATCTCACTATCCACTTACACTAAATGCCCAAAGCTTACCACACTCCTCTCTATACAGGAGACCTTGCTCCTACACCCCTTTAAAAAATCAGGGTCATCTGGTAGGCCTTTCTTCACATTTCCTTGTGTGTGCACATCAGTTTTCCCCCCTCACTTCAGAAGAGGAAATCTCCTCTCCTGTTTAAGACTGCTACTAAAGAGCTTCCCCCTATGTTCTCGATCACCATGTTCCCATCTTTTTGCACCAATAATTATCCCATCTCCCCTATATTGTTAATCACTTCACATCTACTCTCTATCTCCCCCATGGCTCCTTAGCTTAAGTATGTTAGGGTCCTTATTTTCTTACACTTCACACACTTTCCTTGACAGAAAACCCTCTTCCAGCCTTATCTCTCTCCTTCCCTACACAGGCCCAGTATTAAAGGTAAAGCTCCTTTAGGGCAGGGATTTTTTGTTTTATTTTTTGTTCACCGGCATACCACTAACGTAGAGCAGGGCCAGACACATAGTAGGAGTTCAATAAATAATTGAACGAATAAGTAGCGCCCTCAAAAGAATACATGCACTATGTCTACTTTCTCACCTTCTTTTCATTCTTTTAGCCCTCTGTCTGTAAGCTGGTTCCGGTGCCCATACTCCCACAGCTCTAACTTAATAAATTGAATGGACAGTTCCTTATTTAACCTCTGTAATACTGACACTATTAAACTATTATCTCCTTCTTGGAAGACCGTTTTCTCCTTTGCTTTCATGACATCACATCTCCTCTTACCTCTCTGGACATTCCTGTTAAGTCTCCTTTGTCAAATCTGCTTGTCCAGCCCCCCATCTTAAATGTCTAAATGCTGGTATTTCCCTAGATTCAGCCCTCAGCTCTCTGTCCTCCACCATTCTGCATGCTCTCTGTAGGTAACCTAATCTACATGCATGGCTTTAATCATCATCTAAATGCTGATGACACCAAAAAAAGGTATATTATCTTCAGCCCAGACTTCTCTTCTGAGCCCTACACACATAGGAAAACAGTGACAACCACTGGCAATCTTGAGGGCTTACATTCCAAAGTATAATTCTAAGTTCTTTACATATATTTACTCACTTAGTACTCACAACCAACCTATTAGGAAGGTACTATTATTCTCACCATGTAAAGTTAAGGAAGTCAAGGTACAGAATGGAAAGGAACTTGCTCAAGGCCACAGAGCCAGCTAGTAAGCGGTAAAGCTGGTAAAATAGTGCTAACGAGTACTTTTCAAAATAAGAGTTTTATTGCTATATAATTCACATATCATAGAATTCATTTGTTTAATGATCCAATAGTTTTCAATATGTACAGTGTTATGCAACCATCCCCACAATCTAATTTTACAACACTTTTTTTCTTTAAGATTTTATTCATTTATTTGAGAGAGACAGAGAGCACGAGTAGGAGGGGCATAGGAAGAGAGAGAGAGAGAGAATCCCAAGCAGACTCCATGCTGAGCATGGAGCCTGACTCGGGGTTTGATTGATCCCAGAACCCATGAGATCATGATCTGAGCCGAAACCAAGAGTCAGATGCTTGACTGACTGTGCCACCTAGGTGCCCCATAATTGTAAAATATTTTCACCACCCCCAAAAGAAACCTGGTACCCATTCATTAGCAGTCACTGATATGAGTACTTAAAAAAAAAAAAAAAAGATTTATTTATTTATTTCAGGGAAAGAGAGTGAGAGAGAGGAGGGGCAGAGGGAGAGAATCTTCAAGCAGACTCTCTGCTGAGTGCAGAGTCCAACGAGGCGCTCAATCTCCTGACCCATGAGATCATGACCCTGAGCTGAAACCGAGTCAGACGCTCAACTGACTGAGCCACCCAGGTGCCCCATTTTCAATAATCTCTACACCCAATGTAGGGCTTGAACTCACGACTCTGAAATCAAGAGTCGCATGCTCTTCCAACTGAGCCAGCCAGGCACCCCTGATGAGTATTTTTAAGCTTTTACTTTAGAAACTGAAACTTTTTAAGATAATTACATTCAAGATAATTATATTCAAAAAACAAATAAATACAATCAGTTAAGCCAGTTAGGACAACAATAGTTTCTTTTTTAAAAAAAATGTACATATATTAGCTTTTACAATACAAAAGATTATTTTTTTCCATTTAAAAAGGGAGTCTTCTACCAGGATTGGATTTATGCATAAGCTACAACAAATTCAAACAAGAAAGAGCTAAATATTCCTATACTTAGACAAATATTACAGCCTTAATGTGTTACCAGAAGGCAGACACACTCAATCCTCACATGAATTAACAGTGAAAAGGAGAATATCTTTAGTAGACTGAAAAATGACCTCTCCTTACATGCACAATTTTACATGATACATGTGTCTAGTTACATGAAAAATGAAACCAATTGCTTAAAGGCAGAAGAGTGTGTAGATGGCAATTATCAACTGCATATATGACACAAAGGAAAAGAAACTGCTT
The DNA here is from genome assembly GCF_011800145.1 of Mirounga leonina. Taxonomy (NCBI): domain Eukaryota; kingdom Metazoa; phylum Chordata; class Mammalia; order Carnivora; family Phocidae; genus Mirounga; species Mirounga leonina. The sequence goes on from NW_023270175.1 coordinate 28,463,409, forward strand.
AAGAGAATAAGGTGAAAAGGCTTTTTTAAAACAGAAGAGTTCATTAGCCTTTCAATGACTATAATTAGAGAGGGTATTCCCATGCTGCTCCAGGTGCAGAGATGCAGCAAGAGTAAAACTGTACTGTTGACCCCAGCTTTCCTGGCCCAGTGACTGAAAAGCACTAATGAGTGATTTCCAGTCTAATTTACCATTTAAAGGCTTGGGAAAGACCAAGAAAGAAAAAGCAATAGAATAGATATATAGTTTCTAAGTGATAGGAGAAAAGAACCACCACTAAAGAAAAGCATCAGTATCTAATTCTATGAAACAATTCTTTCACAGGTCTTATTTCTGGCTCTTCCCTTTCATATATATCGTGCTTCATTTGAGGTTCAAAATGTGTTACTTCCAGGTAAATCAGATTCAGATCCCACAACTCCTAATAACCTTGAAACCATCATTGGTGTGAAAGGGCAGCTCTTTATTCCCATCCGGAATGAAGTGTGATGAGGATGAACTCATCTACTGGAGACGGGAAGACACTTTGTTCAAGTCAACAATCATTAATTGAGCACCCTACTATGTCCTAGATTCTGCACTGGGTGCTGGAGACTAGAGAGGAAGAAGACGCTACCCCTTACCTCACAGTTAAGTAGGGGAGGAGACCTATATTTAATAAGGCAGAATATCAGGCTATAAGTAGTACAGCACGGATTTAACAAGATTGTTCTGTTTTTGGACCAAGTTCAAACTCCAATTTTTGTTCTAGAAAACATGGTGAGCCCAGCTGCAAAAACCATGTGAGTCATGGTAGAAAGAGATTAGTTCCAAAAGAAGTGGAGGGGGGGAAAGGGTAAATCTGAGAAAGCACGACGGTATTCCTTCACTCACTAATTCAGCCATTCCAAGTATCTTAAAATTAAGTACCTACGATCTGCCAGGTCCAGAGGATATAAAGAATAAGATTCTGTCTAATCTTCCAAGGAGGTCTCAATTTAGTGAGCACAGCAAACAAACACTGATACTGCATGCAGACAAGTGGAGATAACAATAATAACGATAATAATGGTTGACATCTATTGAAGACTTACTGTATGCCAAAGTACTGTCCAGTGCATTTCATACATATTAACTCCTTTACTCCTTACGACAAACCTATGAAGTAGGTGGCTCTTAGTTTCCCCATTTTATAGATGAGGCAACTGAAGCACCAAGAGATTATATGACTTCTCTTACGTCAAGTGGCCAGAAAGGAACAGAGCCAAGATTTGCATGTTGATAAACTGACTCAAGCCTACCACCTTCACCCCAATACTACACTGTCTTAAACAAATGCATAAATCAAGATCACATCATCCTGGATAATAATCATCACAGCAAAGCTATGAAGTAGGTTTTATCATCCTCAATTTAGGAAGGAGGAAATTGAGGGGCAGAGAGGATAACTAAATCACTCAAAGTCTTCCAGCTGAGTAGCAGAGCCAGAATACAAATTGGAATCAGCCATAAATCTCTTTCTATATTAGAAACAGCAGCTCTAACCACACTGGAAAAGTAAACCACTAGGTATAGAGTTCTTCCAGAGTAGCAGCATTATACCGAAAACATATTAGAGTTTTAAAAATGCCTTAGGCACACAGTACCTCGGGGAGTCACACAGCAGTCACTAGTAATTCTTCAGGACCAGCAATACACACTACACTTTGATTTGTTTTGGTAAGAACAGACAGCCCCGGAGGAGAAGACAAGCAGGACAAAGGACTGACATCACGGTTCTGTCGACAGTATAGTTGATCTGCTGTAATTAGACTGTGTGCCACACAGCCCCTTGTTTGGTGACGAGAATCCTCTATTACTTGTGGACTTTAATTTCAAAGTGATTTTATCTATGAATTCTACCACTTAGGAAAACAGATTTGTTTTCATCATTCCTGAGAAGCATATCAAAATAGCACTCATTGGGGCCACACAGCAGCCTAAGTGGTAGGCAATTACGAAGATGCTTTAGTCAAAGGTAAACAACTGATGATACATCAAAATCCTACTTCAGAGCGAGAGGGGAAACTAAGAAGATTGTGTTTTTTTTTAAGATTTTATTTATTTATTTGTCAGAGAGCATGAGACAGAACAAGCAGGAGGAATAGGACAGAGAGAGGGAGAAGCAGGCTCCCTGCTGCCTGGTGCGGGGCTCGATCCCAGGACCCTGGAATCACTACCTGAGCCGAAGGCAGATGCTCAACCGACTGAGCCACCCAGGAGCCCCACTAAGAAGATTGTATTAATGGAAAATGCCACATTTCCAAAAATTGGTGAAGCCACAAGAAAAAAGAAACTCCTCAAAATACTTTTTAAAGGAAAAGTATTAGCAAAAAAAAAGTATTTTAACATAACTAAAACATATGTAACCATGTTGAAGATTCTTTGCATATCTAAAATAATTATGTAGTTTATATTACATAAAATGAATCACAGTGTATGTGTGATATACACATTATCGTTTTAGAGCTATTAATTTTTAATTTACGCATTGAATATCCTTTCTGGTATATTTTTAACTGCTTACGAATACTGCTACAAGTTTCTGAACTTTAAGAAATGCAAGGTTGTTTTTACTTTGTGCCAAGTTTTGAGAATTAGCAAAAACTTGCCAATCAGGACAAATTATCAACATCTGAGATGAATGACAACGGTCTATGATTTCTTACCCAAGTGTGTCACAGATATAAGACACTGGAGGTCAAAAACACCTTGGGTCAAAACCCTGGCCCTGCCTCTTAATAGCAAATTATGTCGTATTCGGCAAGTTACTTAACCACTCTGTCCCTCACTTTTCCTATATGTAAATTGGAGCCATACTATATTCCTAGAAGGATTCAACAAAATGACACACGTATAGTGCCTGACCCATACACAGTTGGCACTCAGTAAGTGTTAATTTCTATCACCCACCACCCACGTCTCCATTTTCTGGGGAGAAAAAATTAAATACTACTTTGCCAGATGGAGCTTAGTACACACACAGTTCCACTTTCCAAAATACCAAGATGAATAGTTTCTGCCTTTTCAGCATCAGGTTTCAGGAAAAAGAGTATTTGCCTATTCTGACTAGATGCCAGTCTTTACAAGCCTGGAACAATTTCTTTCCTACCTGCAAGAGATGGAGGGCTTTGAAGCTGGTGAAAATGAAGCAACGTGGGGCACCTGGGTGGCTCAGTCAGTGAAGTGTCTGCCTTCGGCTCAGGTCATGATTCCAGGCGAGCCCCGTCTCCAGCTCCCTGCTTAGCGGGGGTGGGGGGTGGGGGGGGGGTGGTGTCTGCTTCTCCCTCTCCCTCTGCCTCTCCCCCTCCACTCATGCTCTGTCTTTCCCTTTCTCTCTCTCAAATAAATAAAAAAAAGAAAACAAGAAAATGAAGCAATGAGTTAAAAAGGATCTCAAGTGACAGATCCACTAGCCCAAGCCCAGCCTGGAATTCTGTAACAGCATCAATATTCCTCAAAAACCGAAGGGGCTTCTTAAGCTCAGACTCTGAGTGGGCTTACTACTCTACTCTAATAAAAGACACAGTTCAAACATTCCCATTTTTGCCTAAAAGATTTATGGTTTTCCTTGAGGTATTCACATTATCTAATTATTTAAACACGGACTGCTATAGTAATTACTAAAAATCCCAAACACTAATATAAGTATGACAAAAGAGTTTGGATAAATCTTTTTAAATTCCATTCAAACATTTATTTCACAAAGAATTATTTGATACTTTCAAGTGTACAATACTAGACCTGGCTCTGGAAATGCAAAGATAAACATGTAGCTATACCGAGTATCTCTCTAAGGCCAACACCCTAAGAGAGGAGTAACAATAATACTTACCGAACACATACTATATACCAGGTACTCTTGTAGTATGTTATATAGACCTATTTAACCTTCATGATAACTTTGCAATAAATATGACTATTAGCCCCATTTTACAGAAAAGGAGACTGAGGCATAGAGTAATTATGTAACCTGTCCATGGTTACAGATAAAAGGTCATGAGCAGGATATGAAGTCAGCAGTCTGGCTCCAGATAGTATACAATTTTTTTTTTTTTTTTTTTTTTAGAGAGAGAGAATGAGCGCACATGCAGGGGCACAGGGAGAGGGAGAGAATCTTTTTTTCTTTTTTAAAGATTTTATTTATTTATTTGAAAGAGAGCGAGAATGAGAGAGCAGGAATGAGGGGAGAGGCAGAGGGAGAAGCTGACTCCCCGCTGAGCAGAGGCCCCGATTCGGGACTCGATCCCAGGACCCTAGGATCATAACCTGAGCCAAAGGCAGACGCTTAACCAACTGAGCCACCCAGGAGCCCCTGAAAACAATATTTAAACACATTTTTAGATATGTATGTTCAAGTATGTGATGATGGTTTTCATTCTTATTGTTCCAAAAGTTCTTTTTACACTGGCTTTATTTCCACTAGTTCCATGAACTATCAAAATAAAACTTTTAATAATAATATCATTAGTCCAATTTTTTTTAAGATTTATTTCTTTATTTGACAGAGAGAGACACAGCAAGAGAGGGAACACAAGCAGGGGGAGTGGGAGAGGGAGAAGCAGGCTTCCCCGCGGAGCAGGGAGCCCGATGCGGGACTCAATCCCAGGACCCTGGGATCATGACCTGAGCCGAAGGCAGACGCTTAACGACTGAACCACCCAGGTGCCCCTCATTAGTCCAATTTTTAAAAAATAGCTTGCGTGGGGGCGTCTGGGTGGCTCAGTTGGTTAAGCGTCTGCTTTCAGCTAACGTCATGTTCCCAGGGTCCTGGGATCGAGCCCCACGTCGGGCTCCCTGCTCAGCGAGGGGTCTGCTTCTCCCTCTGCCCCTGCCCCCCACTCGTGCTTGTGCTCTCTCTCAAATAAACAAAATCTTTAAAAACAAAAATAGCTTGTGTGATTCTACAAATAAAAGTAAATAAAAATGTAGAAGAATGTTTAATAGCATTGTTCATAATAGTAGAAAAAGTAACTAAATAATTCCAAATGTCCATCAGGAAAGTACTATTTAAATTATGGAATATCCAAATAACGGGCTTCTGTGCAACTGTTAAAATACATGAGTAGCTTAATATGTACCAATATGAAATCATCTCTAACATATAGTAGGTGAAAAAGCAAATTGAAAAATATGATATATTGTATGACACCAACTGTATAGAAAAAATACATGCGTGTGCATGTGTGTGTTTATACACACACAAACAAATACAATCTGAACACCTAGACAAGAAATTTAACAGTGGTTATCTCTGGGGAATAGGGTTGCAACTGAAGCAGTGATGTCAACTTTTTTTTACCTTCTAGCTTTTTTTTTTTTAAGATTTATTTATCTATTACTTGAGAGAGAGAAAGAGAGCTCGCACGCCAGTGGGAGGGGTAGAGGGAGAGAATCTCCAGTAGACTCCCCACTGCGCGCAGAGCCTGAGGCAGGCTGATCTCACAACCTGAGCCAAAATCAAGAGTCAGAGGCTTAGGCTTAACAGACTGAGCCACCCAGGCGTCCCTATATCTTCTAGTTTAAAAAATGTTTAACCACATATAATACTTTTAAATTTTAAAAAATCCTAAATATTGATTGCCAAAGAAATTTTTCTCAAACGTATCTATTCTAGTTACATAACATGCAAATTAAAGAGAAAGACCCTGGATTAAAAGAAATCAGTTATTGATTTTAGGATTAGATAAAAATTGATCTAAATTTTGTGTTATTAATAAAGTGCACTTTAGTCTGTGCTTGGCTGACACAACTTGAGTATTTTAAGACAACCCAAGGAATTCAAGTACGGGAGTAATATCTTTAAACAACTAAAAATGGATTCTGACACAGTAACTTTCAAAACAACAACAGCAGCATCTGAAATGATCAACAGTAAGCTTGATGTAGACTGAGACTCACCAAGATACCAGATAAAAATCCAACTTCATAACAGTTCCTATAATCTACCAAATACTTCCCCCCAACCCCCCCACCCCGTGGGTTTCTTGTGGTTCTATTGTACTGTCATCTAACCTGCTCTATGACAATTTTAAAGGAAATTTCTACTTTTAGGATTTTCCATGAAGGAAAATAGGGGTGGGGTGGGGGAACTTTATCTTCAAATGCTTGAAATTAAAGTATTATACCCCTATATCTACACAATACAATCTTCTAAGTATTAGTTACTTCTGGGCAATTCACTTAAAAAATTTATGGGAGGAAAGAGTGAAGGGGGGTGTCAGTGAAAAAGTGGGGCTTCAGCTTTCATAATCAGCACTTTTAGCATATAATGCTTTGCCTTGTCCAAAGCATCCCCAAATATACAATCTAATTATTTAAAGTTACTGAGCGTAATGGACTTTTAGTCTGATGCAGCAATTTGCATGAATTCATGTGACCAGAAATGTGTTTCTTTTCCAAAGAAAATGACCTCCCAAGAGTAAAGGAACCACCCAGCTATAGGGTTTGTTTTTCTTTTCAATGCAGCTTTCTTATCTCCAAGTTGCCAAATATGAATCTCTGTAGTTTTATATAGCGGGGCGGACCTCAAGTGCGTTAAGAGATCGAGTCGCACATTATTTAAGGCATGCTAAATTCTATTTAAAATGTCTATGGCTTTTTGTTTCAACACTGAGTACATGTTTGTAAATCTGGGTTTGAGCTGTAATATTTTTTTAAGGTTTTATATATTTATTTGAGGGAGAGAAAGAAAGAGCATGAGCAGGAGGGGAGGGGCCGAGGGAGAAGCACACTCCTGGCTGAGCAGGCAGCCTGAAGGCAGGCTCCATCCCAGGACCTGGAGATCATGACCCAAGCCAAAGACAGATGCCCAACTGACAGAGCCACCCAGGTGCTCCTTGATTTGTATTATTTTTACCTAAAAAATCAATAGCATGACAATGGAGATTAATGGTGTACTCTTAACATAAAAGTTAACTGGCTCCATCATAAGGACAGCAAGTAGAGTGGTAGTTGATAGGAGTTAGAGGGATGGGAGAATGGGGAATTATTTAATGGTACAGTTTTACAAGATAAAAAGAATTCTGAAAATGGACAGTGGCGACCTTGCAAAACAGTGTGAATGCACTTAATGCCACAGAAGCATACACTCAGAAGTAATTAAGATGGTAATTTTTGTTATGTGTATTTTACTAAAATTAAAGTACTTTTACAAAACTGAATTGGCTTGTTTCTGAAGCATTACCAAAAAAAGTTGATTGGCTCCAAGGACATTGGGGTTAGAGTGCCTCCAATGACTCCTGAACCAAGGCTTACTATGATTCCAATTCCTTGAGCCTGAAGACCATTAAGAACAGAAATAGAGTGCTGATGGGCATAGCTTGTCTGGATAACTTCCAGCTCTGCTCCTACATGACTTGGACAAGTCATTTAAACTTTGAGCTTCAGTTTCCTTCTCTGTAAAATATGGAAAATAATCCTACTTAAATCTTACCAGGTTTTTCTTTTTTAAAAAGATTATTTATCTGAGGGCGCCTGGGTGGCTCAGATGGTTAAGCGTCTGCCTTCGGCTCAGGTCATGATCCCAGCGTCCTGGGATCAAGTCCCGCATCGGGCTCCCTGCTCCTTGGGAGCCTGCTTCTCCCTCTGCCTCTGCCTCTCTCTCTCTCTGTCTCTCATGAATAAATAAATAAAATCTTAAAAAAAAAAAAAAAAAGATTATCTGAGAGGGGAGCAGGGGCACACATGGGGGGGGGGGGGTGGGGGTGGGAGGAGCAGAGGGGGGAGGGGAAGAAGAGGGAAAGAATCTCAAGCAAACTCCCTGCTGAGCACAGAGCCTGATGTGGGGTGATGTGGGGGCTCTATCTCACGACCCTGAAATCATGACCTGGGCCGAAGCCAAGCCCAGAGTTGGACGCTTAACCGACTGAACCCCCCAGGAGCCCCCCCCACCAGGTTTTTCTGCAGATTTACTGAAAGAATACCTGTGAGTACACATGATACTCAGTAAACCCTAGGTATTATTAGCAACCACATGAATATACAAAGTTGATTTTCCCAGACTGAAGAGAGAGGCATTGGTGCGCATTTTGGCAAAGGTGTTACAAGAGGACAAGCGGATGTATGTGGCTGTATACCAATACTCAGTACTGATTCCAGGTGTTCTCCCCAACAGCTGACCAATTATGGGGTTTGTGGACTCTAGGTTGAATCCAGATTTTCTCAAAGGATGCTTCTGAGAAGGTCAGCAAGAGAATCCCCAGGGAACTTGGTCAAAATGCAGAGCTCTCTGTCCCAAGCCAAACCTAGTGAATCCCAATCTCTGGGGGTAAGACTTGGGGAATCACATCCATATCTGGCTCTAATCAGACAAAATGAGGGGAAAGGGAAACCAAAGGGGATCTGGCTCTGCAGTAAGGCTTCCTCTCTTGCTTTGATTAACTTTACTAGCAGATGGTACATGGATCTTGACATCTATTTCCATGACCAGCCAAATGTCTTGTCTAATTTAATTTTTCTTCCCTCTCTTACCACCTCCTCCTCCTCCTCCTAATCTCATTCTTTGATGGAAAAGCATACCAGCCAAATTTATGACTCAATCCGCTTGCCATCATACCACTTTCATTACCAGTTTATTTACTTCCATTGTGGGAAAAGAAGATGAAACCAAATGTCATGTACTCAGAATAAAATTGCACAAACTTAGGTATATACCCGTTTCTGGGATCTACCTGGTTTATCAGCTGGCTCTAAAGTCTTGGTATTGGTCTTCTCATGCTCTTTAACCAAGGAAAGAAAAGCAACTTTGAAAAACCTTCCTCAGAGAAAACAAGATACCAACCTGGGGATTCTTTTGAGAACAATGACAATAATCCTGGAACATTATTAACCTGAAGAGTATCCTGGCCTTTGGGAATGTGTGGAATTTTCTTTAGGACACAGGAGGACAAGGATGGAAAATGAAAAGGGAAAAGTCACAAGTTGTCTCTGAAATGCTTTTCTCCGAGAAGTGCTTCTAGCTCATTCTTCCTGTCAAGTGAACAGCAGCCTTACACATTTTACCTGACAAGAAAACACAGTATTTCCTCTGCAGTTATCAGGAACTGACAAAAGAGCCAAATGGTCTGCCATCAGCCACTAAAACCTTCCCTGGTGCTTAGACTGTAACAGTAAGTAGGGCCATCTGGGGAAAGAAACAAAAGCAACAACACATCACCTTGAACCCCCGCACCCAACTTACTAGAAAAGTTATTGATAAAGTATCAAATGGAAGAAAACACCACAGCCACTTTTCTAACAGAGGAACATCAACAAAAATGGTCTTTTTTTCTGAAATGATTACATATACGTGATCCGAGAGAAAACCATTATCTCCAGAAGCACCCTACTAGCCACACCAAGTTTTTCAAGCTCTCTTTCCACACAAAGCAGAACCTGAGGCAAAAAGTGCAGTTCAAATTCCTAATACAATGAACTTCTTAAGAAGAAGAAATCTAAGGGGCGCCTGGGTGGCTCAGCCGGTTAAGTGTCTGCCTTTGGCTCAGGTCATGGTCCCAGAGTCCTGGGATCGAGCCCCGCGTCGGGCTCCCTGCTCGGCAGGAAGCCCGCTTCTCCCTCTCCCACTCCCTCTGCTTGTGTTTCCTCTCTTGCTGTGTCTCTCTCTGTCAAATAAATGAAATCTTTAAAAAAAATAAAAAAAGAAGAAATCTAAGCTACAAGTGATAACACATTTGCATCCAGAGCTTTACAGCAGGAATAATATTACGTATCTCAAAGGGCACTTTTAAACAGCACCTAGCATTTACTACAACTTAAAAATGTTAGCTGCTGTTATTGCTGTCAGTTTTAAGAGAAACTTACATGCAGTAAAGTTTAACACAACCAAACATTCTAGATCAATCGTGGGTAATTTACTGAAATGGAAAGTTGACTTTAAAAACCAAAATGCACTAAGAGAGTTCTTTAAAACAAGAAATGCTAGCAGGTGAGCACTGACCTATCTACAGACATACTAACAAGAGAAAACACACACACACCCCACCCCCCAACATCGTGCATCTGTGTTCCTCTCTGCCCATCTGCCCAAGACCAGCAAGGGCTTGAGGCTCTGCTGCTGCTGTCCCAGACAATTCCTCCAGGGTCCCTGGTCTGGGTTTCTGTAAGGCCCATGGCCCATGTGTGGTTATCAACTATTAAACCATTCCTGGGGGCACCTGGGTGGCTCAGTTGGTTAAGCTGTGTCTGACTTCAGCTGAAGTCATGATCCCAGGGTCCTGGGATCAAGCCCCATGTTGGGCTCCATGCTCAGCAGGGAGCCTGCTTCTCCCTCTGACCACACCACTCCCTCCTCGTGTGTGCTCTGTCTCTCAAAGAAATAAATAAAAGCTTTCATTTTTTTAAAGATTTTATCTATTTGACAGAGAGAGACACCCAGATGCCCCAAATAAAAGCTTATAAAAAATAAAAAAAACCATTCCTCTACTGACATTCTTAATGTCATTAATTGTTTATACTTGGATTTCCTTTTAGCACCTCAAACGGAAGTTAATAGCAATTAACATTAATGACTGCGAGCACCTGGGTGGCTCAGTTGGTTGAACATCTGCCTTCAGCTCAGGTCATGATCCCAAAGGTCCTGGGATCGAGCCCCACATCAGGCTCCCTGCTCAGCGGGAGCCTGCTTCTCCCTCTGCCTGTCACTCCCCCTGCTTGTGCTGTGTCAAATAAATAAAAAAATTTTAAAAAAGAAAAAAAATTAATGACTGATATCATTTTAAAAGACACAACTTATCACCTTGCCAAGCACAGGCTGTATCCTTTGTGGTGATAACAACCTTTAAGGCGGCAGCCATAGGATAAATAATACCTGGGAGTGAGAAGATCCACAGGTCAATACAAGAGCAATCTCCTTATTTGTGGCTCAGTGAGAACCACTGACCAGGCTGCGGCCCATTAACCACAAGCTAAACATACCTAGTGACAGTACAGCTGACAGAGTCCTGAACAGAAGCAATAAAGAAGTTAAAGAACTGACCAGAATCCAGGAAGATAATAGGTAACACACTTCCACAAACAAGCATGTGCCACAGATGTTTTGCAAAAGCCCACTGTGTTGCAACTGGGAACATGTTATCTTTCTTATCAAGAGGTAACACAGACCAGTAAAAAGAACAAGAGTTATACATTTATAGTCAGGCTGCTTGGGTTTGAACCCTAGCTTTACCCCTTGAAAGCTTTAGGACTTTCCCTTGTTTTAACTTTCCTAAGCTTCGGTTTCCACTGAAAATATGGAGGGGAGTCAGGATATAATGCACATACAGGTCTTGGCACAGTGCCTGACACATAGCTGGTGCTCAATAATTACTAGTTGTTACCATGGAAACAATAAAAATGGTGTGTAAGTAGCCAGAAAACCCCAAAAAAGGCCTATTTTACCAATAATGTGGGCAAAAAGCAAACACTAAGAAAAAAACGGTAAAACCAAATACTGGAAATATTTGTTACTAACAAAATAAAATCAAATTTTCTTAAATGTGTTAACAGGAATACTTAAGGAAAAGCAAGCTTGATCATATGATAAAAGTATATGATTTCTGTGTCACTTCTGAAGAAAACAGGACACCCTGAAAGAGCTTTAAAAATTAGCTGCATAGGGGGCGCCTGGGTGGCTCAGTCGTTAAGCGTCTGCCTTCGGCTCAGGTCATGATCCCAGGGTCCTGGGATCGAGCCCCGCATCGGGCTCCCTGCTCGGCGGGAAGCCTGCTTCTCCCTCTCCCACTCCCCCTGCCTGTGTTCCCTCTCTCGCTGTTGTCTCTCTCTGTCAAATAAATAAATAAAATCTTAAAAAAAAAAATTAGCTGCATAGATTCATTCATTCAACATTGAGAATTTACTATACACTAATCAATGTTAGGTACCAGAGACAATGATAAATGGTAAAAACGGAAGTATGTGTAAAATGCTACAATGGGCACAGAGGTGGAAGGGATTCATTCTGGCCCAGGTATGTCCGAGAGGGGAGACTCAGGACAGCTTCATAGAAGAAATGACATTTGAGTTGGCTCCAGGACTTCATCAGGGAATGGGAAGAAAGAGAACTTCAGAAAGAGGGAAGAGCAGGAGCAAATACCTAGAAGATATCTGGCAAACCCCTAGAGGCATCTGAGTTACCTGGGAGCCTGCAAATAATCCAGTATTGCCAGAGACTAGGCTATTGGGAAAGAAGGAGTCATGGAAAGGAGGCTCCACTCCACGGAAGGCCTGAGAGAACCTGAGAGGAATTTCAGCACCCTTAGGTTTTAGCATAGAGGTAATCGAATAGGGCAAGACCGAGGTGTTTTAAAAAACAACCCCTTGGGACGCCTGGGTGGCTCAGTCGTTGAAGCGTCTGCCTTCGGCTCAGGTCATGATCCCGGGGTCCCGGGACTGAGTCCCACATCGGGCTCCTTGCTCAGTGGGGAGCCTGCTTCTCCCTCTCCCTCTGCTGCTCCCCCTGCTTGTGCTCTCTCTCTCTCTGACAAATAAATAAATAAAAATCTTTAAAAAATAAAAAAATAAATAAAAAACCACCTCTTGATAAAGAAATGCAAAAAAATAACTACTTTAAAAGTCAGGATAAGGGCGCTTGGGTGGCTCAGTTAAGTATCTGCCTCCTGGTTTTGGCTCAGGTCATGATCTCAGGGTCATGAGATGGAGCCCTACCTCGGGCTCCACACTGGTCTGCTTGAGAATTTTTCTCCTTCTACCCCTCCCCCCACTTTGAGAGCTCTCTCTCAAAATAAGTAAATAAAATCTTAAAAAAAAAAGTCAGGATCATAGTTATTTTGGATGGAGGATGAGTTTATGATTGGGATGGGGCACCTGGAGGGACTTCTGGGCTGGCTTCAACATTCTATTTTTTTGATCTGGATGGAGATTTTAAGTATGCTTACCTTGTAATATTGTATTAAGTTACATATTTGGCTGTTTGGTTTTCTGAACCCTCGTATAATTTTATTAAAAAAAAGATGAAAAAGCAAACACCCTCTTGTAACACTACGGTCAGACTGGGGAAAAGAGGGAACTCGAAGGAAGATAAGGAAAGAAGTATTGACTCTACATAAAAGATGAAGAGGGTCAGGGGAAGGACAGTGGGAGTGAGGAGGCGATACATCTTAAGAGTTGACTGCCAGAGGCTTAGAGAAGAGATAAGTAAGTTCAGGTTTGGACATACTGATACCTTTGGGACTTTGACTACTACTTTCCTCCCTTTTAAATTTATGGCTTTCCTTTGCCCTGGTACACATCTATTGACAGTAATATTCGATTCCCTATCACTCATAATTCATTTCGATTCATATTTCTGGCTTTCAAGTAGAAAAGACAGGAGTAGTTCTTGATGTAATGGCAAGATGTGGAAGGAGGAAGATGGTTAAGAGAGGAAAAAATGAAACAAGACGAAACCAGAGAGTGAGACAAACTGTAAGAGACTCTTAATCTCAGGAAACAAACTGAGGGTTGCTGGAGTGGAGGGGGGTGGGAGGATGGGGTGGCTGGGTGATGGACATTGGGGAGGGTATGTGTTGTGGTGACAGCTGTGTGTTGTGTAAGACTGGTCAATCACAGACCTGTACCCCTGAAACAAATAATACATTATATGTTAACAACAACAAAAAAATCTGTTTTCTGGGGGGAAAAAAAAAGAGAGAGAGAGATGTGTATAGACACACATAAAGGAGAAGCTCTTTGGTGAAATTAACAACCGGTAGTAATGAAAGACAGAGTAAATGAGTAACATCCCAAGTGAACTATTCTACTAAAATGGAAAAGCTATGTAAGGCAAAGGCTAGTAGGTCAAACTTCCCAACCACATCAACAAACACCAGGGAAGGGAATGCACCATGCAGCCATCTTTTTTTTCACATGTCTGGGACACAGGAGTTATCCATACCTCAAGAATTACAATAGAAATTTGAAGGGGAGAGAGACAGGTCAATGAGAAAAAGAAGAGGTATTCCACAGCAGGTCAGAGTACAGGGTAGGAGCAAGTGGCTTTGCTTATATGTAAGCCAAAATGAACTGTCCTCACTTGAGAGAAGAGATGGATATCAGCAACTGTGTTAGATTAATTACTCTAGAGTGCCTTGCTGCTTTATCACAGAACAGGCACTCACCAAATGCATGAAAAACCAACTTGGATAATACTCATAGAGAAATATTAAGATTTTGCCCTCAGACCCCTGCTTCTACTGCATAATAATAAAACCTAGCTACCATTTATTGGAGAAATACTCTATGTTAAGCACAGTCTAAGCCCTTAGCATGAATTACCTGGTTGAATCCTGACAGCAAGCCTGTGATGGAGGTGCCATTATTCATCTCCAGACTGCAGGTAAGAAACCTGCATCCCTTCAAGTGGAAACTCTGGAGAAAGAAGACATGAGGGAGAATGCATAGGACAGACACAGACCTGGGCAAAAAGGAGCACCTGCTTCATACATGCTCCAACCCAGGGCACCAGGGTAGATCACTACATAGGGATAAGGGGCTAAATCTCTAGTTGCTAGTAGTGATTTTGTAGGACCTTCTCTTCAGCATGTCTCTTTCCTCTGGCAGTATGTGCTGGTGGCAGGCCGTTAGTGGTACTGAGATTTGGGATCCTGGCCAGCTGTTTCTTTCCATCAGAAATATGACCAACATCTGGCAGTCAGCAAACGTCAAGATGAATGAGTCTCCACTAATTCATACATTACTAAACTGGAGTGTCAAAACTGGTCAAATTCCATTACAGAATTACAGTTCAGCTGCAATGAATACTAAATACATATGAGCCATTGGGTGGGAATTTGAAATCTCTTTGCTCTATGGAAATTTCTATTCTGGTAGTAGTTGTATGAGATTTGATCTTTATCGCACTTTTCCTGGCAGCAGTAAAATTCCATTTCCATCAACTGTTTCCTCTCAGGAAAGAAGTCTCTCAGGAAATATTCAAAACATTGTTCTCAACAAAGTTCTCAAATATGAATCATTTTCAAGTGCCAGGAAGATACTCCTTCCCCCAATGTTTTGCATCATAATATACTTTCCCTAAAATGATGGTTTTTGGACACATTTGCAAAGAAGAAAAAGGCAGAATAAGTTCTTCATTCTTCTCCCGATATGGCTTTGCTCAAGCAGTTCACTTTGCCTCAACTTATCTTCTCCTTTAGATCTGTTCGTCCAAGTCCTACCAATTCATTCATTCAAACAATTATTTCCTGAGCACCTACTAGTTTTTTGGTCCCATAATACATGGTAGGGGTTCAAATAAGTGTATTAGGAACCAGGCAGAAATTAGGGGACGGTCATTATAGGCAGTGAGGACCATCCTGTGACCTGCTGAGAATTTCCTTCAAGGAGAAGTTCCCTAGAAGAGGAAACATTTAAAGCTGGCCTTTTAAGGACACGTGAGAGGAGTAAGATGGAAGAAAGGCATTTCTGGAGGCTAAGACGAAGGCCTCTAATTACAGGGAGCACAACTGAGCTGCTGCATCAGAAATTCATCCTAGGGCGCCTGGGTGGCTCAGATGGTTAAGCGTCTGCCTTCGGCTCAGGTCATGATCCCAGGGTCCTGGGATCGAGTCCCACATCGGGCTCCCTGCTCCTTGGGAGCCTGCTTCTCCTTCTACCTCTCTCTCTGTGTCTCTCATGAATAAATAAATAAAATCTTCAAAAAAAAAAAAAAGAAATTCATCCTAATGTCTGTGCTGAAGCTATACTTCCAATGGGCTGCACCTGACCCATGAGTGAAGACAGCAGGGGTAAGACTCCACTGACCTGGATTACCCAAAGGTTTTTCTGAACCTTCCTTCAACTGCACAGCAGCCTAGAAATCTTCTGCCTAAGCTACTCTCTCTTCTCTTCACTAGGGGTCAGACTTGCATCATGGACTATGGCACTCCCATCCTTCCCGTCTCCCTCCTCGTGGTCTCACACAGGTGGTGGTTTCCCTTAATAAAATCAATTTCTGCTTCTCAGAGGACCCAGACTAACACAGCATTCTCCAGAGCGCCCAGCATGAGTAGACACTCAGAGGCATGAAAAATCATGAGCTGCTCTGAGTATCCCAAGGAGTGTGGTATGTGCCTGGGGCTTGCTGTGGAGGTGTGGGTACAGAGGGCGAATAATCTGGGCCAAATCAGAGAAGGCTTTGTATGTCTGATAAGAAACTTGGACAAGGTCCTCTGGGAGACAGGGAACCACCAGGAAGTTTTAAGCAGGGAAACGGTATGTGTTTTCAAAAGATCGTTCTACTGGCAGAATGGAAGATGGACTAGAGGAAGAATAATATGGAAACATCTTTGTGTACGCTTCCATCTTGTCTGCTAGCTTGTGAAGTCCTAATGGGTGGAATAATACTTTTTTAAATTTTGTTTTAATCTCTATGCCCCTGTAATGATTAGAATAGTGTTTAACACAAAGCAGCTACTCAAGAGGCCCCAGCAAATCTATCAGGCTGGGCCTCACCTTACTGCCCAACATTTTAAATTAAACCACCTTTCAAAAGTTTAAAGACCAGCCTTTGAACACTGCTGCTGGGACACTGGAACTCTGTCTAACCAATCTAGAAAAAAGAGTTACATGTATGAAGGGTAGAAGTTACTCCCCAAACTTTATCCTCCGCTAATTAGTTATTTCATGAACTCTCTTTGAAGTCCGGCATATAATCACATTTGTTGATCCTAATTGTAAGGACAAAGGTCATTAGATATTTAGTTTTTGAATGTTTACCAGGTCAATGAAGTCTGGCGTCACATCAGGATCAAGGCCCAGAGGTCTTATGCAAAGAACACTGAACAAAAATCAGAACTGGGTCCTGGATACTGGTACAATATTTAATAGTGATCTTTGAGAAAACATATTGCTAAGGTCTGGTTTTTTTTTCCATCATAAAGGAGAAGACCTACCTTAATTTATAAGGTGAAAATTAAATTAGAAGATGTGGTCAGTGTGCTTTGAAAACAGTGTATGCAAAATATTGTATTGTCACTAATTTGTTAGCATGGTAAATCTCAAGTTAGGAGTTCTTACCCCCCACACCCCAAACAAACATAAGGGCAGTGGGAGGAGCCTTTTACAGATGATGAATATGTACATTACCCTGACTGTGGTGATGATTTCAAGGGTGTATGCATATGTTCAACCCATCAAATTGTGTACATTAAATATGCACGGTATTTTGTATAATGATCACAGTTCAATAAACCTGTTTTAAAGAGACTAATGATTACCAATTCTGATTTACACCACCACCACCAAGCAATGGTGTGATATTATACAAAAATTCCCCAAATACAATAGATTGTCCTTTACTTTCACCTGTCAAACAGCACACTTTTAGTTGGAAGGGTACTGCTAGGAAATCAAATAACAATGAGAATCAGTTCCCAGAAGCTATGGATTGCTGGAGCTGGAGCCAGAGTTGGAGTCAACAGCCCTCCTGAGGTCCTAGACACTGAAAGGTCATTTGACGATGGCCTGATGCCCTTTCTTAGACTTAGCCATTTTTCTCATTGTTACCTCCCTGACTTGAATGGTGAAAACACAGCTCTTGGGCCCTACTTGTGATAATCAAAACAACCTTACTGAAAAAAGGAATCATTATCTTCAAACAGTCTGAAGTGACTTGTGTAAGTTAGAGAAGTGAGTTTCAATGACTCAGAAATGGTCAGACCTGCATGAGCCAAGGGACTAGAGCTAGCTATCCATGGTTGGTTGCCCATGTAAAATGAAAATGGCATCTCTAGTCCTCCTGGCTGAGACAATCACTTCTAGACCACACAAAGACCTACACAAGCACAGAAGTGTGCACATACTCATTTCCAGAGCCTAAAGCATTCAGCTGTATCTTTTAAGCCTTCCAAATCTGCAAAATGATTTAGTAAATTGGTATTGTTTTGACTTAGGGAGGAGGTAGGTAAAAAGTACAGGAAATTAAGTCCATTTTTATAAAAAGGAACTTGCTCTAGGCTATTTTGATAAAAGAACTAAATAAACTACAGAAATCATCCTAATTCCCATTTGGCATTTTCCAAACCCAAATTAATTATTTCCAGTTATAAAATGCATTTCATGGTAAGAAATTAATAATAATGATAGTAATAGATACCACTATATTGAGCACATTCTATGTGCAAGGCACTTTACAAATATCATCTGTATTCCTCATAACAACCTGTGCTAACAGTTTATATTTCAGATTTTTAAAAAGATTTGAGAGAGAGAGAGAGAGAGAGAGCGAGCACGTGTGTGAGTGGGAGGGAGGAGCAGAGAGAGAGAATCTCCAGCAGACTCCCCTGCTGATCACGGAGCCCAATGCAGGGCTTGATCCTAGGACCCGAAGATCATGACCTGAGCTGAAATCAAGAGTTGGATGCCTAACCGACTGAGCCACTCAGGTGCCTCTACATTTCAGATTAAAAAAAAAGAGTCTCAGGGAGACAAATGTGCCACAAATCAAGTAAATAACAGAAGAGAGATATAAAACCAAGATATCTAAGAGCCCAGATTTTCAAATGGCAATAAAGGGTGGTAGAACATTTCTCCCTTTCCTAATCTCACTCTCTCTCCCACCCTCCCTTGTCTCTGTCCCCCTGCAACACCCCCTACACATACATTCATTACCAGAGAGAGGCAATATAATCTAGTGGGCTGACAGGGGTTTTACCAAACAAACCTGCATTTAAGTTCTGACTAACCATTTACTGCAAGACTTCAGTGGTACAAAATATTTGTTGGACCTCAATTTCCCATTAAATAAGGTTAAATTAAATAAATGTACTCATTGCCTAGTACAAAGACACTTCCTATATTTGTTGCCCATCCCCTTGTTCTTTTGATAGCTTAAAGACCAAATGAAGATGAAGAAAAGCGCTCTACCTATATTACATTATAGGTAAGGTTAGAACTTCCCTTAATAAAGATGGAGGTGGCTCTAGTGACCTATAAAACACACATATGATTAAGGAATTGCCAACAACTTTGTGGCATCTAACTACGATTTTTATCTATAAAATGTAAGAGAATAGTATATAATGGTCACATGGGATTTAGTCTAGAAAAGCAAGGTTGGTTCAACATTCATAACTCAAGCAATGCCACTGACAATATGAACAAAGGAAGAAAATTCATACAATTTTTATATAGATGCAGAAAAAGTATGACATTTGTTCAACAGCCATTCATGATTTTTAAAAATACTCAGTTAACTAGAAATGAAAGGTAACTTCCTCAGCCTAATAAAAAACATCTATGAAAAAACCTATAGGGTCGCCTGGGTGGCTCAGTCGTTAAGCGTCTGCCTTCGGCTCAGGTCATGATCCCAGGGTCCTGGGATCGAGCCCTGCATCAGGCTCCCTGCTCCACGAGAAGCCTGCTTCTCCCTCTCCCACTCCCCCTGCTTGTATTCCCTCTCTCACTGTGTCTCTTTCTGTCAAATAAATATTTAAAAAAAAAAAAAAGAAATCAAGATACAAGTAGTTAGTTACATGTTCATGGATCAGAGGACTCAATATTATCAATATTGCAATTCTCTCCAAAATTCATCTATAGATTCAATTCAACTCCAACTCAGTATTCAATTCAACACTCAATAAAATCCAAGCAACCTTCTTTTTGAAGAAATTTACAAGGTGATTCTAAAAGTTATATGGAAAAACAAATAATCTAGGACAGCCAAAGCAGTTTTGAAAAAGAAGAAAGTTGGAGGGCTCAAACCCACTGATTTCAAGACTATTAAGCTACCACTATTCAAAACAGTGTGATATTGGCAAAAGAATAAACACATAGATCAATGGAGCAGAGTAGACAGTCCAGAAATTGATCCACCCATATACACTCAATTGATTTTTGACAAAAATGCCAACTCAATTAAATAGACAAAGGACAGTCTTAGTCTTTCAATAAATAATGATGGAACAATGGGGTATATTTATATTTAAGTGAACCTCAACCCAAACCTCACTCTATACATGCAACTTGAAATTGATCATAGACTAAAATGTAAACCCTAAAGCTAAAAAACTTCTAGAAAAAAACTGAAGCAAATCTTCATGATCTTACATGTACTAATTACATATAGAACAGAAGAAACACAAACCATAAAAGAAAAAAATTGATCATTTGAATTTCATCAAAATTTACAACTTTTGCTCTTTGAAAGATAGTAAGAAAATAAAAAACAGACAAGCCATAGACTGGGAAAAATATTTGGAAAACAAATGTGATAAAGGGCTGATAACCAGAATATATAAAGAACCCTTAAAACTGTGTTAAAAAAAACTTGCCCAATTAAAAACAATTAATAAACACTTGCTCAAAATCATTAGTCATTAGGAAAAATGTGGAATTACAAAAAGATATCACTAGCTATCTACTAGGATGTCTAAAATTGAAATAGATATACAATAACGATGGTGTCAAGGATATGGAGCAACTGGAACCTTACATTGCTGACAGCAATCAGCAACAGTACATTTGACATTTCCTTATAAAGTTAAAAACACACTTTCTAAAACCCAGGGATGCCACTCCTTGGTATTTACCTAAGAGAAATAAAGACATATATCCACATAAAAACCTGAATATAAATGTTTATAGCAACTTTATTCATAATATAAAAAATTTAAATTATCCAAATGTCCATCATGGTGAATGGATAAACAAATTTTGATACATTCATATAATGGAATTCTACTCAGCAATAAAAGGCAGCAAACTATGGATAAATGCAACAACATGGATGACTCAAAAGCATTATGTTAGGTGCACCTGGGTGGCTCAGTTGGTTAAGTGTCCAACTCTTGATTTCAGCTCAGGTCATGATCTCAGAGTCGTGGGATCGAGCCCCATGTTGGGCTCCATGCTCAGCGGGGAGTTGGCTTAGGATTTTTCTCTTTCCCTCTCCCTCTGTCTCTGCCCCTCCCCTTGCTCACACTTGCTCGCTCTCTCTCTAAATAAATAAAATCTTTTTTAAAAAAGCATTATGTTAAGTGAAATAAGCAAACTCAAAGACTACACATTTTGATCCCATTTATATCAAATTTATATGAAATTTATATGAAATTCTAGAAATGACAAAACTATTATAGAGACAGAAATAAGAGCAGTAGTTGGCCATATAGGGAGGGGGTTAACTACAAAGGAGCATGAAGGAATATTTTGGGTGACAGAAAATTCTATTATCTTGATTTCAGTGGTGGCACAACCTATAGAATTTTGTCAAAATTCATAGATTCTAAATACCTAAAAAGGGTGAATTTTACTGTATGTAAATTATGTCTCAATAATCCAGAAAAACAAAACAAAAATGCATACCATCTCAGAAATGGCCATCTATTTTAGGCAGAGATCTACAACTAGTCAGAATGAAAAGTGCTGAGTTTTGATCATAAGTTTAAGAATCATGATTAAAGGACAGAAAGACAGGGAAGGCTCACAAGGATCATGACAGATTTGTCTGTGTCTCTTTCACTGCTCATTGATATGTAAAAAAGGGCTCGGTTAGGAAGTTGATTAATGCATAATTTAGGACTAAAATACCCCATTTGCTATTTATTTGAAACAAATCAACTTAAAATGATAAATGGCCACTAACTGTCCTTACCAACTGCTTGAGTTTGTAGAGGACTCACTTAAAACGACTGCTTGAGGAGACAGGAATGTTAAAGTACTAATTTTCTTCATTTTACAACTGTTCTGATTTACAAGAGCAGGGAAGAAGCATTTTCATTCTATGCAATTTGTCTTGATTTGAATTTTTTAGACTCACAGAAGCTTATCTTGGCAGCAAAGGCTGCAGGGTGCAAGAAGGTGAAGAGTTGCCCCAAACCCCCCAAAGGGCCTTTCTCCCTGTTTGACAAGTTATTCAGTGATAGTTGCAGGCAGGTGTCTAGTAGTGGATAAACCAGCGTGCAAGGTCCTGGGTTTGCAGGGAGCTCCTGTCAAAACAGTGGTAGGAGTCTTGTAAGCAAGCATTCTCAGAGCCCAAGACAGACCTAAACTGAAAAATAAACTGCTGGTGGTTACAAGCTACTCTAGACCAGGAATTGATCTCTGTTTTCAGCCTGACCAGAGCCTGTGCCAGAATGGGCAGCCAGGAAATATTTGTTGGATGAACAAATGAGTGAAGAAATGATTTATTCCTCCTTGTACACCATTTTCTCTCAGCTCTCAGTGCCCCAGAGTTCACCAAGAAGACAAGACTGGCAGTCGATCCAGGTAGCAGGAACAGCATATATGACAGAAAGGTAAGTAAGCACGATATAGCCAGGAAACTGCGCGAAGTTCTGGGGCACTGAGAATCTGGTGAAAATGGTGTAGATGAGACCAGAGGTAGGCATGAACCAGAAAGGCTGAGGTTTTGTAAGTTGTGCCAAAGAGTTAGATGTCAGTTTGAAGGGGAGACAATGTGAAGCCTATTAACAGAGGAGTAACACACCAAGATTTGCATTTAGAAAGATGATTCCAAGGGCAAGTCAAGGATAGACAGAGGCAGAAGGTAGAAGCAGAGGCATTCCCCGCCTTTCTTTTTTAGGTAGTTGAAAAACTGGTGGATCAGAAAGATGGTATTAATTGAGGCAGCAGAAAGAGACCCTTCACAAACCAAACCTTCAGTCATGCAGAAGAAATGACCCATTCTCCTACCCATGGTATATCTCTAGTTAGTGATCGCGATTGCTTATTTCTCTATACCCCACTACAGTAGCATTTCCCGAAGGACAGGAATGGTGATACACACATACATACACACACACACACACACACACACACTTACTTCCAGTGCTTGGCTAACAATAGATGTTTTAGTAACTGTGTTGGCTGACTGAATGAATGAGTAAATGAATGAATGAATGGATGGATAGTTTGGGCCCAAGAAACCATTAGAGAGCTTCTGTAAAATGTCACTGATGGGTTATTTTGGAAGTTGATAAGCTACCCATTACATGGAAAGTTGAACTGGATACCTTTGGAAGTGTCTTCCAATGTAAGGATTTTAGGATTCAAGGCCACTCTCCTGTGAAAGTAACAAATGGCTGAAAAGGGGCTATGTGAGATGTTCCAAAGAAAGCTAAAAAATTGGTCCAATGAAAAATGTCAAGGGGTGAGTTTGTTATATCAGGAAATAAAACAGCTAAAAGCTGACAGATTTTTTCGGGGTGCCTGGGTGGCTCAGTTGGTTAAGAATCTGCCTTTGGCTCGGGTCATGATCTCAGGGTCCTGGGATCAAGCCCCATGTTGTCAGGCTCTTGGCTCAGCGGGGAGTCTGCTTCTCCCTCTCCCTCTGCACCTCCTCCTGCTCATCTTCTCTCAAATAAATAAAAATCTTGAAATAAAATGAAATAAAAGCTGACAGATTTTTTTTATAAAGGTCCTAGAGAAAGAAAACAACTGATTGTCATAATTAAGCTTCTGAAGGGAGGCAGTATGGTACACATCAGGCCCCTCCACATTAAAGGGAGGGAATATCAGGTGCTTGGAGTGTAAACCCAGAAGCAAGATCTAGAAGGAAATCGAAGTAGGCAAGAGTGCCTAATTAGAAAAGGAGAGCAGGCAGCAATAGGCAGAGGTCCACGTAGGTGAGCAGTGAGCACCAGGATACTGAGCAAGGAGAAAGCAGACAGAAGATGACAATAGGGAAAATATGGTAAAAAGACCATGACAGGCATGGGTCTAGGCAAAGCTTAAGTTCCCAAGAGGCCTGGCTAAAAGAAAGCACATTCCTACCCTGGGGTACTGTACCCAGATTAGGACTTCACAGGGGTGAAAGAGAAGAGGGCTCAGTTTCTGGCACAGAAATACAAATCCAGTCTTAATCACAAGGAACTAAGCAAGAGAAGTCTTACAAAAACCTAAGCACACAAAGTCAGAATGAGACTAGCAGACATGCTGACCTGCTGAGCTAAGCAGCTTAAGGTTCCTGAAATTCTCCCCACCTCAGGACAGGCTGGGGCCCAAAGCCTGGTTCAGGGCTGACCTGTCCCAACTCTGTCCACCGGAGAGCTGTGAAGACATGGAAGTCAGCAGGGATCAGAGCCTTCCCAACATCTGACAGCATGAAGGCCATGAGCAGAAAATACCAATGAAAGAGAGAGACAGTAAGGAAGAGTAATACAGAATTCCGATTATAGACATCTCTTCTCTGTCCACCTTCTCCACCCACCACACTTCCCTAATCCAGAATACATTTTTTTAAAAGATTTTATTTACTTGACAGGACGAGACAGAGAGAGTACGAGTAGGCAGAGCGGCAGGCAGAGGGAGAGGGACAAGCAGCTCTCCGCTGAGCAGGGAGCCCGATGTGGGGCTCGATCCCAGGACTCTGGGATCATGACCTGAGCCAAAGGCAGACACTTTAACCAACTGAGCCACCCAGGCGCCGCCAGAATACATTTCTTAAAAAGCTCTATGGCCCATAGCTATTACCCGGAAATCTATTCATTTTTATATCTGTGGCCATACCTAGAAAAAATAATTATTAGCCATCAGTTCCTTGGTCAGGACCCATGTCCCCAACTGCATATACAATGTTTTGTGGGAAGATTCCCACTACATTTTTCCCTAATGTACCATATCATGATCATGGAGGATCATGAATGTATAATTGAGGGGACAGTCCATATTGCTACTCTTCTTTCCCATTCCGAAACTCAGACTTACACATTCGTAAGGGGTTTAAGCAATGCTCTGGCCTATCTACTCTCACTGTAAAGATGAAAGTCTGAGGGCCACTGAGGAAAGTTACATAAAAAACTACCTCAAAAATTACACAACAAACTAGTGGCAGAGCCAGCGATACTATCCAGATGCCTTTGCTCCTTCCATGTTTGCCGTGTCAACAAATCTGGTAGAGATGCCAGTCATCAGGAAGCAAAACTGAGTTAAATGCA
Source organism: Mirounga leonina (assembly GCF_011800145.1). NCBI lineage: Eukaryota > Metazoa > Chordata > Mammalia > Carnivora > Phocidae > Mirounga > Mirounga leonina. Next base: position 28,488,272 of record NW_023270175.1, read on the forward strand.
TTCACTTCTAATTTTTAACCCTTCGCACTGAGCTCACACATAGCCCAACAGAAAATCTCTTTCCATCTGCACAGACATTCTTTGATACACTGACAGAATGGAAATCCACTAGAGGTTACACAATTTAGATTATCCAACTCGAAAGCAAGAGAAAGCCTCAAGCAACACCATCTGATTATGAGATTTTGCTGCTTTGGAGAATTAATCAAATTCATCCTAGAGGCTCATCTGCTGCGTGACACACTCATTCCTTGATATCGACACTCCCTAACAAATTTCAACACAAGATGTGCTGGTGACTTCTTTTCCTAGTACTTTCTGATCTTCATCTGTTACTATGACTAGCATTTGAAGAAATGTAAATAAGGAGGAGGTTGCTTGATCCCTAATATCTATATAATCCTTTGTACTTATATGAAAAGCTGGGGAGACAGGGTCTCATTTACAGGTATACTTTTCACTGTTATTTCTGAATATAAAATAAATGAAAAGAGAAGGTGAGAAAGTCTAATAACTGGCAAATCATGAATAACTGAGTTGCTATAACATTTGAAGAATGTGACTTAAATTATTTAACCATACTCATCTGTAATCAAATAGAATTTTGTTGAAAAACTTGGTATATTTAGAAAAGCTAAACAAATATACAGGGCACACCAAAAACTTAACCTTGACCAACTTTCATTACCTACAAAGTATAGGCTGTTCCTTAAGTATGGTTTATTTTTCCAATGAGTGGGCCTTGAATACAAAACCCTAAAATTCACCTAAAACCGCATTTTCTTTAACTCCCAATAATTTCTGTTGAATAAATAAGTGAAATGAACCACATTAATCTCCAGAATCACCGAGGTAAGAAAATCAATAAAAACCTCTGTTTTAAAAAAAAGAGTATCTTTACAGTGAAGAAACTTGACAAACACTGCCCCAGCCAGGTGATCAAGTTCATATATACATGATATATGATATATGATACTATACATGGTGGATATGATGCGAGGAGAATAGCCCTTTACTTCTCTAGTCTTCTTCATAAAAAGCCATAACCCATGTCTTACCTTGAGGAAAACATTAGACAAATCTTAACTGAGGGATATTCTACAAAATCCCTAAACACTACTCTTCAAAACTGTCAACGTCATCAAAACCAAGGAAAGTCTGAGAAACTGTCACAGCTAAGAGGAGCCTAAGGAGATGTGATGACTAAATACAATATGGTATCCTAGATGCGATCCTGGAACAGAAAAAGGATATTAGGGACAAGCTAAAGAGAAAAGAAAGAAAGTATGGACTTTATATAATATCAATATTGGTTCATTAATTGTGACAAATGTACTGAACTAACTGATGTAAGATATAGGGAAATGGGGTGTGGGGCGTATATGCAAACTCCCTGTACCATCTTTGCAAATTTCCTGTAAATCTAAAACTATTCTAAAATAAAAAGTTTACTAACAGAAGTCAAAAACAAATTTTGAAAATGAGTACTGGAGGGGCGCCTGGGTGACTCAGTCATTGAGTGTCTCCCTTCGGCTCAGGTCATGATCCCAGGGTCCTGGGATTAAGTCCCGCATCAGGCTCCTTGCTCAGCGGGGAGCCTGCTTCTCCCTCTGCCTCTGCCTGCCACTCCCCCTGTTTGTGCTCGCTCTCTGTCAAATAAATAAATAAAATCTTAAAAAAAAAAAAGTACTGGATTCTTAAATGTAGTGAATAGCTATGATATATAAAAGATATTAGACAGTGACATTGAGCAATCAAGAGTGTAAACCTAAATATTCTTTAGCTCTCTCTCCCTTTTTGGCATCTCTCTCAAATTCAGGGAGTCCTCTTAGATCCTATTAGCATTAATAAATACATGCAGCAAAAAAAAAAAAAAAAAATCCCCAAATTTTTTCTATTTGCCTTATGGCAGATGTGTTGTTTTCGGTTATATGAAATATATCTAATCATACTGAGGCATTCTGCGCGTTTTTTCCTCTACTGAGGAGTCAAACTAGCACCCCAAAACTATTAATAATGTACTAAAGGTTAACTTCAGCAAAAAGCTAATTGTTTACTTTCTGTGTGCCTTTCCTTCTGGAACCATCTTTCTGAGAAGTGCTTTAAATGTCTGTCAGAAGCCAAGAACATGAATTAGGGATTGGTGGGGAAAGAGGGAGTGAGGCTGCTGCAGGCCATGTTCCCATGTAGCTGACCCTGGTCATCTGTCTTTGAGCAAGTATTATCACTTGCTTGAACTCTTTCTCCATCATCCTTTGCTCCCTCTGAATCTGGTGATTTCTAGTAATGAACTTTGTTTATGACACATGCTGTATATTATTGGGTTTGAAGAAGCTTTGTGTTTATGTGAAGTAAAGCAATGTTCTTTTTCAAAGCTCTCAGTTCTTAAAATATCGGGACTTGCAAAAAGCACATTCAGGGTTGTTATTATCCCTTCAGATCAATAACTCAGTCACTGCTACGATATATTTAAAAAGGAGTTAGGAAGACAAGCAAATCTTTAGAGTTGCATCTATTCTGGCAAAAGAAGCAGAGTAGAGAGGCACAAACATATTAAAGACCATTTTAGCAAGTGAGTTCCTGCCAAGCAAACAAATCCTGGGCCACTCTACCTACCTAAGTGTTTTCACAGTGGTTTTAGCTAGCCGGCAATTGAATTCTAGGCACAGCTACAGGCAAACAGAGGTGTGGAGGTTGAGGAGTGAGAGTGGATGTGGGCAACAGCTGGACACGGAAACATTTGCAAAACACATGAACTAACTGCCCCCAGCACAAATATTCATAAAAATATTCGTTAATTTCACATCCCTTCACAACTGAATACACTTCACAATTTAAATAAGCATTTGAAATATGTCAGTTGCATATACCTGTCTCTGATTAAAGTAAAACTTAAAGATACCACAAAATAATGGAGGAGATTCCACTCAGTAAGAAAGATGTTATCTGGAATCTCACATTTAAAAAACAATCTCTTGGGGCACCTGACTGGCTCAGTCAGTAAAGCATGTGACTGTTGATCTCAGGGTCATGAGTTTGAGCCCCATGTTGGGGGGTAGAGTTTAAGAAAAAATCTCTTAGGGGGCGTGCCTGGGTGACGCAGTCGGTTAAGTGGTGGACTCTTGGTTTCGGCACAGGTCACGATCTCAGAGTTGTGAGATCAAGCCCCACATGCCCTGCATCCCCCAAGCCGAGCTCCGCGCTCTGCCGGGAGTCTGCTTGAGATTCTCTCTGCCCCTCCCGCTCATGCTCTCTCAAATAAATAAGTTTTTTTAAAAAAATCTCTCAGAATATACTTAGTGTCTTATTTCCAAAGAGTTCAGTATGGAAAGGAGAAAAAATAGCAGCTTTACAGTGGCGGAATCCGGTAAACACTGCTTTAGACAAGTGATTTAAGGTCAACACCAACAGTGATTATGTTGAGGATATGTACTCTTTATATGGTGTGATGAAAATGGCACTTAACCTACCTCTCCAATCTTCCTCCCAAAACTCAATAGCCCCAGTCTAATCATAAGGAAAACAGTCAAATCCTAGTTGACAGACATAGTATAAAATACCTGACCAGTACTGCTCAAAACTGTCAACATCATCTAAACCAAGGGAAGTCTAAGAAAGTGTCACAGCCACAAGGAGTCTAAGAAGAAATGGTAACTAAACATGATGTGGTATCCTGGATAGGATCCTAGAACAGAAAGATATTAATGGAAAACTGAGGAAATATAAAGTATGGGCTTTAGTTAATAATACATCCTTATTAGTTCATTAATTGTGACAAATTGGGAAACTGCATGTGGGATATATGAAAACTCGACTACCTAAGCAACTTCCGTAAATCTACAACTATTCTAAAACTAAAAGCTTTCAAAAATATTTTAAAAATCTTTTCTTGGTTATCTCCCATCCCCATTCAAATCTTGTACTTCTAACCAATTATCAGAAAGAGAATCAATGAGCCTTGGACACCTGCTGTGTGAGAAAAAAACCTGAAATTAATTTTCTATGGATCACTTAATAGTGATTCCCACCAGGTGGAAATGGTTTGTTAAAATAGTGGCCTGGAGTCAAACAAGAAGCAAATTTAAAAGGCAAGGGGCACTTGGGTGGCTCAGTTGGTGAAGCATCTGCCTTCGGCTCAGGTCATGATCTCAGGGTCCGGGGATTGAGCCCCATATCGGGCTCCACACTCAGTGGGGAGTCTGCTTCACCCTCTCCCTCTGCCCCACCCCCAGCTTGGGCGCCCATGCTCTCTCTCTCAAATAAAATCTTAAAATATATATATATATATATATATATATATATATATATAGTCAAAATCAAGGATGAGTGACCTTTAACAATGCAGTCAATCCATCAGCCCCCAAATCTAATCATAGCCAAGAATATGCACATCCAAACCTTGCTAATACTTCAAAATGCTTTAAATGTAAGTCTAGAAACTACGACATCCTAAGCTTTAGCAAAAAAACTTTTGAACCTGTATAATAAACATTAAAACAATTTCAAAAACAGAGCCCCAACAGGGGAATCGTGGGCATTATCAGTTTTACGATCATTTAAAAGTAGTTTATGGCCTATTGTTGGTCAGAAACAATGTAACTTAATTTCAAAATTGGTTTAAAACAGCACTTTCTATTTTATTTAGCTAGAGTCCATCTTTAGTTAATATACTTATAGAACACTGGTTCTCAAACATTATTATGCATCAGCATCACCTGGAGGGTTTGTTGAAACAAGGGTTGCCAGGCCCCCCACGCCAGAGGTGGTGATGCAGCAGGTCTGAATCAGAGGCCTCACAACTGCATTTCTGACAGCTCCCACCGTGAGCTGCTGTCTTTTGTCAGCATTCCAACATTAGAAAACCTGTGATCCTAAATAAAATCCAAAACCAAACTGAAATGATTTGGAAATTTTCTGCTCTTTTTCTTTGGCAACAAATATTTTTTGAGCGTTTATTCCAGTGCCCAGCATTACACTAGACACTAACTCTAGATTTAGAGCAGCAAATAAGTACAAGCACACATGTCCTCTTAGATCTGGTTCTACAGGAGGCGGCAGCTAATAACCAGTTCCAAGACTCATTATTAATCACAACTGCAGAAAGACCTACTTAAGAGAAGTACAAGGGGCTATGCGACCCTGTGAGACTGGGTGGCCTGACCTCGGAGGCGGTAAGGGAAGGCTTCCTTTAGGAAGTGATGCTTGAGCTTAGTTCTGAAGGAGGAATACAAATAGGGTCTTTGGGGAGAGGGTTCCACACAGTGGGAGCAGTGTGCAGTAGGAGGGTAGAACCCTGAGGGAAGGCTGGTGTGACTGCAATGCACAAGGCAAGAGTCAGAGGTCAGAGATTTGCACAGGCAGGCAGAGCCTGGCAGGTCTGATAAGGAGGAGTTTAAATCTCGGAGTGCCTGGGTGGCTCAGATGGTTAAGCATCTGCCTTCGGCTCAGGTCATGACCCAGGGTCCTGGGATCGAGCCCCGCATCGGGCTCCCTGCTTGGCGGGAAGCCTGTTTCTCCCTCTCCCTCTACTGTTCCCCCTTCTTGTGCTCTCTTGCTCTGTCAAAAAAAAAAAAAAAAAAAGAAAAAAAAGAAGGAGTTTAAATCTCACCCTAAGTGTGAGGGGAGCCACAAGGGAGTCTTAGCATGAAAATGACTTTAATGTAAGTTTTAAAAAATCAGTCTAGCTGCTTTGCAGAGATGGGTTAAGAATGGCAAGAGTGGATCTGAAAAATATTCAGGAGGCATAGTGTTGGAATTTGGTGATGGACTGCATAACATGGAATGAGGGAGAGAAGAATCAAGGGTAACTTCGACTGTATCATATGCTGTGAAGTGATCAGTGCTTTTCCAACCGGACTTGCGTTTTTCTCTGTGCCTAGGAAGAGACAACTCACAAAAATAAACAGTAGGATGACAGATCAGATGCTTTTCTTTTCCAAGAAGGGAAAATTCCTTTTGAGAGCATTCTATATTAAGCTCAAAGTAAACCTTATTGTCTCCTTTCACTATTGTGGAAGCAAAGACCAACAGGGTTACTCCTCACATTTAGAAGAGCATTTAATTTTTACCTTTTTGCATGGCATTTATCGCTTTTTGCCTTGTATTTTTGTTACATATTCTATGTACCTCATTCTCTTTTTCTAAACTGTAAGTTCTCTAATGAAAGACAATAATTACTACAACAATAAGAAATTCCAGAGACAATCTATGTACTGAAATCTAGGGGTGCTGGATGTGGGAAGGAGATTAGAGAAAAAACAGAAAATCCTTTTCTTTTGTCCCATTAACCAAATGCGTTGTCCTTTAAAAATGGTGCACAGGAGTAGAAAAAGGTGCTCATTATGTATTTTACATTGAAATATACTTAAATCAGCACTGGAATATAATGAAAAACATAGTGAAGGGTTGTAAAGCATTGCTTTCTGTAGCTGGAAGAACAACATCCTTTGGATGACCAAGGGGGAACACAGAAAATACGTCCATTCTTTTTAATGTCACCACATCCTTAAACCTGCACTGACAACAGCTGACTAAAATTCATGAGAGTTCTACAGCTGGCTCAGACCATAAATAATTCTTACTCTTAGGAAAAAAAATCCCCTCCCTCCGCAAAGCCCCCCCATAAAACAAGTATGTGCAACACTCTGAACTGAGTGTTGCAAAGGGATCTTAGTTCCTTCTTTCTCAGGGAGCTAAGCTTACCATCTTTTGAAGAGTCAAGACAAAATCCCGTAACCCAAAATCTGTTGACAAATGTCTCAGTCCAGGTCCCAGCATTATAACCCATCAATCCAGCATTCACCGGTTAAGACCTTCTTATACTGCTTGCTCTAAGTGAAACTGGCATAATGGTGCCTTTCCACTAACTACTTTCAGATAAGGTCTAAGGTTCGAGCTGTTAAAACCAGAAAAACCAACTCAGAATGGTTTTTCTTGCTCACAGACTTCATTCAGGGCTTTGTTCAAATGGCACCTTCTCAGTGAGGCTTTCCTTTGTCACCCTGTGGAAAACTGCAACCTCTGCCACCTGATCCTTCCTATCTTCCCTTCCCTGCTTCATTTTCCCTTCTTCACTCATCACCCGCATACAAGAGATTCCATCATTTATCTTGTTTATTGTCTGTTTCCCTGTCTACTGATTGTCCTCTCCTCCCAAATCTGTTCTTCCATTCTTCCTGAGCACCTGGGTTTTCAGCTAGAAACTACATTTTGTGTCTCCCTTGCAGCTAGGGTGGGCTGTATGAAAAGATTTCTCCAAAGGTATGTGTGTAATAGTGATGTGTGAAACTTCACTGGCCATTTTCATAAAGAAGTTTGCACAGAACCCCCTCTTTCCTTCTGGCTGGCTGCAACTTGAAAATCAACTGCTGAGGAAGGTAAAACTGCCCCATTAACCTGGGACCCTGAATGACCTCACGGAACAGAGATGTCTCTTTGCTCCAGGCTATTACACCGGGGAAACAAACGCTTACCTTTTCTGGCCACTGCATTTTGGAGCTGTTAGATCAGTTTACCCTTTGCCCTAACAACACCCCCCCCCCACATTAAAATGTAAGGTCAGGGGCACCTGGCTGGCTTAGTCAGTAGAGCATGTGACTCTTGATCTCGGGGTCGTGAGTTTGAACCCCACATTGGGGGAGGAGATTACATAAAAAAACAAAATCTTAAAAAAAAAAAAAGGTCCATGGGGGCAGACGTTTTTGTCTGTCTTGCTCACCAGTACAAGCTAGTAGAATAGTGCCTGACACTTAGTAGAGTATTCAAAAAGTATTTATGAATTGATTATTAGACTTTATTGTCACTACCCCTCCACATCTCCCAATCACCTTCATGGCTTCAAGAGGTCCAGATTACAAGATCCAAATTGCTCCCAAGACAGTGACCCAGAAGCTTCTATACCCATTTGCTTCCATGTCCCCACTCCACCTCTGAGTGTGCCCTTTAGCCCCATGAGCCTCCTTTCAGTTTCCCAGTGTGCTGGGCTCTTGCCCAACTCCAGGCCTCTGAACAAGCTGCTTCCAGTATCTACTCCAAGTAGTCCCTCATTTCTTCAATTATCTGTTTAAATATTATCTCCTCAGGTGGAACTTGTTGGCTACTATTACCAAAAACAGACCCTATTTCTGTTTCTATTCATTTTACTCACAACTTATGAAAATGAGTTAAGTATAATATTTGTTGGCTTATTTTTAAATTGTAAATTAGATTATAACCTCCATAAGGACACGGACCACTTCTGTTTTTATACCACTTGGTTCCCGGTGCTTAGCATAGTGCCAGGCTGGTGAGAAGTCAATAAAGGGGTGAATGAATGAATGAATGAATGCACTAAAGATGACTGTTTGTTTTTAAATATTTTGAGGTAGACACGAGTTAAAGCATATGTAGCTCTCCATAAATGCAGTCTTCAAATGTCCTTGACTACCAGCCTGACAATAATGTAGGTTTCTATTTATGGGGATATAAACTAATGCATGTTCTGGTACACCTTTAAGTGCCAGAAAAATTATCATTCCTCCCTTCCACTTCAAGTTTTTAGCTGCTAACAACCAGGTGGAATTTGAAATGACTCCTATTGGTATGATGGACCAAGAGCAGCTTTTACCAGGATATCAAACTCAAACCCACACACCCACGAATATAACTGGAAAAATCTGAGTAAGATTGGTGGCTATTATCAATGTCAACACTCTGGTTTTGACATTATACTGGTTTTGAAAGATGTTACCTTTGGGAGAAACTGGGTAAAGGGTACATGAGGGCTCTCTCTTATTTCTTACAACTGCATGCATAGCTACAATTATCTCAACACAAATTTCAACTTCAAAATGCCGCTTCAACATAGAAACTCCAGGATGCTGCAGAATTCAACTGGTTACATTTCTGAAGAAAACCGGAAGGAAGAGGGTGGGGAAATGAGTGAAAGAGAAGTAAAGTAGGAGTGAACATGAAACTTCACAGTGGAAAGATTATTACATTACACTGCACTCTCTGAAAATATAAGCACATATCCTCACCGTCTACTTCAGGTCACAACGTCAAAGAGTAAAAGTTTGTTATTAAAGAAAACCTAGTTCAAGCCCCTGCATTTTAAAGATCTGAAAAAGGAGACTCAAAAAATAACCTGCCAAACTTGAAAACTTTTAGGAAAAAAAGGAGACTAGCTTTCCAATTTTGGCATAGTCAAGGATTGCTTAAACAAGATAAAGCACTAACTTGTAAAGAGACTGAAATTTTAACTACATTAAAATTAAGAACGTTTATTAAAAGACACCAAACAAAATAGTAAAAGGACAAGTCACCAACTGAGACAATATCTGCAACAAATATAACCGACAAAGGATTAATACCCTGAATATAAAAAGGATTCATAGGGGCACCTGGGTGGCTCAGTTAAGCATCTGCCTTCGGCTCAGGTCATAATCCTAGGGTCCTGGGATGGAGCCCCATGTCCGGCTCCCAGCTCAGCAGGGAGTCTGCTTCTCCCTTACCCTCTGGCTCTCCCCCTGCTTGTGCTCTGTCTCTCTCTCTCAAATGAATAAAATCTTAAAAAAAAAAGGATTTGTAATTACAAGTCAGTCCAAAAAAGGTAAACAACCCAATAGGAAACAGTCAAAAGACATAAATATTTCAGGAGGGAAACATAAATGGCCCATAAACATATGCAAAGATGCTTAACTTCATTAGTCATCAGAGAATTGGCAAATAATAAGTCAAACAATACCAAGTGTCGAAAAATATGAAGAAATAGGAATTCATACATTGTTAATGGGAGTGCATACTGGTAAAACCACTTTGGAGGGTAATTTTACCTCTTCTTGTACAGCTGCACATTTCAAGACCTGTCATTAAGTGTGCATGTCTTCTTATATTTACGCCCAAGTGTGTGTGTTTGCATGTGTATATGTGTAGCCTATACATACACATACACGGACTCACAGAGTTTCCATTATGAATATACACCAAAAGACACATATTTTCTGATAAGAGGAAAAAAAACACTTGCAAACAACCTAAAGGTCCACTGACAGAAGAATGAATAAATTCTGGTATATTTCCAAATGAGTATTATTCTGTAGTGACATTGAATGAAACATAGCTACATAAAACCTTATAAGGAATCACAGAAATACCATACTGAGTAAGAAAAAAACAGTATACCATTTCTATAAAGCTCAAATTAAGAAAACAAAACAATATAGGGGCGCGCCTGGGTGGCTCAGTTGGTTAAGCAACTGCCTTCGGCTCAGGTCATGATCCTGGAGTCCCAGGATCGAGTCCCGCATCGGGCTCCTTGCTCAGCAGGGAGTCTGCTTCTCCCTCTGACCCTCCCCCCTCTCATGCTCTCTCTCTCTCATTCTCTCTCAAATAAAGAAAACAAAACAATATATTATCTAGGTTTGCATACATAGGTGTTAAATCCATTTTTTAAAGCAATGGAATGACTCCTAGAAATAGTTAATTGTTAGAGTAGAGGGGAGGCAGGAGGATGTGGAGGGGAGACAGGGGGATGAGACAATAAGGTAACACACAGGTAGACAGAATTATATTGGTAATGGTCTCATTCTCAAGTTAGGTGTTAGGTATACAGGTATTCATTTTATTATTATGCACATATTTCACATATATTTTGTATGCACCAAATATTACATTTTGCAAAGATAATTTCTTTAATATGGAAGTGATTTTCCTAAGGCTATACTGCTGGTGAACGGAGGCACTAGAACAGAAAAGTTTCCAGTCCCATACCTCAGAAAACTTCCACAATGCTAGCTGTATATTGGGAACTAAAGAGACAACTGTTGATGCAACATGAATTTCATGACTAAATTATTAATTCCAAACATGTATTCTATAAATCCATTAATGTCTTTTGACTGATTTCATTTGATTTTATTTTGATTACATTGCTTTCATTAGTATCTTTAATAAGTCATATGTAATGTGTCTAAATACGCACAAGAATTTTTAATTGCACTGCCTTATATTTCAAAACAGGGATATATATTCTACTGATAATTTCCATTAAGGTCTAGGGTCTAACCTAAATAAACAAATGATTATGACTTTTAAAATAGGTTTATAGAACTCCATTTCATGAAACTGGTCCCTTGCCATGGCTATTATCCTCTGGTTGAATCACTGGCTATAATAGACACAGCAAGCACCGAATTCTACTCCACTATACTACTGGTTCTAAAATTTATACATACAAATTGTCTACTTACTGCACCCTACTGTCTCTTAGCAGCTGCCACTCAGCCAATCCAAGGGCTGCCTGTCTATCTACTACTGTGCAGCTAATTGTGTTCATGAGTACACACGAGTAACAGCGTCCTTGGGAAATAATGTCAGGTGGCCACTAGCAAAAAAGACAGGGGTGCTGCTCCCCAGGAAGCCTGCCCATCATATTTTAGCATCACCAAAAATGCTCTCCTCCATTTGAGCTGTTAGCTAAAGGTTAATATAATCAGAGTTGAGTTTAATTCTAGAACATAGTACTAACAAAGGCACAGGTCTACATTTGATCCCTATTCAGGTCAGTGTAAAACCAAAAACTACAACCACTATTAAAAGCTAATGAACAGCACGAACAGCCTAAAATTTGTCATTGTTCCCATTCAAAGTATAGACAATTTAGTCTACACTCATTAAAGAAACTGAAGTTCGGGGTAGAGTATAATCAAATGAGCAATCAAGGGATGGAGACCTGAAGAATAATACTGATAAACAACCCAATAGAAAACATTAAAAAAATTCCACTGCTTGACTGTGAAGCTTAAAACATATACTACAAAATTATAAAGCTAGGAGAGAACTTAAATATAGATGACCCAAGAGCGCTCACAGAAGAGGAAATTGAGGACATAGATGACAGAGCTGGGCCTGGAATTCCGTATTTATGAACCTCCATTCACTGAATAATCTTGGACAAGCCACTTGTCCTCTCTCTGTCCATTTCCTCTGCTGTAAAATGAAGAGGCTGGACAACTGGATGGTCTCTAAGACTCTTTACCAGTTCTGGGACTCGCTGAGCCTTTACAGACCATGTAGCAGTCTGAGCCCCTCATTTGATAGATGGAAAGTGTAGCAAATTAGTTATTTATGGTAAGGTCTTTCATTCCTGATCTATATATACTTTAGATTGTTCGTTCATCTTCACATCATCACATAAGTGTGATGGTTAATTTTATGCATTATCTTGACTGGGACATGTAGTTCCCAGATATTTGGTCAAACATTCTGGGTGTGTCTGTGAGGGTATTTCTGGATGAGATTAATATCTGAATTGGCAGAGAGAGTAAAGCAGATTGTTCTCCATAATGCTAGTGGACCTCATCCAAAAATCAACCGAAAGCTTGAAGAAAACAGAATGACTGATTCCCCTCCCCCGCCTCCCCTCTCTCCCCCAGTAAGGGGGGGAACTCCTCCTGCCTAATAGCCTTTTGAGATGGGACATTGGTTTAACCTGCCTTTGGACTCGAACTGAAACACTGGTTCTCGAATTCAAACTTCCACTGTCAGCTCTCCTGGTTCTCAGGCCTTCCCACTTGGACTTTACACCACTGGTGCTCTTGGGTCTCTAGGTTGCTGACTGCGGGTCTGAGGACTTGTCAACTTCTATAATCGTAAGTCATTTCCTTAAATTAAGTTTATATGTATACATATACACATATACATGAAGTTTTAATATATATATGAAGAAACTTATTTATATATACACATATAAATGACACCAAACATTAAATATATAGGTATTTACATGTCTGTAAACATACACACACACACACACACACACACAGCCTGTTGACTCTGTTTTCTCTGGAAAACCCTATCTACAATAAGCAAATGCATATAATGAACGAATGCTTGTAAAGCACTTAAAACAATGCCAGGAACTTACCACTCTGGTTTTAGCTGTTATTATAATGATAAGACAAAGACAACTTACAACTAAATTCCACAAACCTGCAATGTATCACTGAAGCCAAGAATCAGTAATTCAAGGCACTGACTGGAATGATTATTTCTGCACACAGACAGCCTAACAGAACACAAATGCCTGTATTGAAGGCAAAATGAAAAATCAAAAAATAAAACCCATTTCAAATTTTGATCCATATAAAATAATAAGATTATTTCCATCCTCGTGTATTAAGGGCTTAAATCAGGCACTGAGGCATTAGTGACACAACAATAAGCAAAAATGGTCACAGTTCTTACCTTCATGAAACACTATGTAGAGGGAAGGTTGATACTAAATATGTTAGCAAAGGAATTTAATATACAAATGTAAAGCCAATTGTGGTAAGAGTATAAAGGAAAGGTTCATAATGCTATGAGAACCTGCAAACCTGGCACTGTCCGAGGGAAGGACAGGGACAGCTTCCTTGGGGAAATGATGATTAAGCTGAGCTCTGAGAAATGAGTAAGAATTGAGGCAACTGACTGCCATAGAGAAGTTTATCAGACAAGAGAAATGATATATACACACACAAAGGTCCTGTGGCAGACGGAACACAAAAAATTAGGAATATTTTTTGCATAAATAGAAAAACGCATCCTAAAATCCATACGGAATCTCCAGGGACCCTGGATAGCCAAAACAATCTTGAAAACGAACAGGGGCACCTTCGTGGCTCAGTCGGTTAAGATTCTGATTCTTGATTTTGGCTCAGGCCATGATCTCAGTCGTGGGATCAAGCCCCATGTTGGGCTCCATGCTCAGCATGGAGTCTGCTTGTCCCTCTCCCTCTGCTCTTCCCCCTGTTCTCTCTCTAATAAATAAATCAAATCTTTAAAAAAAAAAAAAAAAGAATTAAGAACAAAGTTGGAGGCCTCATACTTTGTGATTTCAAAAGATATTACAAAGCTACAGTAATTAGAACAGTGTAGTACAGGCATAAAGACAGGCATACAGGCCAATGGCATAAAACAGAACCCAGAAATAAACCCTCACGTATATGGTCAAAAGATCTTCAAGAAGGACACCAAGGCCTCTCAATGAGTAAAAGAGAATCTTTTCAACAAATGGCACTGGGAAAACTGGATATCCACATGCAGAAGAATGAAGTTGGATCCTTACCTTACACCACATATAAAAGTCAATTCAAAATGGATTAAAAACCTAAATGGAAGACCTAAAATGATAAAAAATCGTAGAAGAAAACAAAGGGGAAAAGCTTCAGGACACACTGGATTTGGTAATTATTTCTTGGATATATCACTACAAAGCCCAAGAAACAAAAGCAAAAAGACAAATGGAACATCAAATTAAAAAACTTCTATGCATCAAAGGAAACAATCAACAAAGTGAAAAGGCAACCTATGGAATAAAAGAACGTATTTGGAAACCACATATCTGATAAAGGGTAAATATCTAGAGTATATAAGAGTTAATATCTAGAGTATATAAAGAACTGCTACAACAGAACAACAAAAAGCCAAATAACTTGGTAAAAAATTGGGAAACCACTTTGAATACACATTTCTCCAATGATATACAAATGGCCAAAAGCATGGAAAAGATGCTTAATATCACTAGTCATCTGAGAAATGCAAATCTAAACCAAAATGAAATATTACCACACACCAATTAAAATGGCTATTAAAAAAGTGTTGGCTAGGATGTGGAGAAGTTGGAACCCTTCTGCAATGGTGATGGGAATGTAAAATGGTTCAGCTACTATGGAAAACTTCAGAGGTGCCTCAAAAATTTAAACATAAAACTACCATATGTTCTAGCAATTCTTATTCTGGGTATATAGCCCAAAGAATTAAAATCCTTAGCCTGAAGAGCTACTTGCACACCTCTGTTAATAGCAGCATTATTCACAATAGTCAAGAGGTGGAAACAACCCAAATATTCACCAATGGATGGATGGATAAACAAATGTGGTATATACATAAAGCCTTAAAAAGGAAGGAAGTCCTGTCACATGCTACTGCATGGATAAACCTCGAGGACATTATGCTAAGTGAAATAAGCCAGTCACAAAAAGAAAAATACAGTGTGACTCCATTTATACAAGGTATCTAAAGTAGTTAAATTCATAAAACAGAAATTAGAATGGCAGTTGCCAGGGGCTTGAGGGGAGGAGGGGTGGGGCAAATGAGAGAAATGAGGAGTTGTTGTTTATAAAGGGTATAAAGTTCCAGTTTTGCAAGATGAAAAAGTTCTGTATATCTGTTGCACAAGAGTGTGATTATACTTCACTACAGAACTACACACTTAAAAAAATTTAGGATGGTAAATTTTATGTTACATGCTTTTCACCACAATTAAAATTTTTTTTAAAACTTTTTAAAAGATTTATTTATCTATTTTAGAGGAGGGAGGGGCAGAGGGAGACAGAGAGAGAATCTTAAGCAGACTCCAAGCTCAGCACAGAGCCCCATGCAGGGCTCGATCTCATGACTCTGAAATCACGACCTGAGCGGAAACCAAGAGTCGGATGCTTAACTGACTGCACCACCCAGACGCCGCCTCCCAAATTTTTTTCTCTTAAAAAAAGTAAGAATTGAGGAAGAGCTGTGGGACAGTTTGGCAGTTCCTCAAAAAGTTAAACACAGAATTACCATGTAACCTAGCAATTCCATTCCTAGGTATATACCCAAGAGAACTGAAAACATATGCCCACACAAAAACATGTACAAAAATGTTCAAAGCGGCAGCATTATTCATAATGACCATAACGTGTAAATAATCCAAATGCCCATCACCTACCTGATCAATGGACAAACAAAATGTGGTATATCCATTCGGTGGGTTACTGAGCCACAGAAAGGGATGTAGTACTGATACATGCTACAACATGGATTAAAAAACCTTGAGAACATCATACTAAATGAAAGAAATCAATCACAAAAGAGCAAATATTATAGGAGTCCATTTACATGAAATGTCCAGAATAGGCAAATCCACAGTGATGATAAAGTAAATGGGGGGTTACCAGGGTCTGGAGGGAGGGATTGGGACTAACAGCTAATAGGTCTGTTAAATCTTTAAAAATTTATGCTTACAGGGCGCCTGGGTGGCTCAGTTGGTTAAGCGACTGCCTTCTGCTCAGGTCATGGTCCTGGAGTCCCGGGATCGAGTCCCGCATCAGGCTCCCTGCTCAGCGGGGGGTCTGCTTCTCCCTCTGACCCTCTTCCCTCTCGTGCTCTCTCTCATTCTCTCTCTCTCTCTCAAATAAATAAATAAAAAAAATTATGCTTACAATATACTGTAGTCTATTAAGTGTATAATAGCATTAACAATGTACATACCCTAATCTTAAAATTTTATTGCTAAAAACTTTTTTACTAAAAAAAATGCTAACCATCATCTGAGCTTTCAGCCAGTCATAATTACTTCACAGATTACCATAACAAACATAATAACGATGAAAATGTTTGAAATACTGTGAGAATTACCAAAATGTGACAGAGACACAAAGTGAGCAAGTGCTGTTTGAAAAATGGTGCTAATAGGCATGCTCAACCCAGGGTTGCCATAAACATTTGATTTGTAAAAACACACAATATCCGCAAAGCACAATAAAATAAAGCACAATAAAACGAGGTATGCATATAAATGACCATCAGTACTCAAGATAATAAACTATCTACCACAATGTCCCCACGTAGTAAAAGTTTCTGAAAGTAAGCATTATATAAGCAGGACAAATAACCATATACTACATGAAGCAGAGTGTCTTGAAATATTACCCCAGGTGCTTCCACCCTAGTTCCTACCTTATTGCTTCTGCACCAAGTCAGAAGACTGATGACCACCATCACTGAAGTCATGGATTTCGGAAAAGAGCCACAGAAGATTCCTGTGGCTATTGTTTTGAAGACCGAGAGCTGCCTGAACTCCCTTTTTAGTTTTCCCTCTTTTAAAGTTTAAATCTCACCACAGCAAACATAAGGCATTGAAGACCAAGGTTTTGGTCTTTCTCCAGCATTTGGAGGTGGAACCCATGCCCTCTGTTGACTTGTTCCACTGCTCTAAGTACCATAAGCAATAACAGGGTCTAATTGCTCCGGTAGATTGCTTCTTCCTGTAATGAGGTTGCCTGGCCCTAAAATTCCATGAACTTCAATACTTTGGGTCCCTTACCACCCAGTTCATATGCTACCTCCTCTACCAATCCCTCCCCCAGCCACAACAGAGTGAGATTCAGCGCCCTCTTCTGAAAGGCGGCCACACTTACTGTGTGTGCCTCTATAAAAGGAGAGCAGCACTGACTGATGACCAAATGCCTTGTAAGGAGGCTGGTCTTGTATGTAATCTTCTGTCTCTATACTAGACTGCAAGCTACTGGAGAGCAGGGGTGTGCCTTACATACTTCTACAGCACAAGCAGGGCACGAGTGTTCAAAGGAAGCCTGTGATTCACATGAATGTTTTCAGAAAAGAAGCCAAAGTTAATTGTGCACTGTACTATAGACCCCTAAATCCATATTACTGCAAACTACATTAATTGTGAGGCTTAAAGAACATCCCTGCTGCTTACACAACAGGTGTAGCTTACATAATCTGCTCTACCCAGCTGTTACTTACTTGTGACAGTTCGCCTCTGGCTTCTGCTCCCTATTGATCTGTAGGATTACTACATCTTTCAGTATGAGTTTCTGATTTATTCCTTGCCCAGATCATAAAACAATTATTAATTTTCCTTTTTGATAACAGCAAAAAAAAAAGAAGACTGAAACTTAAGAATAAGCAGAGATATCCCTGCGGTTTTTCATGACTGTAAAACTCAAAAAAAAAAAAACCACTCCTGGGTTCAAACAATATAAATATTGCCATAAAATGCATTAACCCAAGAATTTTATTCTTTTTTTCTTTTGGCAGGTTTTCCCTCCATAGTCATCCTTCACTAAATACTCTTCAGTATGCCTGCACTTTGGCATTGTGTTACCTCCCACCCCCAAATTTTTAAATCAGCTGCTGCCTATGAGCTAACAGCTAGCCATGTACAGAATGCAATGAGGTAATGATGCAAATGAGTGTTGGGACTATGGGTAAATGAATGGAACAAGGAGGGATGGGGTCGTTAACAAAAATCCAAAAGTCAGGAAAAAATGAAAATCCACGAACTTGGTGATGCTCCAGAGAGGAAACCAGCAAGTGTTGACGCTAAACTGGCAGAAACATCAATACTTCCTGGCTCCCCCACTGGGTGCATCAAGTTACCAGCGGGCAGGCTGCTCTTCTGCTGCAAGTGACAAAAAGTGAATGCATTCAACAATATGAAAAAGGATGACCCATAATCCAGAAGCATGGCTGCATGCAGCAAAGAACAGGGGTGGTGACTGCTGGGAGTCTCAGTCTCAACTCTGTTGATTAGCTTAACGACCATGGGCAAGTCACTTCCCTCCACTGAAAAATACCAGTATTTGTAACATTACTGTTAGGAAAGGGTTAACCTAGCAGGCCTGAGACTGCTGTTCTTAAAAAAAGGCCTGCTTACAAAGCTCGAAAGCAGCTGGGGGTTTGGATTTTGGGAAGGTTCCCACCACCCTAAATGGTTAAGAGTAGCCAGCTGTGCCTAAACTCTTGGTACAAACAATATGGTTTATGCTAAATCCTGTTTTCCTTCTGGGAGTCTGGAATTTTGGCACATACCAGGCAGAGGGGGTCTACATGACCAAGTCCCTGTAAAAACCCTGGGCACGGAGTCTCTAATGAGCTTCCTTGGTAAACAACATTTTATACAAGTTATCACAACTCGTTGCTGGAGGAATTAAGCACAACCCTTGTGACTCCAGTGGGAGAGGACCATTGGAAGCTGCACCTGGTTTCCTCTGGACTTGGCCCCATGTGCCCTTTCCCTCTGCTGACTTTGCTTTGTATCCTTTTGCTCTAATAAATCATAGCTGTGAGCACAACTATATGCTAAGTCCTGTGAGTTCTGCCAGTAAACCATGAAACCTGGGAGTGGTTTTGGGGACCTCTAACACAACTGGAATAGTGTGAAATAGTCTACCAAACATTTTCCCAACAACCTGATGAAGTATTATCAGATTCATTCTGTAGATGAGGAAAAGTAAAGACAGGTGAACAGAGAATGTACACAGAAAATAAATATTTCAATGTTTATGACATGGGTGCTCTTAAATTTTAGTGAATTTCAGAACCATCTGGAGTGCTTGCTAAAAATGCAGTTTTTCAGGGACCTATCACCTGAGACTTGGATTCAGGAGACCTGAGTCCTAGGAATCTGTTTACAATAAGCAGCCCAATGATTTTTTTTTTTAAGATTTTATTTATTTTTTAGAGCAAGTGAGAGAGAAACAGCACGAGAGGGGCGAGGGTCAGAGGGAGAAGCAGGCTCCCCGCTGAGCCGGGAGCCCGATGTGGGACTCGATCCCAGGACTCTGGGATCATGACCTGAGCTGAAGGCAGACGCTTAACCATCTGAGCCACCCAGGCGCCCAGATGATTTTTTTTTTTTTAAGATTTTATTTACTTGACAGAGAGAGACACAGAGCGAGAGGGAACACAAGCAGGGGGAGTGGGAGAGGGAGAAGCAGGTTTCCCGCCGAGCAGAGAGCCCGATGTGGGGCTTGATCCCAGGACCCTGGGATCCTGACCTGAGCCGAAGGCAGACGCTTAACAACTGAGCCACCCAGGTGCTCCCAGATGATTCTTATGCAAGGAGTCCAAAGATGACATTTTGATCAACACACTGATGTCTATGAACCACAGTGCCCAATTTCCCAAGCTGGGCAGTAAATGGCAGAAACAGAATTTGCACCAACCCTTTTAACAAGGCTGAGTCTCTTTTCACAACAAAACTGCTTCCAAATCCCTTAAACTCTACAGTTCCTCTGGTCTGCTGTCTTCTTGCTAATGGAATCCACCCAACTAATGGCAATGAGGTACAAACAGGAAAGTATTTTACATTCCCAGCACCAAATACTAAGTGATATCCTGAATTAAAATAATGCACACTTACCAGGGAAAGCCAAAGACATACAGCTCTTGAAGAGTTAACACTGCAGCTTTGTTTTTCAGAAAAGACTTGATGTGCTGGTGGCAACAGAAAATATAAGCTAATGAACGGCATTTAACAGAAAGAATGTAAATTTGCTTATAATTTTAGAAGTTGAGGACAGTACATTAATTACAGCTTTTTATGTATGGCCAAGGAAGGGGGAGGTGCTAAAGATAATCTTTTGAATTAAGAAAACAGCCTCATGTAAACGCTAGTTTTTCTGATTACTTTTTAAGCAGGCATGAAATTACTTTTTTCTGATCATTTTCACCTGTGACCACAGAGTCAGACTGTGTTAACAATTCAGTTCAAAACAATACCGAAAGTATTTATTGAGCATCTACTGTTTACTTGATGCTACACTAGCTGCAAGATCATTATCAAGAAGATGGTTTGGGGGCGCCTGGGTGGCTCAGTCGTTAAGCGTCTGCCTTCGGCTCAGGTCATGATTCCAGGTCCTGGGATCGAGCCCCGCATCGGGCTCCCCGCTCCGCGGGAAGCCTATTTCTCCCTCTCCCACTCCCGCTGCTGTGTTCCCTCTCTCGCTGTATCTCTCTCTGTCAAATAAATAAAATCTTAAAAAAAAAAAAAAAAAGAAGATGGTTTGATTTTTCCAGGAATACCTAGGCAAAGAAGAGACTAGAAAAGTACAGCTACCATAATACTTTAACATATAATGAAGGAGGCTAAGAAAACAAATAGATGCTTGAACAGGACAGGCCTCACTAATCCTCCTACATTCTATTTTTTTTTTTAAGATTTTATTTATTTATTTGAGAGAGAGAGAATGAGAGACAGAGAGCAGGAGAGGGAGAAGCAGACTCCCCGCCGAGCAGGGAGCCCGACGCGGGACTCAATCCCGGGACTCCAGGATCATGACCTGAGCTGAAGGCAGTCGCTCAACCAACTGAGCCACCCAGGCGCCCATCTCCTACATTCTATTAAATATATATGGGGCAAAAAAAATTGATGGCAATCTGTACTTCACAAACACAGATTAACCTCCCAAATCTGGATATCCATGGTCCAACATTATCTATAAGCCAGATAATCAAGAAGTCAGCCAAACCAGCAATCCATCCATACACTGCAGTCATCAAGGGGCTGTCTGCCAATGTGCTGGCATAGGGCAACCCACACCCATATCTGCAGTGCCGAATGCTCATTCATCATTAAACTGCAGTAGTGTTAACATATGCTGCAGTCATGCTAATGTTTGTTTTACAATCACCACTGATCCACCCTTGTACCAAGCCAAGAAGGTTAAGTGTGAAGTGAACAGAAATAAACTTGAAAACGGCACCTAGCTCACTTATGGAAGCCCAGAAACTCCCTCCACCCAATCAGAAAAGTTCTCTCAATCTCACAGTCCAGATGCAAAAGATTAATCCGTATAAAGCACTACAGATGTACAGGAAACTCCACCTCCTTGATGGAAAAAAAAACCCAGTTATTTTGTGTCCCATGCTTTCACCCTCTTTGGGGAGAACTGATCAACCATGTTAGACGAGCAATCAGCCTTGATGATTTTTTCCATAAACCAGTATATGAATTCACTCATGGGCTAGTTCTCTGCATATCATCCAGACACAGGGAAGTTAGTCATGGCTCTCCCAGGGGCCATTGGCCATCTTTTACCTCCCAGAACCCACTGCCCAGCCGGTGGTTAACTGGTAGAGTAGGTGAAGAAAACAAGCTCATTTGGAGAGCTGCATCAATATGAAAATGGCCAGTTTCACCTGCCCAAATCTCACCTCTGCTGAAAGTTCATTAAGAGCACGGGAAACTACCTGATTTGTAGGCACTCAATACTGCCCACTAATAAAGGGTTGAATTATGAGCTGTAGTCATAAACAGGAGCAAACGGTAAACCTATATAGAAGGTATTTAGAAGACTTTCAGAATTTTATGTTGCTTAATCAATAAAAAAAAAAAATCAGGAAAAAAGAAATTTGTTTTCAGGCTATTTAATATATAATTTAACAGCAAGTAAATAAATAGTATTTATTTCAAGTAATAGTGACTCAACCCTAAATAGGTTTCCCACCTTACACAGAATCAGACTAGCATCTATTTGCAAAAGAGCAGTTTGCCATGTATAGGTCACATTGAAGGGTCAAACGCAACAAATTCCTTTTTACCTGAAATCCAAACAACCAGGATATAACTGAGATTGTACACTCTTATTTTTGGTAGAAAAACAAATGATAAGTAAGCATACAACAGTAACTTCTTCATGAAAATCAAGTTTCACGGTACGTTATAGATGTGTTAGAGACAGTGTAGTCACCATGTCCTCTCTATCTATTGCCATGCATGTAATGATAATTAAAGCTTCTGAAGACAGGGACTTTGACTTGCTCACCCATGTGTCCACAGGGTCTATCATAGTGCCCTACACATAGTAGGTGTTCAGTGAATATTTGTTGAATGAAATAACGCTCTGCAAGATCATAAAATAACATAACCATCTAATAAAGATTATACTATGGTCAGCACAGGGCAAGGTCTGGGCTAAGGGTGCACCACTATCCCAAAATTTCCACTTGTTCACCAGCCTGAAAGGTCTCCAAACCCTGTCCTTTTGGGCTTTTAATGGAGGCTTCGTTACAGAGGCACGACTGATTAACTCATTGGCCAATGGCAATAGAACTCAATCTTCAGGCTCTCTCCCCTCCCCAGAGGTCAGGGGGTGAGACTGAAAGTTCCAACCCTCTGATCACAAGGTTGGATTCCCCCAGGCAACCAGCCCCCAACCGGAGGTGCTTTCCAAAAGTCGCCTCATTAGCATAACAGACACCTTTACTGCTTTCGTCCCAGGGAATTCCAAGGATTTTAGGAGCTCTGTGCCAGAAACTGGGAGAGACCAAATATATATATACATACATACATATGTCTTCTTATAAATCACAGTATCACACCTAATTAACTAGAACTCATTCTTCATAAGAAGGAATTTGCTACAAATATCACTGTCTTTAAGTAATAATTATTTATGTGAAACACATAAAAGCTGTTCATTCAAAAAATATTTATCGAACTCCTACTATGCACCTGGTACGTTGCTAACTGTTCCTGCCCCGAAGCTTTCAGGCTAGGGCAGCCTTTCTCAACTGAAATTCCTCATCTGTGGATGCATGCATAGGAGATAATTTATTATATGCAATGGATGCCCTAGGGCATGAGGGCTTAATTGTTAAAAAACTGATCTAGGGTGCCACACAAGTTAAAAGGAGATTACAGTAAGATAAAAAAGGTTGCTTTTAGTAAGGTCAAATTCAACTGTTAAACCTAGCCATGTATGGGTGAGTGGAGGGATGGGTGAAAAAGGTGAAGGGGAGGAAGAGTACACTAATCTTGATGAGCACTGAGTAATATGTGGAAGTGTTCAATCACTATATTGTACACCTGAAACTAATGTAAGACTGTACGTTAACTACCCTGGAATTAAAAAAAAAAATAACCTAGCCAGGTATGAACTACCTGGTAGGAGCCAAGATGCACGGACTATTTGTAAGGCTTGTGTGAATGCAAAAATACTGCAATACACACATCTGAATTAATTTCTAAACATAATAAAATGAACTCATCAATATTTTCCAGGCTCAGCAATGTCAGGCCAAGGGTTTTAGTAAAGTGAAGCAGGGGGGGAAACAAAAGCTTAATTACCCTGATAATTGAAGGAAACCGAGAACCTTCTTGCTGCAAAAAAGAAAAAAAAAAAAAAAAACAGCAATTACCTGAATTATTTTATTAACTGCCTCCAATATTGCTTCACTGGACTGGCCTTGCCTTGGACTCAAAGTAATAAATTAGTTATCCATTTCACTAATTATTTTAAATATTTTTGGTCTGATTTTGAATTTTCATTCCACCTTATGCAGTCTAATTGCTTTCTAGTCCTGAGCCTCTTTGATTCGACATTTTCTGTGTGATATTACTATATGCTGCATGCTTCATGGAACCAAAGCAGTTTGAGAGCTTCTAGAATCAGAGACAAATTTTTTCCAGTATTTCACTCACAATTTAAGCTTTCATTTATCAATGACATAGAAATTCATGCCTGTTTGATATCATTCTGACAAGCTAAATTGACAGCATCTACTTGGCCCAACTCCTCTGAATCTACTTTATCAAGGAATGTCTTCTTTTGAATCTTTAGCATGAAATAATGTCAAAAAGGTCTGGGGGCAGGGCACCTGGCTGGCTCAGTGGAGCACGCGATGACGCTTGATCTTGGAGTTGTGAGTTGGAGCCCCACATTGGGTGTGGAGCTTATGTAAAAATAACATCTTTAAAAAAGGGGAGGGGGTAACTCATTGTTTAGACTCTCATTAAGTCTTTAAACCCATGTGAAAATGCTC
Source organism: Mirounga leonina (assembly GCF_011800145.1). Lineage (NCBI taxonomy): Eukaryota > Metazoa > Chordata > Mammalia > Carnivora > Phocidae > Mirounga > Mirounga leonina. Next base: position 28,512,623 of record NW_023270175.1, read on the forward strand.
CTGCAATCATTAGGAATTTTATGAAGAGTAAAAGGATAATATAAAAGTCCCTGACCCCTAAGTCTCAACTAGTCCAGACTTCCAATTAGACATGCCTTTAAAGGAAATAAATTGTATAGACAAAGCTACTATTTTTTATTATATTTATGGAAAATGGAGATTTTGATTGGGAATAAGTGGTGCTTTTATTATACTCAGACACGCAACTCTTAAATCTTCTAAGACACCCCCTACATGCCTAAACCCTAAAATCCTACACCAAATCCACCAAATTTCTACCTCAAAACTGTCAAAAGTCATAATTCATCAGAAAAAAAAAGTATTATTAATGGCAAGGAAGTCAAGGCCATATCTTTAAGAAATACAATGAAGTACTATTTCTTTTAGCTTGAAATTGGAGAACCTGAGGAGATGGCATTTTTAAGACGATTCAGCAAACACTACTGAGCTACAGAAGATGATGCTACTCCCAAAAAATATTTACTTCCCACCTCAGGTTTAAAATGTAAAGCCCTATGGCAACATGTATCTAGTTTTCAGTGACCAACAACTACAATCAACACCACTGTAATTTCTGTCATGTTCAAAGTCTATTTGAGATACATATAGGTACACACAGAAAACCACTTAATTTTGAAAGGAATTCACAGCCCTACTTCTGAAATACAAAAGCCATCATAAGACAGCACCCAACTTGGACTATATCTACATTGCCATGCAAGTCTCAAAGTCCAACCTAAATCTCAAACTGTAGCCTTCCAGTGATTTAAATAGGAGTGCTCTTCAAATAATCTCTACCAGGCAAAAGATGAGGACAGCAGACGTACTGATCTAGGGGAGATAAAATTTGCCCCCCTCCCATTTTCCAAGTCATCTTTAGCAATGAGTATTCAAGAACATATTTCACATTCAGTCCAATGGTTTGCAGATGAATTCCTTGCCCGAGGCCTCCGGCTCAGATACAACTCCTGAGAACCTTACAGCTTACTGCACTGGTACAAATTCCCAAGACTTCCCATAGTCATGGTTGCGCAGGAAAACGTGAGCAGTCGGGTATTTCAGGCGAACAATGAGGTCAAAGCTCATTTCAGTGTGAGCGTAAGTGATTCTCTGCAGAGATCTTGGTCGGGGATGCAAAGTACTAGCCTCAAACCTGCAGGCTGGCACCTCAACCACTGCTGCAAATTCTACTGCGTGCCCTAGCTTCCTGGGCCAGCACTGCTTAATTACCAGACCCTGATACAATGCAGATCATTCTTAGCAAAAGAAAATCAAAGGCGGCTTTTAGACCAATAGTTGGGTTGTATGGTTTCAAATGTTCAAACCCTTAAAAAAAATCGGGGATGTCAGCATCTCAATTTTAAGATAATGAATTCATTATGAACCAGAGTCCAGTTGTTTTCGCCTATTCAAGTGCCCTGTGAAAAGATTATCCTTCTCCAATTATTACAGTTCGCTCTGTCACCTTTCCCTTTTTGTCAGCCCCAACAACACTCCCAGATCACAAGAATCTAATGTGAAATACAACTATGAAGGACAATGCTTTTGTACCTTCTCAGGCTAAATGTGAGAAACCAATTTTCGTCCCTTGCTTTGGCAAAGCATCCAGTACAAGCCAATTCCTATAGATTTCAAGATGCTGGATATGTACAACCTCTTTTGCTCTGTGCCACAGGTAATCTCCAATTGCATAAGACAGGTTTCTGGGTGAGGTAAACATTTAGAAAAACATTAACATAGCACTACTGTGATAATATCCTCAAAAGGGATGTACAATTATTTCTTTTAGCCAGGGTTCATTCGTGAAAGTTTCAAATGCAGAAAAAAATGAGAGCAAATTCATCCGACGCCTGAAAAAAATGTTAGCAATGCTTTGATAAGGAATAATCACATGAAAAGGGTCAAATCGACAAGTTCTCAAACATATATTTTAATGGGGGTGGGTGGGAGCGCACAGCACTGAACCATTTTTCTGAACGACTGAAAAAAATCAAAATTTACAGATGAGCCCTTTCCTTCACATCATTGGCAGAAATAAAATCCTATTCCCGCCACCTCATCTTGCAATTAAGGAAGTTGCTACAAATAGCAGCACAGAAGTAAATGGTCCCGGCTTTGCTCCATTCTTAATGTACTCTCTAGGAGTAAACAGGTTACTCAAAAAAGTCAGTAGCCAGAAATCGCTTTTCTCGAATGCCAAACTCCCACGGAAATACAGTTCCCTTTTCTGGGGATTTGCAAGGGGTAAACGTGGACGGAGGAATTTAGCCGGAGCCTGCCTTTTCTCACGGGCTCGAAGTACGGGGCGTTCAGGGCTCGGTGAGGTTTCAGACGCCGCCGTGCAGCCTCCTCGCGTCTCCACATCCACCCAGCCCACCCTGACAATCGCCTTCGCTTTTATTATACCCTAAAGGTGAGCTTCTTAGGCTGGGTCTCCAAAGTTTGCTCAGCCTCTGGTCAGCAGACCCCCTCCCGGCCGATCCCCGGGCAAGGCTGAGTCCTGCCCTCGCCTCCAGCTCCCTCACTCCCCAGGTCTTTTTTTTGGGACACAGTGACAGGTCTAGGTTTACCTCCATGTGCTCGTGGCAGAGGAAACAAAAGAAAGCAACCTCCCTGATAATAAAACGCCATCTTCGACTAACTGGCAAACCGAGGGGCCCTGGACCGGTCCCCCCACGAATCCCACCACCATCCAGCCGGAGGGCGGCCCCCGGTCGGAGACAGAGTTTGCAAAACCCCGGGAAGCTCTGGTTAAATTGTCCGGGGGGAGGGGGACTCTGGGAGCCTTACCTGCCTCCCCACCCCGGCCGCCCGGGCAACGTGGTTCAGTTAAAATCTAAAAGAGGGTGGTGGTGGTGGCTCCCACCGATGCAATTATCCCCTTAGAAAATTGCTCCGAAGGACCCAGCGAACGGCTGGCGAGCAAGCAAACCGCACGCGTGGAGCCGCAGCGAGTGTACTTACAAAACGATTAAAGCTCCGGCGGAACATCGCGACGAAGGCTGCCGGGCGCCGAGCTGGGCTCTACTGAGCTGTCTGGGAAGGTGCCGTCCACAAAACACACTGCGGCGTGGGCCGGCGGCTTGAAGCGGGCGGCGAGGCGGGCGGCCCCGCCACCGCCTGCCCTCCTAGGCTCTCCGCGCTTCCCCCGCCCCCCAGCCGCCCGCGCCCTCGCGCCCCCCCCCGCCCCGCTCCCGCCCCACTCACAGCCCGCCCCCGGCCCGCCCGTCTCGGGGGCGGCGGCCCCGCCGCTCCCCCTGGTCTGGCCCCAGTACCGCCGCCCCGCCGCTCCCGCAGCAGCCTGCCGAGAAGGCGAGCCTGGCGCGCGGGGGAGGGATGGCGGAGGAGCACTAGGCTCCTCCCGCGGGGAGGGGGGCGCCCCAATCTCTCCGCCTGCGCCGGGCTCGGCACCCCGCTGTCTGCACTCTTCCCCGGCACAGCGCCACCGCCCGCCCTCCCTCCCCGCCGGCCTCGGCAGCTAGCACGCGTGCTTCCGCCCCACTTGGGGCACGGGGGACCCTCCCGGGGCACCCCGCGCCTCACCTCGCCTCAGCACCACACTACTTACTCCCCTGCCCCGGCCCTAACTCGTCCGCGGCACCGCTTCGCTCGCAGCCCTTTCTCGGTCCGCGGCAGCCGCTCTGCCCCGCGCTTTCGTCCCGCACCCGGGCTGGGGAACCACTGTGCAGTCCGCCGGCCCGCCCCGAGCACGCGAGGCAGCCGGGCTCCCCGCTACGCGGCGGGGAGGAGCCGGGCTCTCAGCGAGGAGTGGGGACAGGCAGGACACTGTGGAGACCCCAGCGGGGGCGGAGCGGGGGGATTAGTTATGAAAGCCGCCCCCTCCTCATCTGCAAAGGCGCGGGTCTCCCCACCACCCTCGCTTCGCTCCCACCTACGCAGCTTTCCCTCCTCCAGTTCTTTCTCCCGTCCTGCCTCCCCGCCTAAGCCGTCTTACTTCCACTTTCTCTATGAGGTTGTAAAGTCAGGCTTTGTGTCGCTGCCGCTGCGCAGCGGGGCGGGATTTCCCTCCCACCCCCCCACCCCAAGCCCCTCCCCCTGGCCCCCTCCTCCGCGCATCTCCCAGAGCATCCTGGGAGTTGTAGTCCAACCGTGCCCCCGTTCCGCCTCGTACTGCGGGCTGGGAGCTCCCCCACTCGCCCGGACGGGGTTTGCCCAAAGGGTTGAAGGAGGAAGCGGCTGAGACCGCTGCGCCGAACCGCGGTTCTCGGCTCCGGCTGGATGTGGTGGCCCGGAGTGCTCCGTAGATTCCCGCGGTGAGAAATGTGAGGAGGATAAATGAGGCAAAGCCCTGAATGCTGGGAGCCTTGCCTAGGACTCAAAATTTATGCTCCAGGAAACCCTCTACACTCTCGGCTCCTAGTTTGGAACTGGAATTTGTGAAACTTCAAAAATTAAATATAAAACCTGAATCTCGAATTGCCACGAGACCGGGCATCCCAACCCCCACCTCAGCCGGTTTGCACCGCCCTGTTGGCTTGCCCCGAGGCTGCTGGAGAAGAACTTTCAGATTCCTCTATAAAAGTAAAGATGAAATAAGTAGAGAGTTGAGAAACATTTACCCGAGCCTCCTGCCGCGCCACATTCTCCTGCCAGTTTCGAGCTGGGTTCAGGGTCAAGCTACACCACAGGCCTCCCCTCAGGTCGTGAAGGGCCTTTGCTGCTGGGCACAGGCGCTTCTTTTCCTCTCTCGGGTTTAGATTTATTTCAACAAATCTTTACTGGGCATTTTCTTTGTACCAGGCACTGTGCGAGGGGCTGGACACGGCGACTACTTAAAAGACCTCCCCAACAGGGTGCTTGCAATCTAATGGGGGGTGGGGGGGATAGCGACAGGCAAAAACCACGTTTGAAAGTAATGACTGCTAGAGTAGAGACTCCCAAGTGCTGAGGGAAATTCAGCAGAGCGATACTGCATCCCAAAAGGGGCTGGGGAAGCTTTCCTGAAGGCTCTGGAGATTGAACTGGACCTTGCAACGTGGGAAGGTTGTAGAGGGTGTGACCGAAGGAGCCCAGTGGGCAAAGTCCAGGCCGAGGGAGAGGTCGGTGAGAGGTCGGTGAGAAGGCGCAGTGCAAGCTAAGAAAAAGAACACATCGTCTTGGCAGACGCCCGGGATGTGTGGGTGGGGCGGCCCAAATGAACATTAAAACCCAACAGGATCTTCAGAAACACCCTCCGAAGTTCGAACTTGATTCTGTGAGCAATGAGTAGCCCATCCCCAATGAAGTGCCAATGCAGGAGACTTAAGGTACGTTCCCAAATAGTCTTAATTGCCAAGAAGTAATACGATTGGAAACATTCGCAATTCTTTCCCTATCACGGTTCCTTCTGTTTGTTCACACTTGAGGCTATATCTAATGATTTTTAAGATTTATGTTAGATGTATATTAATCAGATATTAGGATATTTATTTTATTGGCAAAATGGATCTAAGGTTTTGTTCTGTACTATTTCAAAGATTTATTTTCGAATAGAGTTTATTTTCTGGCTTTACTTTATTGAACACAGCAACTAATATAATTTAATTCACTAATTGTTGAACACCTACTATGTGGCAGGCACTTTTCTAGATACTGAAATTTGGAGGTGGAAGCAGTGATTATCATTTGTTCTAGGAATAAGTATAGAATTCTTATCAATAAAATACATCCTTATCAATAAAATAGGTAATAGAAAATGAATTTAGATGTTGGAGATGCAAGTACTTACTAGTAAATAATAAGTAATATCTTTCCATATACAATTTTGTTAAACAAAAGGAAAAAATGTACTTACAGATCCAAACAGATCAACTTCTAAAAAAAATTTTTTTTTCTTTTTTTAAGTAATCTCTACACCCAATGTTGGGAGGGTTCAAACTCACGACCGGGAGATCAAGAGTCACAAGCTCCAACGGCTGAGCCAGCCAGGTGTCTCTCAAACTGATCAACTTTTAAAAAAACTAGAGAATTAGGGGCACCTGGCTGGCTTAGCCCATAGAGCAAGTGACTCTTGATCTCCGGGGCATGAATTTGGAACGCCCCCCAACACTGGGTGTAGAGAATACTTAAAAAAAGAAAAAAAATTAAAAATTAAAAATTAAAGAACTAGAAATTATTTTGCAGTATTCTCTCACACACCATTGTGTATTATGTCACATGCCATTGCTATGTTGTCCAGCTTAAAAGCAAGGCATTTTGATCCCCCAAGATATAGCAATATTGCTCGTCTAATTTTCATTTGTTATTGTAATTCTGCTATCTCTGTGTCCTAATTATTTCATCACAACACCCATACTCATGGGTCCAGACTAATTTGCTTGACTATAAAAATGCAATACACAAATCAAAATATGCTCAGCAAAACACAAAATTTATGCAAGGTAATTTTTTCCCATATCCAAACCCAACTTGAAATTAGTTACTCTCATAAGCACCCTTTAGAATTACTTTCCTTTGTGAGCTTCTTTAAGACCAGAAGAAATTATTTTTCTTCTTTTCAGTACCTCTTCACAGTTTCCAAAGAAAACCTAGGTGTTGTAGAAAGCTGTTGTCGATGACTATGAAAAGCAAGCCCATCAGCCAGCATTTTTCATTTGGCCAACTGCATAAACAGAACTGCAAAAACTAACTTCCTCCTGACTAAACTGTCAGAACCCGTGGTATACAGCAACTCTTGTGGTGTTATCAGCTGACTTCAGCAGAAGCCCCAGTCTCCTGCAGGCAGGAATTCTGAGGAAGCAGTCTTCTGTCCTTATTACTATCGTGACTACATATAATGCTTACTGTCAGAAAAAGGGAAAGTGTTCTTCCTCCACTATTTCAATTCTGCTGCCCATTTCTATGCAAGCCCCTCAGAAGCCCTTCTCTATTGCTTCCCTTACTCTTTCCCACCTTCTACCTCAGCCCCTCAGAATTCTCACCATGGCAAATGGGCAGAACAACCACTAGGGCACAGGATGGCAGTCCACACTTGGGAAGGAGGGGAGCAAACTGCTTCTGGGATCAGTCAGTTGATCAGCAATTCAGGATCCCATCAGGAAGGGAATGGTGAGAAGGAGACACTTTTTCCATCTAATACTAAAAAAAGAAAAAAAAGAAAAAAAATTGAAGCTGTTATATCAGCATCTAAATCACTGCCATCAGCAAGTTAAAGAAATTTAACGGTCTGCTGAGCTTTCAAACATACTTCATAAGACTACCTTTTGCCCATTTGAAATTTCTTTCTCCCTTCCAAGTCTGGCCCTAACACTTACTTAAAACTGATTTTATCCATATCTTCCTAATTATTGGCTCTCTCCAATTCATTCTGCACACTGCAACCCCAGAAATCTTTGGAAGACGATCAAATCACTCCCCTACTTAATGACTTTTCAGCAGCTTCTCATCACTCTTAGGATAAGTCCCGAATCTTGCCTGAACATCACCTTCTAGGCCCTGAATTCTCTGGCCCCTGCCTTCCTCTCTAGCATAAAGGTGGGCCTACTCTCCCTCTTAGTCACCAAGCTCCACCCCACTGGCCACCTTTCATCCCTTGAGTTCCCAAAGTTTCTTTTCCCCGGACAGCTTTTGCACATACAACCATCCCCACTGGAATGCTTTCATGGACTTTGCCAGTCACCCTTCAGATCTCAGTTTAAGTGTCGCTTTGTCAGATAAGATCAGGGCTCCCTGTTGTAGTGCTCCAAATAGCCCATATTAATTACATCGAGGGCACTGACAAATGAGGTTAGTAATCATGGAGAACAGCAGAAGTCCAAAGGGACTGTGGATGATCTAATGTTGTTTTGCTTTTCAAAATGGAGAAGTAGGTATATTTTAGTAATCATGATACCAAAGGCACGCAAGTTAGAACTCTGACTATTAAAAGGATACCAAAGGCATGCAAGCTAGAACTCTGACTGTTAAAAGGATGGGGTATTTTAGTATAGTGGAAGAGAAGAGGCAATCTCTAGGAATCACAATGAATTCATTGAGATATAGTTTGGCCTTTAAGATTCTGAGAAAATGATTTCTAATTCAGAATTCTACATCCTCTCAAGCTACATGGGGAAGATAGACAGAGACTAGAGACAGAGAAGATGGTATGGCATAAGAAGAGTAAATCTTTATCTTCCATAATGAGTCATTAAGTCAAAATATATCAGTATAGTTATATTATTTAGAAATAAGGAGGTAAACATCAGGAGAAGCAGCTAAAATAATGAAAAGTACTTGCTTCTAGATGCATAGATTGAGAATGGAAAAGGATGGGATAAGAGACTTTTCTGTTTTCTCTTTACAAGTCTTATAACTAACTTTTAAACTATGAGCATACACTATTTTCATAAAAATAAAAATAAGTTTGAAAATACAAATAGCATTTGGACACGTAGACAGGAAGTAGGAGAACATTCTAACCAAGATAAATGGCAAAGATGTGGAGGTGAAAATATTCCAGTAAATGGTAAGTAGACCTGCCTACAGGAGCAATGGGTCCATGTTGAGGAGTAGTAAATGATATAAAGTTTATTTTATTATTTATTTATTTTTTAAAGATTTTATTTATTTATTTGACAGAGAGGGACAACAGCGAGAGAGGGAACACAAGCAGGGGGAGGGGCAGAGGGAGAAGCAGGCTTCCTGCAGAGCAGGGAGCCCGATGCGGGGCTCGATCCCAGGACCCTGGGATCATGACCTGAGCCGAAGGCAGATGCTTAACAACTGAGCCACCCAGGTGCCCCAAATGATAAAAAATTTAAACCTCCCTTCTCAGGAAGCAACTAAAATATACATTCCATCATATGAGAGAGTAAAGCAAGAAAGAAGAATTCATGAGATCCAGAAAATGGGATGAACATAAAAGAGAGGTGAAGGAAATTCCTGGTATGATAATGAAAGAAAGTTTGAGGTAGACAGCTGTGTGGCACACCTAGGGAGCAGCCAGGCTAGTGGAGAGTGGGAAGATGGAGGGATACAGGAGGGATGTCTCTAGAGAAAAAAATTTTTGAAAATTAACTGATAGATTACCTGATGTGTTTGACCATGTGAAGAATAGTATTCAGAAAGGTTTTACAGTTGAATGGGAAATTAGTGAAGAATTAGTGACTGATACATAGAAAATAAAGCCAACTAGGAAAAACCAAGGCTTGTAACTCCAGGAAAAACTGAAAGTTGCACAAAAAAGTAAATGAGTCATGATAAAATGCTACTTGGCGGGGCGCCTGGGTGGCTCAGTCGTTGGGCGTCTGCCTTCGGCTCAGGTCATGATCCCAGCATCCTGGGATCGAGCCCCACATGGGGCTCTCTGCTCGGCGGGAAGCCTGCTTCTCCCTCTCCCATTCCCCCTGCTTGTGTTCCCTCTCTCACTGTGTCTCTCTCTGTCAAATAAATAAATAAATTCTTAAAAAAAAAAATGCTACTTGGCTTCAAAGTGAAAGACATTTACATAGCCATAACAATGAAAACACTATCTTACTGATTTACCAAATTGCAAATCTTTTGTAGGATGAAGGGAACACAAGTTGGAAAGGGTGATGTTGTAAGAGGTCTAAATCTGTATCTTCCATAATAAGAAGACAGTCAGTACTATCTAAAACTTGAAAGAGCAAGAAACATCAGTATAAGTATATTATATAGAAATATATAAGTAAATACTAGAAGAAATAGCTAAAATTATTCAAAGTAGTTGCTTTAGTAGTATAGATCAGAAATTGGGAGAGATGGAATAGGGTTTGCTTTTTTTCTTTATAAGTCTTATTAATCTATTTAACTTTATGAATATGCATCACTTTCAAAAATAAAAATTAATAAAAAGAGTAAATTGCATTTTGAAAGGGCAGAAAGGAAAGAGAGCATTCTAGCCAAGAGAAACAGCAAAGATATGAAGTAGTAAGTAGACATCCCTAGCAGAGTGTGGGTTCACAATGCAGAGCAGTGAAAGATAATTTTAATAGCTATCATTTATTGAGTACTTGCTATGTGTTAGGTACTGTGCTAAGCACTTTATATTACATTATCTCATTTATTCTCACTAACCCCATATGGTACCACTATTATCCTCATTTTATAGATGAAGAAATGGAGAAGTTAGGGAACTTGCCCGAAGTCACAGCTAGAAAATAGTAGAGCAAAGAGTCAAAAAGATCTACTAGACAGCAAATCCATACCCTTAAACACCATATTTTGAAGGCATAATTAACAACATTTGATCACTGATTTAATTTATGCGACAAAGGAAAGAGGTGAATTCAAAATGACTCTAAGGAATTAAGGCTCTGTGAGCGGGAGAATGATGTTTATTCATTTTAACAATTGACTACATCCAAGCAGCATGACGAAGCTATAGCAATGAATGCGAGCGATGTGATCCCTGTCTCATAGAGCTTGCCATCAGTCATACATAGGAGAATCATTTGTGGGAATATCAGGGGAGAAAATTGTGAGTTCAGTTTTAACTATGTTGAAGTAGCAATAGAATACTTGAAAATGTCCAGTATGCATGGAAAATGTGGTATAAGATGCTCTAAACCTCAGAAATCTATCCCTGGTCAAGGGAAATCAGGACTAAGAAAAGCTATTTCATTTAATGCTTCAGAAACCATGCATGAGCTTTAAGAGTGCACTTTCAATGGTAGTCGGGCCAGAAGCCAGATTGTAGCTTATAGGTAGGTATAAACCATTCATTCTCAAAGCTTGATGGTTTAAGAAGGAAAAAAGATTGTACAATAACTAGGAGGGCCATAAGGATAAGCAACTTTTTTTTTTTTTCCCAACTGAAAGGAGACCTATATATGTGTAAAAGCAGAAAGGAAAGGATTCTGTAGAAAGGAGAAGCTAAAGATTTCAGAAAGAGAAGATAATTGAGGAAGCAGGGTGTGAAATGAGGTAAGGGCATGTGGCTCAGGTTTGAGAGGTAAGGAGGGACACTTTTTCCTCTAAGATAGTAAAGAAGGCTGACAGGGGAGAGAGCGAATCAAATGGTCTTAGATTAAGAGGATGCACGGGAGTGAGCATCTATTTTTGAGCAGAACTTAGTTTTTGTGAGAAAGATCAATTGGGGAAGGAGGTGTAACCTCATAAGGAACCAAAGAATAAAATTTGAAGTTCAGATCTGAAAATTAACAAGCCCTTTGGGTACTCAACAGTCCTATTTCACCACTTTCTACTGTTTAAAATAATTGCAGATTGCACCATCCATCAGTCTTCCTGATCACTTAATTCAAATTTTATCTCACCCAGGCTAACATTTAGGTACTAAGACTCAGGCAGGATGCCATCAAAATCCATTAAAAATTGCTCTCTTCCCAGCAGTGATAGTGATGTAAACTCCCCTTAACAATCAAATCCAACCTTGAATTAATTAATATCTCTGTTGGTGTCTGTTTTAAGTCATATAGTTCTTACTGGCTCACTTTCTAGCATTTTTAATTTCATTTGGCACTCTTCAGCAAGTATTTAGTCTGTCCTACTTGAAGAAGTATTTGCCATTTTGGTTTCACTTATTTCTTGTCACAGGATGTAACTATAATACACTCACATGCACAAAACACATAACAAACATAAGAGCTTCTCGAGGGCAGGGCCATGCCTTATTTATCTGTATCCCTATTTCCAGGGAAGAGCATGACGTGTTGTTGAAGTTCAAGAAATGCTGACAAAGGAATGAATGATAATCTGTGTGCTGTTCTGGGGAGAGCCCTAAACTGAGATCCAGGAGATGTCAATTCTGGCTGTTACCTAGAGCTTCCCTTGGACCAATCACATACATTCTCTATACCTTATTTTCTCCATGGGAAGATGAGGGGATTGAATGATTTATTAAATTATTTCTGACTTACGAATTTTACATACCATTTTTAAGATGATAAAATTTCAGTTTTCCAAGTGGCACTATTTGGATTGCTGTTTGAAATTTGTTCTAAGTCCCTGGCTAACCCATTGGTCACACTGCCTGTGAGTCAGAGTAGATCTGCCCCTCAGGTCATCTCTCCCAGACATAATAGACAATCAGATGTGCTATTCAAAGCTCTGTTCACTGGGAAGATTTCCCTTCCCTGGTATCTTTTTGGGGTACCCCATGGTGGGGTTGTAGTGCTGCAGTCATCTACTTTTACTTTCAGATGGTGCCAGGTTAACTATGCAAAGTTATGTGTAAACCAAGCTGATGTATTTCTTTTTTATCTTGAGTCATTTGGTCATAGGTAACTTACCAGGGGGCCACAGGTATGGATTGAGAAAGGGGCAGCCATATGGCAGGAGGAGGTGCCATGGGAGTCTGGGCCACCTGTGCATGAAACTAACATATGCCTTCAGGGCTGCTCAGGCTCTGTCACCAGCTAGACCCCAAGACCTGATCTACTGCTCACCTGCTTAGACCCACCAACATTTGTCCCATATTTTTCCTTAAGCTCTTCTTTCCAGCTTATCTTTTAACAAGAGACCCAAAGGGCATAGCATCCCGTGGTGGAAACCAAAACTACCACTCAAGCAAAAGCAACTGCCCGGACAAAAGGTTACCCGTCAGCCCAGAACACCCAGACCAGCTGGAACTTAACTCCCAACTCATACCTGCACAGATGGACCATGGAGTGACCGACAGTTACCTTTACCTCATTATAATACTAAAAATCTCTGCCCAAGGAGGAGCACAAACCTCATTTACATAACATACAATGTATGTATAGGCATGTCTCCTTAAGGCTCATACGCCACCTTATGCCCACCTCTACATATGATGACAGGGCTCCCCTATCTCAATATTCATCCTAACCCTAAATTAAAGGAACTCATTCATCCTTGCTCAGGGAGTCACAACTTTGGAAGTTATTCCCTGTGATCTCCCTATTTGCTGCAAATCAAGGTTCCCTTGTGCTACCACTCTACCTCGTGTAGTTTCTGTGATTCACCAAGGAGCAAACTCATATTAGTTCGTTACAACTCTATCCCACATATACACCTTCCACAGGATGATGGAATAGTTCTCAGCACACCAGACTTTATGGGCAGGCAGATTAGATGACACTGTTTATGATGTGCAGCCTGTGTCTTTATCCTCGCCTAGCCAGGCATTCAGTCTCCCCCAGAAAACTATCAGCAAACCAGAAGATTCTTCTCAAAAGGAGAGCTCCCAGCAAAATAGGAAATCAGTAGAGGTGAGCAAGACAGACATCCCAGCAGGTGTCTACTAGACTTTCTCAAACTCCCATGCCCTTCATTTTCAAACTGCCTCTTCCTAGCCCCTACCTAAAGAGCCCAGGGCTCTTCTGCAATCCTCCCTTATGAATAGAGGAATGGGATCTGATAAACCTCTTCAATCTAAGAATTTGGAGACTTTGAAATGTGTTTAGATGTTTATAAAGAACCACGGGGAATGAACAATGCTGAACCAAAGTAATGAGTCTATTGTGATTGGGATTTAAGTATCAATAGGTAAACTATTTGGGTGTGTAGTGAGGTTTCACCCTGCTTTTCGGATCACACCTTGTGACTGCCAGCTACTCTGCCCAATACCTTCTTTACAGTTGTGGGGAGAGCCACATGTCATCTCTGCCCCACTCAGCCTACTTTTTGAGATTCAGTACCTCCTTACTCCACCCTCCTTATACCACACTACCATATCTGTGGTTTATGAGAATCTTCTTAACCAATCCTGGGTAGAACAGAGAACACCTACCAATTAAAAAAAAAAAAAAAAAGACCAAACCCACCAAATAAATTAAGTACTTACACAGTACATTTCATTAATCTTCAGAGTAAAACTGCTTCTTTTTCTATGTGTGTACATACATATAGATGGGACAGAGTCACCCAGGCAACCAGATAGAATGTGGACTTCAAAGGAACAATGGTCTTGTCATTCTTCACAAGAAGTTAATTAGCTCCTCTCCTACAGATCGCTTCTAAGACTCTGATTGGTAATGTCTCAACTCCTGCTCAGCTATAAAGTCATAATTAATAATTAGTCTATTTCTCTGGTAGCTGTCATTTCATGACTACTGGGCAATCTCCTATCATTAATGACTGTTTTACATTACCATGGGGCAGGCATACTTTTACCGACCCTCAGGCTTCCACAGGACGTTTTAGCCAGGTATAATCACTATGAGGTTCCATCACACACACTCCCCTCCCCAACCCAACATGGTTATCCAAATGAAATTCAATTAAAGGAATAGAAAAATTACAAAAGGGTTGATAGACCAATGAACCAAATATGTGTATATTTGTCAGGCAATAATTTTTTCTTTTTAAGTGCTCACTAGATCATTATCTCCTTTGGGCTGCCTCCATTAATTATTTCTCAGTCTACCACAAGTTTGGTGTTCCCTAAAGTGTAGGACTCTCGATAATTGCCCTGATTCACTCCCAATTTAGGGATAGTGCTTCCTGGATGGTGTATTTGTAATATGTACAGAGTCCCTGACATCAGCAATTTTGTATTTAATAGAGAGATGTGAGACTATTTCACTTTTTGGCAGTCTTTGAAGTGCCATATTTGTCAACGGTGAGTCCCTTTTCTGCCTCCATGCCAACCTTCGTTCTTGAGTTTGGCCAAGAAAGAATTCAGAGCCAAACTCTCAAGTAAGCAAGAGTTTAATAGCAGTTAACAAGAAAGTACACTCTCAAGATGGGAGAGTGGGCAGGCACAGAGATGGCAGTTGCACTGGGGGCTCAGGGTTGTCTTTTCTTTTTGTGTTTGCATAGGCTATGGGTCATAAGTAGGGTGGTCTCTGACTGAGGTTGCTTCCAATCATCTAAGGGACTCCTCCTACTGGTCTGGAGGGGGAGTTTCTTGACCCTATATGGTCCTTGTTGGGACTGTCATGGCAGGCATCCCCCTTGAGGGTGGGGGGGTGGGAAGGTCAAAACTGCAGTGTATATGTATTTTAATGAAGCTCTAGGTTGCTGGTAGGGCAGTGGTTATAGGAAAGGATGCATGCGTATTCCGCCCCCCATCTCTCCCTGTAGTTTGGAACTTGGTTTCTTCCCTTTTAATCCATTGGAAAGTATTTGTTCCCTGCTCATATCTAACTAACTGCCCACTCTATCATATTAATATTAGTTATTGTTATTCATTATTATTATTCAGTGGGAAAAATCACTATCTTCTTTGGTTTAAACCAAAGCTATCTCAGGAATATATGGTAATTTCCCTAATCAGCTTTTGTTCTTGGCCCAGATCATAAACAATATTCATGATCTCGAATGTACAGAGAATTTATTTATAGCCTTGACATACTTTTCCATGAACTGTTTAAATATCAACATAGTCCAAACGAAGCCTGCCAGGAAAATAAATGATTTATATTCATTTCTGTGGGTGACCTTCCATAGAAAGAAATTAAGGATTGCATAACTATAAAGAATAGATAGAAACAGGCAAAAGTTCAACAAACTGCTGTGATTATAGGTGATGAAATTACACATGTTTGGGGTTTTTCTGTGTATCTTACATTTCCCTCATGTAGTTACACAATGACCTTTGGCATAGTTTGAGGAAGACGTATGCTTATTTCAATTTCTTCCTCAATTGTAGGGATGGCAAATATATGGCACATATGTTGTCACTCCCCACTCCCAAGTTCATAGCAGACAATGCTAGTCAATCTTGGTACTCTTTGTCACTGAATTTGGAAGTAATCCCATGATCTTTTGCAATCCTGCCTTCTGCACAGCTGTGTGAATAGATCAGAGTAATCACCTGAGATGGAAGCCTTTTGTCATTCTTGTTCTAACCTTTACAGTTCACACCTGTCTTAGTCAAGGATCAGTGGTGACAAGGAGTACAAACTCATTCAAACCAGTTTAAGAAAGGGACATTTATTTTAAGAATACAACAGACAATATTACAAATGTCTGGACTATGAAGAACAGTCAAGCCATAGAGTGATCGAAACTAGAATTGGCAAGCAGAAACAGCTTGCTTGCTCTTTCTCTCAGTGACCACATAGTGTCTCTCTTCTATGCTTCTCTGTCTCCTCTTTCTTTTGACTATTATCTACTTTCTACCTAACATGCCTTCCCAGCCCTACTCTACATGTTATTTAATTCAAGCATCCTCATAGTTCTCTCTCTAGAGTTTCTGTGTCTCTTACTGAAAATCCTCAAGAAACCACATCTGATGACCAACTAAGTTTTGGGCTTCTAGGAAGTAGCCAGTTGTCTACTTTTGGTTCTTCAGGGGAGTGGCTGTTAGGGGAGTGGAATCACATTGTAGGAAGGGCTGTCCCTCTCAGAAGCTATAAGCTTCTCCAGGTTAAACCTGAAGAAGTTGACAAATTGACTATCTAATCTGCTTACATATATTCTCCTATTTGTACCCCCTGAGTTGCCAGATAAAATACAGGATACTCAATTAAATTTGAATTTCAGGTTAATTATGAATATTCTTTGACATATGCATACCAAAAAATTATTCATTGTTTATATGAAATTCACACTTAACTGGGCATCCTGTATTTTTTTTAAGATTTATTTATTTTAGAGAAAGAGAGCATGAATGGGGGGAGGAGCAGAGGAAGAGGGGGAGAGAGAGAGAGAGAAGCAGACTCCCTGCTGAGTGCTGAGCCTGATGCAGGGCTTGATGTGGGGCTCCATGCAGGCCTCCATCTCACTACCCTGAGATGGTGACCCAGGCTGAAATCAAGAGTCAGCTGCTTAACCAACTGAGCCACCAGGTGTATTTTTATTTGCTACATCTGTCAATCCTATCCCTGAGTCCTCCTCCTTTGGACTCACTCCTTGAGCTGTTACAGTGACATTTTTCCAGTAAGTCAGTAGCTGTTATCCTTAGAGTGTGGGTAAAAATCCTAAACTAAAATATCTCTATTAGAGATTCAGTGTGGCCACAGCAATAGTGCAAGCTTAGAATATTGCACGTTTTACTATTATTGGCTCTATATTTGAAGACTTGCTATTTTCTTTCAGGCTGATCTTAGTAGAGATTTTTTTTGGGGGGTGGACTATCTCTTCCACAGAATAGAAGCTGGGGGCGCCTGGGTGGCTCAGTCGGTTATGCATCCGACTCCTGGTTTTGGCTTGGGTCATAATCTCAGGGTTGGGGGGATCCAGCCTCTCCTCAGGCACGGTGCTCTGTGCTCAGCAAGGAGTCTGTTTGAGATTCTCTCTCCCTCTGCCCTTCTCCCACCTCAAATAAATAAATAAATAAATAAAATCTTTGATAAAAAAAGAATAGAAGCTGTTTGGGGACAGAGTCTGACTAATGTTACTTCTGTGTACATCACTCAATAGTGTTTAGAGCATCATGAATATATAACAAATGTCACAGTTGCAAAAAATAACTTTCCTGTAAGAGTTTCTTAAAAGAAGTTAAAGTGGTGTTGACCAGGACTTGTGGCTCTTGGGTAGGATTTGTTTCAGGTTTTCAGGACTACTCCTTCCTGTTCAATAACCAAATCAAAAACAATATAGTGATTACAGAGGCCTGATTTATTCATTCGTGGCTGGCTAAGACCCAATAACCCAACACCACGTGCCATTATGAGGTTGATTGTAGATGCCACTTACACTTTCCACTTAGGAAGGGGGCCTCCCACTTTCCACTAGAATTGTAATCTTGGGACCAACCTGTATATTCGTGTATGGAGAGAGTGTCTACTTGCCCAACCCGCACAATGGATGAGGACCCCAGAGCTGTCTCACATACCCAGTCACAGGTTGTGCAAAGAGCAGGGCAAACATGAATCACCCTTCAAGGCAGTGACCTTATCTGCTAGTGACGTGTGACCTAATGCATGTTAACCTCTGAATAATCAGATTAGTCACTCCTTTTCCTAGGGGGAGGAGTCAGTGCAATTGATGAGTGTAAAGGACACATTCCTTCTTAAGCACTCCCCTCATATTTTTCTATTATTTGATCTTAACTATTTTTTAGGCAATAGCAACCCTTTTTTTTTTTAAGATTTTATTTATTTGAGAGAGAAAAAAGAGAGAGCACATGAGTGGGGGTGGGGGAGGGGCAGAGGGAGAAGGAGAAGCAGACAGCCGCCTGAGCGGGGCTCGATCCCAGGACCCTGAGATCATGACCTGAGCTGAAGGCAGATGCTTAACCGACTGAGCCACCCAGGCACCCCTAGGCAATAGCAATCTTCACCAAGTATATTAGTTTCCTAGGACTGCCATAGCAAAGTACCACAAACTGGGTGGCTGAAACAACAGAAATATATTATCTCACAGTTCTAGAGGCTAGAAGTCTGAAATCAAGGTGTCAATAGGGTCATGCCCCCCTCTGAAGGTGCTTAGGGAAGGATCTTTTCCAGGTCCCTCTCCCAGCTTCTGGTAGTTTCTTGGCTTGTAGCAGCATAACTCCAAACTTCACATGGCATTCTCCCTGTTTGCTTGTCTGGGTCCAACTTCCCCCTTTTATAATAGCACCAGTAATATTGGATTAGAGGCCCACTCTACTTATGGTATGACCTCATCTTAACTAATTATACCTGCAATGACCTTATTTCCAAATAAAGCTACATTCTGAGATACTGGGGGTTAGGACTTCAACATATGAATTTGGTGGAGAGACATAATTCAGCCTATAAACCATGTATCTCTTGCAGCATCTCCTGGATTTCTTTCTCCTCTTATTCAAGTACTTCTTACAAAGTGTTTCAATGTGGAGGTTTGTGTGGCAGACCTTCTGAGGCCTTATGCTTGAATAAAACTTGATCCATATTACCTTGGTACAACAGAGGTATATAACAAAATGTGAGCTTTAGAAAAAGAAACTAACAAAATCTGGCATATATACCGGACCCATGGGATGTCATAGCCACACAAAAATATTTTTTCCATCCCGTCCAGCAGCAAGTACCTACTTAATGAATAGGGGAGGTGTTCTTTGGGAGAGTGGCTACAACATAAAAGTGATTTAAAGCTCTAGAGCACCATCAGTCTCTATTTTATACATGTATTGTTTGGTGCATGGTAACAGTAAATGAAACAAGAAAAGTGGCTTGAATTAAAGTATAGTAGTTCAGACTGATTTGCTGATAGTCTACTAGTCTAGCGATTGTCATATGGATCCTGAAATAGCTTACCCCTCATCACTTCAGTTTTTTAAGTGGGTATGTAATATGCTGTTATTATTTCTTTTTTCTTAAGATTTTTAAAATTTATTTATTTGAGAGAGAGAGAACACAAGCGGGGGAAGGGGCAGAGGGAGAAAGAGAGGGACAAGCAGACTACCCGCTGAGCAGGGAGCCCAACATGGGGCTCGATCCCAGGACCCCAGCATCATGACCTGAGCCAAAGGCTGACACTCAACTAACTGAGCCACCCAGGCACCCCTGCTCTTCTTATTTCTTATAGTAACCTCAAGTGATCAACATAGAAAGCTTTATTTTTACAATTCCACTCTTTGTCATTGCCGTTCTTTCAACAAAACTAAGGTTTATAAAAGAGACTTGTTTACACAACAGAGATATATTCCTTTTGCCAACAACTATCACTTTCAGAAGTTGACTACCTTTATTGTTAATAATCTATAATATCTACCGTTAGTTTTATAGTACATTAGAATTCTATTTAACTTAGCTGTGAATGCCTTTATATTTATTTAGATGAACATGTGGAAATTAAAGATAAAAACCTCAGTCACATTCTTATGTTCCAGTTTGTAGTCAAGCAATTTAACATTGATTTTCTTATTTATTTATTTTTTATTTTTATTTTTTTAAAGATTTTTTTTCATTTTTAAGTTATCTCCACACCCAATGTGGGGCTTGAACTCACAACCCTGAGATCAAGGGTCGCATACTATACTGACTGAGCCAGCCAGGCCCCCCTTGATTTTCTTATTTTGCAAAATGGCAGAGAGATACAATCCACTCTTAATATTTCCAGGACTGGGGCGCCTGGGTGGCTCAGTTGGTTAAGCGACTGCCTTCGGCTCAGGTCATGATCCTGGAGTCCCTGGATCGAGTCCCTGGATCGAGTCTCTGGATCGAGTCTCTGGATCGAGTCTCTGGATCGAGTCCCGCATCGGGCTCCCTGCTCGGCGGGGAGCCTGCTTCTCCCTCTGACCCTCCCCTCTCTCATGTGCTCTCTCTCTCTCATTCTCTCTGTCTCAAATAAATAAATAAAATCTTTAAAAAAAAAAAAATTTCCAGGACTAATTATTCCAACCATTCATCATAATAGGTCTTTGTTTTTCTTTTACTCTTTGCAGTTACCTGCCTTTGGTCATTTCAATAAATTATTAAAAAATAGTCCATTTTGCTAGGAAAATAGGTGACTAAGGGAAGAGATTGATGATAGAGGATATATATGAATTTTTTTATTATCAGTAAATTTCTACTATTCAGAGAAAATGGCTATATTGTTTCTATATTTTATTTTTTAAAGTAAAATACTTATATATGACATTTGTCGCAATTTATTTTTTCTCCTTCCACAGTCTTTTCAATGTGTTATTTTTTTTTTTTAAAGATTTTATTTATTTATTTGACAGAGAGAGAGACACAGCGAGAGCAGACACACAAGCAGGGGGAGTGGGAGAGGGAGAAGCAGGCTTCCCGCCGAGCAGGGAGCCCAACACGGGGCTCGATCCAGAGACTCGATCCAGAGACTCGATCCAGAGACTCGATCCAGAGACTCGATCCAGGGACTCGATCCAGGGACTCCAGGATCATGACCTGAGCCGAAGGCAGACGCTTAACGACTGAGCCACCCAGGCGCCCCTCAATGTGTTATTTTGATTCAGGCACATAAGGGGATAATTCTAAACAAGTAGAGCTCTCTGAAAGTTCTTAGATGTAAGCTATAATTAGCCCTTGCTTATTTTAAAAATGGCCCTTCCATGCATTATATAAATAATTGCAAAACTAATTAATCATGCTTAAACCTTGTTTTCTAAGGTCACAGCAGCACAGGAATAATTGAGGGTTGTATATTGAGTTCCAATTAAGGAGATACTTGGCTGAAGCTCCAACAGAGCTTTTTTCTGACTTCTCTTTTCCTTCCTTTGCTACTTTTAATTTTTAGGGGTTGCACGCAGTGTGGCAGGGACTGCAGGATTTGGGGAATTGATAAAGCTGAAGACTTTTACTAAGTCCCTGCTTGACATTACCATAAACATCCCATCTGCGGTGTATCACTTCTTTCTGGCCACTTAAAGATCTGTGATCCCTGGCACCATGCCATGATCATCTGGCATCCCCACCCCTGATAAAAAGTGGTCTTCTTGCTGAATGAAAGTTCCTTCAGCTCTTTAAGCTCCCCTTTCCCACTGGAGGATAGAAGGGAGGATCTCAAAGCATCGTTTCAGCTCCATGATGATATAGTTTCATGTAGAAAATATATGTGAGAAATGTTTGAAATCTAACCTTTTTAAGTGATGGGTTTTTAGAAAGAGCTGTACTAAATAAAAGGAGCAAAATATAATTCATTTCAGTCCCATAGCCAGGAGCAAGGTATAAGTTGTGGAGATGAGTGTTAAGGAAGGTGGATTCAACAGGAAGAGAGTGGGGATGGTCTGAGAGGGAAGTGCCACGTTTGAAATTGGCTTCACGGTGCCTTCTGAAGGGAGAATGGAAATGTAAGGAAACCATGGGCCCACTGAACACATGATCCTGACTTGCTGAACAGCGGAAAAGAAAAAAGAGCGAGATAGAAGGAAGGAGTAAGGTACCATGAGAGATGAGACAATGCTGTAAGAAAGCCAGGAAGTAGAAGCTCTCTTACTTAAATCAGGACATTTCCAAGAAATACTGAAGACTGTCTGTTAAAGTGATAGGACTTAGTTATTTTAATTATTAGCTTGGGTGAGTTTCCACTAGTAAACTTTTTTTTTTTTTTTGCTAAAGTTCTTCTCTGACTCATAGTACATATTTTTATTACTTATTTTATACTGGCCTTAGTATGGAGCCCCCATTAATGCATTAGAATTTTGCATATTGAATGAGCTTCAAATATTCTGTAGAATCCTACTCTATAATTAAATGTAGTTTAGAAGGGAACATAGATACTCATGCATATAACTTGTTCTTAAGATGTCATTATCATTGGTTATCACTGGCAGTTAGTCATTTTAATTAGATATTAATATTCACAGATTTTAAAGTATTACAAATCTCTAGGCTTCAAAATGGGAAAGGGAATAGAGCTTAGATTATTTGGTTTTGCCTACTAAGATGTTGGTTGAATTTAAACTGAAAACCATACAATTTCAACTTTTACTATTTTCGAGGCTACTAACAACTCAGATTAACTCCAAAATCTTTGCACAATATGAAGACAGATTAGCCAGTGAAACTGTAATTTTGAAACTCAGCCTCAGATGCTGTCAAATGCTGGTCAGATCATCTGAACAGAGCAGCCATTAAAAAAAAAATTAGGAGATGGATGGGGAAAATTGAATACTGACTGGATAATTGTTATTAAGGAATTATTGTTAATTTTTAGGTGAGATAATGGTAGTGTGTGCATGTACTTTTTTAAAAGTAATCTCTACATCCAACATGGAGCTCAAACTCACAACCCCAAGATCAAGAATCACAGGCTCCACCAATAGAACCAGCCAGGCGCCCCTGTGTGTATGTATTTTTTAAAAGTCATCATCATTAGAGATATAAATGGGAAGGGGAATGGATAAGAGTATAAATGAAATAAGGTTGGCCACGTAATGATAACTGTTGAATCTGAGGAATGCTTATATGGGCGTTCATTATACTACTTGCTCTATCTACTTTTGTATACATTTGAACTTTTAAAAATAGTAAACAGTTTAAAATTTTAATCAGAACTTTCACTTGTATTTGTGAATTTTAAAAAGACCAGGCTTTTCTAACCGAGAAAAATTCTAACCCTTTCTAGTTTGTCTTTTAAAAAAGGGCAATACCAGTAGGAAATCAAGTCCATAGTGCCCACAATGCTTTTTTTTAATTTATTTTTTTGTTAACGTGACCTGATTAATTTTTTTGCATTCAATATTTCTTTTTTTTTTTTAAAGATTTTATTTATTTATTTGACAGAGAGAGAGAGTGAGAGAGGGAACACAAGCAGGGGGAGTGGGAGAGGGAGAAGCAGGCTCCCCGCTGAGCAGGGAGCCCGACGTAGGGCTCGATCCCAGGACCCTGGGATCATGACCTGAGCCAAAGGCAGACGTTTAACGACTGAGCCACCCAGGCGCCCCACAATATTTCTTTTTTTAATTAAAGAATAACTGACATACAATATTGTATTAGTTCCAGGTATACAGCATAGTGACTCCATATTTGCATACCTTATTAAATGGTCACCGCAATAAGTAGCAGTGAAGGAGACAGTGATGTTAGAAATGGCTATCAGGAGTTTCCCTAACTCCACCAGAACTAAGCACACAAAAGCCGTTTCTGCCAAGCACTGGGCACTACAGGAAGACAGTCTTAAACTGTGAGGACTGTGTGTAACTATTAAAAAATCAACTTAAAAAAAAACTTAATTGGGTTGAGACTTCATGTGAGGGCTAATCCAAGGGAAATAGGAGTCCAGGGTACCCATCTTGCAATTCCTTTTTAGATTTGCATGTACGTGTATACTCATGGTTCCCATCCAAGTGACCAGATCTAAGTAAGACACATATAAGGAGCCTTTTGCCTCTAGAATGCAATAATAATTACAGTCAAGTCATTTGTTATGTCATGCATTTAATTACTATTTTTTAAATAAGTTGCTTCCAAGATGGGTAAGACTAATCTCGATAATGATTGCAAATAGATTTCCTGCTATCAGTGTTTTAAAGGTGGTGAGCATAAAATAGTTGGTATAAGTTTGCTTTATCACATGTGGTTTTTATTTTTATTGAGTCCTGAATTATCTTGGATGCCTTTAAGGATAACTTCATTGCATTTTATGTTGCAAATAATGGTTATCTCCCTATCACTGTCATCACTGTCATATGTCAAGATATCACTGCTGCTCACATTGTCACAGGATACATTGTCTCTGTAATCTCCCTTATGAAAGGACTTGGAAAAAGACTTCGCTTCACTTGGAAAAGGTGAGTTTTGAACATTTCTGTCCGTTGTCTCAGAAATATTGACCAAAGGCTCAGAAGAATTTCGGCAAACTAGGCATTTTTCCTTATAGCATCGACAAGTCTTGATTAACCGAGGCCTAGATAACATGCCTGCCTTACCTGTACTAACTGACCTTTTTAGATTACGATGTCTAGGGGATTTGGTTAGTTTCTGTAAACGGGATCGCCTGGGTGGCAAGGTTTGCTTTTGTGAATGGGATGGCTTGGTTGGCCTGACTGGATATTGTAGACTGGCTGGCCAAGGTGACCTCACTGCCTTATTTGGATAGGATGAACAGGCCTGGCCACCTAGCTTATGGGCATGAGCTAGCTTATGTGGCTTTTCTAGATTACGTGTTCTATATGACTTCCTTGGGTGGGTTGACCTGAATGTTTTTTGTGGGCTTGATGGCTTATGTAACTTTTCTCGACTTGATAGCCTGTTTAACTTTTCTGTACTAGATGATATACATTGCTTTCCTGGACTCGAGGGCCTGATTAACTTTTCGGCACTGGATGGTATGGATGACTTTTCTGCACTTGAGGGCCCAGAAAACGTGTCTGTACTAGATAGCATGGATTGTTTTTCTAGACTGCATGGACTGGCTATCCTGTATTCATTGAATGATATTTTGGATGATCTGGATGACTTGGCTGTCACATCTTCTTTCTTGAGCCTGAAAATATAGAAAATTTGGAATATGACATCTTAAAACAAAAGAGTACTATTGCTATCACCAGAAAACACAGGCTATTATGTCAGTTTAGACTTACTGGTTTTTTTTTTAGCTCTGGTAGAAAAATTGAACACAGTAAGAATTGGAGTATGGTAAAAGCCATGACTTGGGTTATAGATATGAACTCATGCTGAATACTTTTTATTTTTCTTGAGAGTATATTTCAGATGCATTAGATAATCATATAGCCTACATATGGAAGGACACAAAGTTGTTTCAAGTCTACTGTTGAGAAGGAGAGAGAGCTTCACTTATTCTAGAAATTAAACTTTAAAAAAAGTCACAGGGGGCGCCTGGGTGGCTCAGTCGTTAAGCGGCTGCCTTCGGCTCAGGTCATGATCCCAGAGTCCTGGGATCGAGTCCCGCATCAGGCTCCCTGCTCAGCGGGAAGCCTGCTTCTCCCTCTCCCACTCCCCCTGCTTGTGTTCCTGCTCTCGCTGTCTCTGTCTCTGTCAAATAAATAAATAAAAAAAATCTTAAAAAAAAAAAAAAGTCACAGGTTGGGGGTGCCTGGGTGGCTCAATCAGTTAAGCATCTGACTTTGGCTCAGGTCATGATCCCAGGGTCCTAGGATGGAGCCCTTCGTCAGGCTCCCTGCTCATCAGGGAGTCTGCTTCTCCCTCTCCTACCCACCCCCCCGCCCCGTGCTCTTTCTCTCAAATAAATAAAATCTTTTTAAAAAAAGTCACAGGTTGATATGCAACTCATAGACAACTGTCACAACTTGTCATCAGGAAAGAATAAACTCTTTAGACCATATTCGCTGTTTCCTTCCTATCATATTTACACCATCAAGTTATCTATCCATGCATACTTATATTCACAATATTCCTCTAAAACTAAAGGAATAGAGCACTGGTGTATTTTAGTCATTGGTCCTTATATTGGGAAATTTTTAGGGAACCACTATATCAGGGCCAGCCTGATTCTCCTGTGTGAAAGGGAATGAGACAACGAGAACAACAGTGAATAATTTTTGCTATTATGTCTTAAAATGGTAGATTATCCAAAATGTTTTATTGTTTTTGGAATACAGAGACCCAACTCCCTCTCTCTCCCCTTCTTTATTTTCTTTTCAAAATTTTTTTTATTTTTTTAAAAGATTTTATTTATTTATTTGACAGTGAGAGAGCACAAGCAGGGGGAGTGACAGGCAGAAGGAAAGGGAGAAGCAGGCTCCCCACAGAGCAGGGGGAGCCCTATGTGGGATTCGATCCCAGGACCCTGCGATGATGACCTGAGCCGAAGGCAGTCGCTTAACCAACTGAGCCACCCAGATGCCCTCTTTTCTTTTCTTTTTTTTTTTTTTTTAAAGATTTTATTTATTTAATAGAGAGACAGTGAGAGAGGGAACACAAGCAGGGGCAGTGGGAGAGAGAGAAGCAGGCTTCCTGCTGAGTAGGAGCCTGATGCGGGCCTCGATCCCAGGACCCTGAGATCATGACCTGAGCCGAAGGCAGATGCTTAACAACTGAGCCACCCAGGCGCCCCCAGATGCCCTCTTTTCAAATTATTTATTTAAATTCTAGCTAGGTAACATACAGTGCAATATTGGTTTCAGTCTCTCCCCTTCTTTATTCTCCCTGTCTTATTCGGATAGTCAAGCCCTCTTTTCCTAGACTCAATTTATAATGAAATTAATAGCCTGGGGCTCAGCTGAACCCTCAGTTAAGAGATAGCTTTAGAATATGCTAAAATTGATAACGTACTTGAGAATATTTAAGAGCTGATATTATTGAAGTGAAGGTATCCACCCACAAGATTAACTCTTTAGAAGTCTGGGGTTAACATTAAGTAACCACAACAGCAATGAAATCTCCACTATATGTATACACACAACTTACATTCTTAATTTAAGGGTGTAAAACTTACGTTCCTGCTTTGGGTGCCTCGTCGCTCATATAATTGTAATGGAGAAAACAAAAACAGGTAAAGACAAAAGCTATGATCATAATACCAATTATGATAACAAGTAGACATCTCCTAAAGTTGTCCATTTTAGTCTCCATTGATTCAACGTGCTTAGCTCCTGTCAAAGAGATTGTTTCACCAGAAAATGTGTTATCTTCCATTTGATAGTGATTTGCCACTAAAGGTCAAAATCAAATCTTTTTACCAGTGATTTTTTAAAGCATGATAAGTGTTCCACTGTCATTTTCCTCCCTCTATCACATCCCCAGCCACAGTCTAGGTGCCAGATCTCTGGCTAATCAGTACAATTACCTTGGTTACCCCTGCATCATGGTTTGCTCACCCCATTACCTAGGTTTTTGAGTGTATGTATGTCTTGCACATGTGAATGAACTTGAGCGTTAATGTTTGTGTGTGAATGTATATGGTGGAAAAGGGGGTAGGACAAGAAAAAACTCTTGTTGAAGCCTACTATATGTTAGGTACCATACTAGATTAGTTGAGGGCAGGGGTTGGTGGATTTGGGTGGGGAAGGGGAGTGAAGGGGGACAATATGTCTATACCCTATGCTTCTGTGCTGCTTGGATTTTTCACACAGAAGTAAAACTCTCAGGTGTTTTCCTATAAATTCTTTTTTTTTCCTATTTTTTTTATGTTATGTTAATCACCATACATTACATCATTAGTTTTTGATGTAGTGTTCCATGATTCATTGTTTGTGTATAACACCCAGTGCTCCATGCAGAACGTGCCCTCTTTAATACCCATCACCAGGCTAACCCATCCTCCCACCCACCCCCAGAACCCTCAGTCTGTTTTTCAGAGTCCATAGTCTCTCATGGTTCGTCTCCCCCTCCGATTTCCCCCCCTTCATACTTCCCTTCCTGCTATCTTCTTCTTTTTTTTTTTTTAACATATAATATATTATTTGTTTCAGAGGTACAGCTCTGTGATTCAACCGTCTTGCACACTTCACAGTGCTCACCATACCCTCCCCAGTGTCTATCACCCAGCCACCCCATCCCTCCCACCCCCCACCACTCCAGCAGCCCTCAGTTTGTTTCCTGAGATTAAGAATTCCTCATATCAGTGAGGTCATCCTATAAATTCTTAAAGACCTACTAATGGTAACATCCAAAAAACAGCAGATTTCTTAAACACAACTAGCTTGTCTAATTAAAGCTCAAGTACATAATATAATAGATCCTAATTTCTAAATTTTAAGGTTAAGCACATACCTGTAGTAGAAGATCCATTAGTTTGGTTTGTATTTAAACAACTGTTTGTCCAAATGGACAAAAGTAGGACATAAATAAAAAGATTCATGTCCAGGGATTTGTTCAAATGTTTCTTCTACCAAGGAAACTACTGTATTTGATAGGGTTCAGCCTGTTCTAGGAGTTTATGACATCATTATCATTTTGTGTCATATTCTGACAACATAATCTCACCATGGAGAAGCCCAAGCTTCTGTGTATAAATACTGTCAAATGATTTTTAACAATTTATTTCTCCACATCAAATATTCTATTAAATTCAAATCAAGAAGTTTGGGGCATTATTAAAAGTGTAGAGGGAGATATTTAGAGAAAATAAGGAAAATGGGATTGCTTTAGATATTGAAGAACTATTTCTCCTTATTAAATGGTAAGGGGACACTTTTCAGCCTTGTAGTAATTCTTAAGTGTTATAGGGATTAAATCATCCTGGGGTATAAGTCTGTAGGATTTTGTTGTTGTTGTTAACAAAATTAAGATATTGTAAAACAGTAGTAGTTAAAACAGTATGGTACTGGCATAAAAATAGACACATAGATTCAATGGAATAAAACAGAAAACCCAGAAATAAACCACAATTATGTGGTCAATTAGTCTTTGACAAAG
Source organism: Mirounga leonina (assembly GCF_011800145.1). Classification (NCBI taxonomy): domain Eukaryota; kingdom Metazoa; phylum Chordata; class Mammalia; order Carnivora; family Phocidae; genus Mirounga; species Mirounga leonina. Next base: position 28,541,143 of record NW_023270175.1, read on the forward strand.
GAGGAATGAATATACAATGGGAAAGCTGGACAGCCACATGCGAAAGAGTGAAACTGGACCACTTTCTTTCACCATATACAAAAATAAACTCAAAATGGATTAAAGACCTAAAAGTGAGACCTGAAACCATAAAAAATCCTTGAGGAGAGCACAGGTAATAATCTCTCTGACAATGGCTATAGCAACACTTTTCTAGATATGTCTCCTGAGGCAAAGGAAATAAAAGCAAAAATAAACTATTGGGACTACATCTAAATAAAAACTTCTGTACAGTGAAAGAAACAATAAAAACAAAAAAACCCCTTAAAAGTCAACCTACCAAATGGGAGAAGATATTTGCAAATGATTTATCCAATAAAGGGTTAGTATCCAAAATATATAAAGAACTTAGACAACTCAACACCCAAAAAACAAATAATCCAATTAAAATATGGGCAGAAAACATGAACAGACATTTCTCCAAAGAAGACATACAGATGGCCAATAGACACATGAAAAGATGCTCAACATCACTCATCATAGGGAACTGCAAATCAAAACCACAATGAGATATCACCTCACAGCTGTCAGAATGGCTAAAATGAAAAACACAAGAAACAAGTATTGGCAAGGTTGTAGAGAAAAAGGAACCCTCTTGCACTGTTGGTGGGAATGCAAATTGCTGCAGCCACTGTGGAAAGCAGTTTGGAGGTTCCTCAAAAATTAGAAATAGGGGCGCCTGGGTGGCTCAGTTGGTTAGGCGACTGCCTTCGGCTCAGGTCATGGTCCTGGAGTCTCTGGATCGAGTCCCACATCGGGCTCCCTGCTTGGCAGGGAGTCTGCTTCTCCCTCTGACCCTCCCGACCCTCCCCCCTCTCATGTGCTCTCTCTCAAATAAATAAATAAAATCTTTAAAAAAAAAATTAGAAATAGAACTACTCTACAATCCAATCATTGCACTACAAGGTATTTTCCCCCCAAAATACAAATACACTAATTCGAAGGGATACAAGCACTCCTGTGTTTGTTGCTGCATTATTTACAATAGCCAAACTATGGAAGCAGCCCAAGTGTCCATTGATAGATGAATGGATAAAGAAGAGGTGGTATATATATACAATGGAATATTATTCAGCCATAAAAAAATGAAATCTTGCCATTTGCAATGATATGGATGGAGCTAGAGAGTATAATCCTAAGTGAAATAAGTCAGTCAGAGAAAGACAAATACCATATGATTTCACTCATATGTGGAATTTAAGAAACAAAACAAATGAACAAAGAAAAATAAGGCAAACCAAGAAACAGACTCTTAAATATAGAGAACAAACTGATGGTTACCAGAGGGAAGGTAGGTGGGGGGATGGGTAAAATAGGGGATGAGGATTAAAGAGTACACTTATCATGATGGAAAAAAATAATAAACTGATAAAAAAGGGTGAAAGGAAAGTAACAATTACAATTCATATCAAGGTTTGGTATGATACAGAGAATCTCATCTTTTCCTCAAGATCTCATCTTTTCCTTGTGAACTATTAAGTTTCAGAGTGCCCCAAACTATTCTTTTATAATACAGTAACTGTTTTTTCACTTAAAAATAAATTGTAATGGGGTGCCTGGGTAGCTCAGTCAGTTAAGTGTCTGACTCTTGATTTTGGCTCAGGTCATGATCTCGGGGTCCAGCCCTGCATGGGGCTCTGTGCTGGGTGTGGAGCCTGCTTAAGATTCTCTTTCTCCCTCTGACCCTCCCCCCAAATTGTAATGATTAGTGAATGCCAGTGAAAATAATGATGTCTGTGGTTAATATAAGGCAGTAAAGATTAGAAATCAGTGTTCTTTTTTAAAAAAGATTTTATTTATTTATTTGAGAGAGAATGAGAGAGAGAGCACGAGAGGGGGGAGGGTCAGAGGGAGAAGCAGACTCCCCGCTGAGCGGGGAGCCCGATGCGGGACTCGATCCCAGGACTCCAGGATCATGACCTGAGCTGAAGGCAGTTGCCCAACCGAGTCACCCAGGTGCCCTAAAAAAGATTTTATTTTTAAGTAATCTCTATACCCAACGTGGGGTTCAAACTCACAATCCCGAGATCAAGAGTTGCATGCTCTATTGACTAAGCCAGCCAGGCGCCCCTAGACCTCAGTGTTCTTAATGCTTTGAAATTAATGTTGAAAAGCTGAAATTCATTCTTTTGATTAACTTGACTGCCACACTGAGCATATCTGTGTATTGCTCCCTTAAAATGTTCAATATTTGGTTGCTGATTAGAAGCTGTCTGTATTCAACTCCTCTATTGTTAATTCTGAAGTGTTATTTACACATTGTTATGGTGCACCTTACCTTGGTTCCTTTCTCTGTTTATTAAATCTACCATTTGACAGAATAAACACCAGGTAAATCAAAGAGGTGCCTTTGTTCTGTGTGGTTATTGTGCTGCTAAAGCAACTATGGCTGTTGCCACAAGTCTCCAGAATAAAACCTGACTCTGAGCAAGTATAAAACTCTAGGGACAAGCATAACCCTACCCAGGGTGGCTATCTATATTTTCCAATGTACAAGTCCTCAAATATACTATTTGAAAGGCAATTTAATGTTTTGGCAAAAAAAATGAATATTACTGAGGGATTGGGTCTTGTCAATTTTCCTAAGCCACAATAGCCACTCACAAAATTTAAGTTTTCTTTTAAAAAAAAAAAAGATTTTATTTATTTATTCGAGAGAGCGAATGTGAGTATGAGAAAGTGAGAGAGGGCACAAGCAGGGGGAAAGGGTAGAGGGAGAGGGAGAAGCAGACTCCCCACTGAGCAGGGAACCCGATGGGGGGCTCGATCCCAGGACCCCGAGATCATGACCTGAGCCAAAGGCAGATGCTTAACCAGGTGCCCCAAAATTTAAGTTTTCAAATAAAATAATTGAAATTAATTTTTCCCACCTCTTATACTTCAGTAACCTTATTTATCTGTCAGGAAAAAAAATTAAGGTTTGAATAGTTTTAACCTTTTTATTGAGCTGCTGCTAACCATCAAGCTGAAGCTCAGTCCAATCATTCATTTATTCAGTAAACATTTATGGAGTGTTCCTATAATGCAGATACCATGCTTAATGCTGCAGATCCCAAAATAGGCCAGATAAAAATTCCTGTACCCCTGGAACTTATATTCCAGCACAGAATACAAGTAATTACAAGATAGTGTGAAGTGGGCTATATTAAGACTAAGCACAGTCCTTGGGGAGAGAAAGATCATTCTAACAATGATTGGAAAGTATGGATTAGAAGGGAACTCAGTTTGTTGGGGAGACCACTAGGAAGAAGAGAGAAGATGGTTACCAAAATTGAGGTACTGAGGATAGAGATAAATGGATGAATTTTTAGAACTATTAAAAGAGATTGAATTGACATGATTTGGTTTGTGACTGTTCAAGGGAAGGAAAGGGAAGAGTTGAGGATAGTTCAGAATTCTGGCTCAAATAACTGAGTGACTATTGGTCCTATTCATTGAGACAGAGGACACAGGCGAAGTTGGAGCTTTGAGGAGAATAGGGGTAGTAGAAGTTGATGAGTTCAGTTTGGGTTATGTTGAGCTTAAGGTTTTTATAAGATATCCAAGTACACATGTCCAGAAGCCAGTTAAATATATGGACTTGAAGTTCAGAAGATGGATTCCAGGTGGGAGTCATCAGCATCTAGAACAGGCTTCTTAACACTTTTTGTGCCATTGGCAGTCTGGGGAAGCCTGTGAACCCTGTCTCAGAATAATATTTTTAAATGTACAAAATGAAATGCATAGGATTATAAATGAAGTGAATTATACTGAAATAATTATCAAATACAAAAATTGTGATGTAATACATGTAATTATTGACCCATTAAATAAAGAGATCTAGCGGTGGATCTAATAACTACTATGAACTGAAATAATGATAAGCATAAAAAATATTTTGAGATATTTGTAACAAATATAATATATTAAACTATATATGATTTATAATAATGGCAAAGTCACAGACTTTGGTTATACTACCATGGTTTGTTGCCTACATTCATAATTGGGAGAAATACTAAATTTTCATTAGAAATTGGTGAAAATAAAAAATCTGTTGGGGCACCTGGGTGGCTTGGTCGTTAAGCGTCTGCCTTTGGCTCAGGTCATGATCCCAGGGTCCTGGGATTGAGCCCCGCATCGGGCTCCCTGCTCAGCGGGAAGCCTGCTTCTCCCTCTCCCACTCCCCCTGCTTGTGTTCCCTCTCTCGCTATGTCTCTCTCTGTCAAATAAATAGATAAAATCTTAAAAAAAAAAAAAAATCTGTTTCTACCTGTTCAAGTTTACAAATTGTCTGAATTTGATTCATGTACCCAAGTCAGAAACCCAGTCTAGAAGGTAACTGAAGCCCACTGGAATGGATATGATCAACCCAAGGAGAGAAGGTAGAGAGGGAAAAGTGCCTAGGACCAAACCCCGAGGAACCTCAACATTTAGAAATTGAGTAAAGGAGGCTGATCTAGCAAAGAAAATCAAGAAAATCCATATGATTTCACTCATATGTGAAATTTAAGAAACAAAACAAAGGAGCAAAGGGGGAAAAAAGGAGAGAGGCAAACCAAGAAACAGACTCTTAACTCTAGAGAACAGACTGATGGTTACCAGAGGGTGGGCGGTCAAGGGATGGGTGAAATAGGTGATAGGGATGAAGGAGGGCACTTGTGATGAGCACCTGGTGATGTATGGAAGTGTCGAATCACTATATTGTACACCTGAAACTAATATTACACTGTATGCTCACTAACTGGAATTTAAATAAAAACTTAAAAAAAAAAAAAAAAGAAGTGGCAGAAAGGTAGGGAGGAAAACCAAGAAAGTATAAGGTCCTAGAAACCATGAGAAGAGAATTGTTTAAGATATAAAGAGTAGTCAACATGAAAAATACTACTAAATGTCTGCAAAGAAGTTAAAACGGATTGAATAACGGAAAGGTCACTAGTGATCTAAGCAACAGCACTCTTTCGGTGGAAAGGTAGAGCCAGAGGCCAGATTTCAGTGGGTTGAAGAGTAATTGAGAGCTAAGTGAAGTCCGTTGGTGTAGACAATTCTTTCAAGTTTGACTGCCAAGGGGGAAAGTAGGGCGATTGCTAGAGGGGTATGGTAGCCCTAGGGAGTACATTTTGTAAAATGGAGAAGCCCAGCTCAAATAAAGCTGATGAGAAAGAGCTAGTATGGGGGAAGGTGGTGAAGCCACCAAACAGAGAGGAGATAGAGGCAGGCTCCTTAGTGGGGAAGTATAGAATGTGATGGTCAGAACTTCACTGCTCACAGTGGACAGAATTGCAGATCAAAAAGCTGTAATCTGATACAGAGCCATTGAAGGTGGGAGTAAGGATGGGAATAGGGGCTGGGGGAGGAATTTGAAGAATTTCTATCTGATGGCTTCTGTTTTCCTAGTGAATGACAAGGGGACTCATCCTTTGCGAGTAGAAGGGGCAGAGGTTTGAGGACTGGGGAGAGTTTTGGATTGATGCTATGGATAACAGAAAGACTGAAGAAACTATCTGATGAGATATGGTTGGGATTTTTGCCCTTTCTCTGGCTTAGTGAGAAAAATATGTTTCCCTTTAATGATAAAGTTATTTCTATGGTAGTTGATGTGTTTATTAAGCTAAAAAATTAATCAGCATAATGAATACTACTTGGGAAGTAACTAAGGGCTGCTACATAATGTAGCAGTCAACTTTCTAAAAAGTTTTCCCTGACAACCATATTCTGTGGATATATAACTAGTGGACCAGTACATACTGTTCAAGGAGCTGAATCATCTTGGAACTCTGAAGTCTAGGCCCTTAAAGCAGGGTAACCACAACACCTTTGCTTGGTAGATGCTCCAGTCTCCCTTTGTTCAGCCTGTCCTCTGCCTGCCTTAATTTCAGCTTCACATATGAACAAGGACAGTCTATTTGTAGGAAAATTTCCCTGAGAGGTGTGTGTGGTTGGAGGATTCTGTGGCAATGGGGAAAGCACAGTGCATTTTCCCAAATGGACTGGCTCTTTCAATTTTGTGTTGCATGACAATAAGTCATTCTCAAACATTTATTGAGGGCTTCTTATGTGCCTTTGGCATTTCAGTGGTAGAGACAATTGAGGGGAGTGGGAAAGGGACATTAAAAAAAACAACAGGCAGTGATAGATGCTATAAAGTTTCTGGGAAAGTCAATAACAAGTTTGATTTCATCAAGAGGGTCAGGGAAAGCTTTCCTAAGGAAGCAACACTAGGGCAGAGTTCTGAAATATGAGTGAGAATGAATTAAGAAAAGAATGTCCTAAGTGGAGGAGACATATAGGCAAAGGCCCTGTGGTGGGAGGGAGAGGAGCAAGTTGGAGACCCCAAAAGAAGGTAAGAGAGTGGAGACTAGAGAAGTTTGGGCCTTGTAGGTCAACTTAAATGCATTGGCCTTTATTCTAAGAACAGTGGGATTTCATTGAAGAGTTTCTGGCTTAGAGAGTGACATAATAAGATCTGCATTTTAGAAAAATCGCAGTAGCTGTTGTATGGGGAATAGATCGGAGGGGCACAAGTAGGAGAAAGTAGTAAGATAATTAGGAGGCTGTTACAGTAGTGATAGTAGATGGTGGCTTGAAGCATAGTAGTGTTGGTGAAGATGGAGAAAAACTGATGAATTTGAGAAATAGTTTGATGGTGGGTAGGACTTGATGGGTTTGCAATGGGACATGAGGTGGAGAGGGGTATCAAGGTTGATTATTCGTTCAACAAAAAAACTTGTCTATTATGTGACAAGTAGCTTTGTGTTAGGCACGGAGCATTCAAAAAGACATAGTTCCTACCTTCAAGGAGTTTGAAATCTAATGGGAGAGACAAGTAAATAACCAATCACTATGCAGCACGTGACAATGTCATGCAGGTGTGATGTCACAGGAACACACAAAAAGAGTATCTATTCAGAGTGGGGACCCCTGGAAGAGATGACCCTTGAGGTGAGATGTGTGGTTTTTTTAAAAAATTTTATTTATTTGAGAGAGAGAAAGAGCATGCGTGCGCAAAAGAGCACACACGAGCAGGGGGAGGGGCAGAGGGGGAGGGAGAGGGAGAAGCAGGCTCCCCACTGAGCAGGGAGCCCTATGCCACCCCGGGCTCAATTCCAAGACCCTGAGATCATGACCTGAGCCAAAGGCAGACACTCAACCAACTGAGTCACCCAGGTGCCCCTTGAGATGTGGTTTTTAATTCATTTGTTTTTTAATATGAGTAGGAATTCCTTGAACCCAAAAAGGAGGAAAAGAATGTTGCATTGCAGACAGATAAATCAACATGTGCAAAAAATTGTTGAGGGAATTTCTTTTACATGTGGCCAAAATGAAGAATGTGGGGAGAGATAGCAGGAAATGAAGCTGCAGTGGGTGAGCAGTGTAACCCTTACAAAAGGCCTTTCTTTAAGTCTTTTTCCTCATCTCTAAAATGAATAGAAAAGCAATAAAAAGACATGGCTTATAAGGGTAGCAGTCTTTGAAATCATACTTTTGGGATCATTGGAATAGAACAAAATTAAATATTCTTTGGAAAATGCAACTCACTTTTGCCCTGAAGCTCTAAATAATTCTGCTCAAATACCTTTTAACAGTATAAAGATCAGAAAATGTTATTTTTATACAATGTTATATATCAGTTATATCTCCGTAAAGATAGAAAGAAAACTAAAAAAGCAAAATTTTATTTTAGTACTTTTTAAATAATATGATCTTAATTTAGTGCTTATAAAGTTAAAGAATATATTTGTCAACTCTAAGATCAGTTCTTCTTCTAGTGATGAGTAGTTGGTAGACAATATCCTTTTTTAAACAGTATCATTGACTGTATTCCCTATGGTGTACTTTTCATCTCCATGACTTATTTATTTGACAGCTGGAAGTTTGTATTTCTTAATCCCCTTCATTTAGCATAATACCCCTCACATCTATCCATATTGTCACAAATGGAAAGATTTCATTCTTTTTTATGGCTGGGTAATATTTCATTGTGTGTATGTATATATACCATATCTTTTCTCTCCATTCATCTATTGATGGACACTTAGGTGGCTTCCATGTCTTGACTGCAATAATGCTGCAATAAACATAGGGGTGCATATATCTTTTCAAATTAAGGTTTCATTTTCTTTGGGTAAATATCCAGAAGTGGAATTACTGGATCAGGTGGTATTTCTATTTTTAATTTTTTGAGGAACTTCCATAGTGTTTTCTATAGTGGCTACACCAATTTATATTACCACCAATAGTGCACCAGGGCTCCCTTTTCTCCACATCCTCACCAACATTTGTTATTTTTTGTCTTTTTGATGCCAGCCATTCTGACAGGTGTGAAGTAATATTTCATTATGGTTTCTCTTTTTTAAAAGATTTTATTTATTTATTTATTTTAGAGGGAGGGAATGTGTTCATGAGCAGAGGGAGGGGCAGAGGGAGAGGGAGAAGCAAACTCCCCACTGAGCATGGAGCCCAACATGGGGCTCCATCCCAGGACCCTGGGATCATGACCCAAGCTGAAGGCAGAAGCCTAACCAACTGAGCCACCCTGGTGCCCCCACTGTGGTTTTGATTTGCATTTCCTGATAATTAGTGATGTTGAGCATCTTTTCATATGTCTGTTGGTCATCTGTATGTCTTCTTTGGAAAAATATTATTTAGGTTCTCTGCCCATTTTTTAATCTGATTTTTTTTTTTTTTTTGGTGTTGGTTGTATAAGTTCTTTATATATTTTGGATATTAACCCTTTATCAGATATATCATTTGCAAATATCTTCTCCCGTTCAGTAGGTTGCCCTTTTTTGTTGTTGTTGATGGTTTCCTTCACTGTGCAAAAGCTTTTTATTTTGATGTAGTCCCAATAGTTTATTTTTCTTTGGCTTCTTTTGCCTGAAGGGGCATATCCATATATATATTGCTAAGGCTGATGTCCATGAGATTAGTGCCTGTGTTTTCTTTTAGGAGTTTTATGGTTTCAGGTTTCACATTTAGGTCCTTAAATCCATTTTGAGTTCATTTTTGTGTATGGTCTGGGAAAGTGATCAGTTTCATTCTTTTGCATGTAGCTCTCCAGTTTTTCCAGCATCATTTATTGAAAAGATTGTCTTTTCTCCATTGTATATTCTTGCTTCCTTTGTCATAGATTAATTGACCATATAACTGTGGGTTTCTTTCTGGACTCTTTATCCTATTCTGTTGATCTATGTGTCTGTTTTTGTGCCAGTGCCATACTGTTTTGATTGCTATAGCTTTGTAGTATATACTGAAATCTGGGATTGTGTTACCTACACCTTTGTTCTTCTTCCTCAAGATTGCTTTGGTTATTAGGGTGTTTTGTGGTTCTTATAAATTTTAGGATTATTTGTTCTAGCTCTGTGAAAAATGCTATTTGGTATTTTGATAGGGATTGCATTGAATCTGTAGATTGCTTTGCGAAGTATGGACATTTTAACAATATTCTTCCAATCCATGAGCATGGCATATTTTTCCATTTGTTTCTGTTGTCTTCAATTTCATTGTTTAGTGTCTTATAGTTTTCAGAGTATAGGTCTTTCACCTCCTTGGTTAAATTTATTCTTAAGTATTTTATTATTTTTGGTGCAGTTATAAATTGGATTGTTTCCTTAATTTTTCTTTCTGTTACTTTATTATTAGTGTATAGAAATAGAACAGATATCTGTATATTAATTTTATATCCTACTTCTTTATGGAATTAATTTATTTGTTCTAATTTTTTTGGTGGAGTCTTTAGGGTTTTCTATATACAGTATCATGTCATCTGCAAATAGTGACAGTTTTACTTCTTCCTTACCAATTTGGGTACCTTTTATTTCTTTTTCTTGTCTGATTGCTGCAGCTAGGATTTGCAGTACTATGTTGAATAAAAGTGGTGACAGTGGACATTCTGTCTTATTCTTGATCTTAGAGGAAAAAAATTGAGTTTTTCACCATTGAGTGTGATGTTAGCTGTGGGGTTTTTTTATATATGGCCTTTATTATGTGAAGGTATGTTCCCTCTAAACCTACTATTTTTTTTTAAAGATTTTATTTATTTATTTGACAGAGAGAGACACAGCGAGAGAGGGAACACAAGCAGGGAGAGTGGGAGTGGGAGAAGCAGGCTTCCCGTGGAGCAGGGAGCCCGATGCAGGGCTCGATCCCAGGACCCTGGGATCATGACCCGAGGCGAAGGCAGACGCTTAATGACTAGCCACCCAGGTGCCCCTAAACCTACTATGTTAAGAGTTTTTTTTTTTAATATTTTATTAATTTATTTGACAGAGAGAGACACAGCAAGAGAGGGAATACAAGCAGGAGGAGTGGGAGAGGGAGAAGCAGGCTTCCTGTGGAGCAGGGAGCCGGATGTGGGGCTCCATCCTAGGACCCTGGGATCATGACCTGAGCTGGAGGCAGATGCTTAACGACTGAGCCACCTAGGCGCCCCAAGAGTTTTTTTTATCATGAACAGATTTTGTATTTTGTCAAATGCCTTTTCTGCATCTACTGAGATGGTCTTATGATTTTCATTCTTCCCCTTGTTAATATGATGTATAAGATTGATTGATTTGTGAATATTGTACCATCCTTGTATACCTGGAATAAATCCCACCTGGTTGTGGTCAATTATCCTTTTAATGTATTGCTGAATTTGGTTTGCTAATATTTTGTTGGGGATTTTTGCATCTATGTTCATCAGGGATGTCGGCCTATAGTTTTCTTTCTTTTTTTTTTGTAGGGTCTTTGTCTGGTTTTGGTATCAGGGTAATGCTGGCTTTGTAGAATGAAGTTGGAAGTTTTTCTTACTCTTCTATTTTTTTTGGAATAGTTTGAGAAGAATAAGTATTAACTTTTATTAAATGTTCCATAGAATTCACTTGTGAAGCCATCTGGTCCTGGACTTCTATTTGCTGGGAGGTTTATGATGACTGATTCAATTTTATTATTTATATTCAGTCTGTTCAAATTTTCTATTTCTTTCTGTTTCAGTTTTGGAAGATTGTTTCTAGAAGTTTATCCATTTCTTCTAGGTTGTCCAGTTTGTTGACATACAATTTTTCATAGTATTTTCTTACAATTATTTGTATTTCTATGGTGTTGGTTGTTATTTTTCCTCTTTTATTTCTGATTTTATTTATTTCAGTCCTCTCTCTTTTTTTCTTGTTGAGTCTGGCTGAAGGCTTGTCAACTTTTTAAATCTTTTCAAGGAACCAGCACTTGGTTTTGTTGACCTTTTCTATTGTGTTTTTAGTTTCTATTTTATTTATTTCTACTGTAATCTTTTTTTTAAAAGATTGTATTTATTTATTTGAGAGAGAGAGAGAGAGTGCATGGGGGCAGAGGGTCGGAGGGAGAAGCAGACTCCCGGCTGAGCAGGGAGCCCGATGCAGGACTCCATCCCAGGCGCCCTCTACTGTAATCTTGATTTCCCTTTTTCTACTAACTTTGAGTTTTGTTTGTTCTTTTTCTAGTACATTTAGCATAAGGTTAGATTATTTATTTGAGGTTTTTCTTGTTTATTGAGGTAGGCCTGTATTGCTATAAACTTCTCTCCTAGAACTGCTTTTGTTATTTCCCAAAGATTTTGGACCATTGTGTTTTTATTTTCACTTGTATCCACGTATTTTCTATATTCATTCATTCATTCATTTATAAGTAGGCTTCACACCCAGCGTGGAGCCCAACATGGGGCTTGAAGTCACAACTCTGAGATCAAGACCTGAGCTGAGATCAAGAGTTAGATGCTTTACTGACTGAGCCACCCAGGTGCCCCCGTCTCCATGTATTGTTTGATTTCCTTTTTGATTTGTTCATTGACCCATTGGTTGTTTAGTAACATGTTGTTTAGCTTCCATGTGTTCGTGTTCTTTCCAGTTTTTTTCCTTGTAATTAATTTCTAGTTTTATGCCATTGTAGTCAGAAAAGATGCTTGATATTATTTCAATCTTCAATAGGCAATATCTTAAAGCCAATATTTCAGAAATAGCTTCCAAATTAATTTGAATATTAACATCATATTCACAATGGCTACAGAAACTTGTCTTTTTTAAAAATTTTTATTTATTTTTTAAACTTTTTATTTATTTATTTGACAGAGACATAGCGAGAGAGGGAACACAAGCAGGGGGAGTGGGAGAGGGAGAAGCAGGCTTCCCGCTGAGCAGGGAGCCCGATGCGGGGCTCCATCCCAGGACCCTGGGATCATGACCTGAGCCGAAGGCAGACGCTTAACGACTGAGCCACCCAGGTGCCCGACACTTGTCTTTTTTTAACACAAATACATATGATTTTATTTGTAGGTTTACATGACTGGCGTGTTAGAGAAATTCATTTCACTAGAAATTCTGGGGTAGGATTTTGGGGGCACCTGGGTGGCTCAGATTGTTAAGCATCTGCCTTCTGCTCAGGTCATGATCTCTAAGTCCTGGGATCAAGCCCCAAGTCAGGTTCCCTGTTCAGTGGGGAGTCTGCTTCTCCCTTTCCCTCTGCCTCTCCCCCTGCTCATGCTCTCTCTCTCAAATGAATAAATACAATCTTTTAAAAAAAAAGAAATTCTGGGGTAGAATTTTGATTAAAATTGTGCATAAGAGATATACTTTAAAATCCCATTTGTTGCTTTGGATTTGTTATTATTATTATTGTTGCCAGAGCTAGGCTGATGCCCAGTGAAGCACTTGCCTCTGGCACAAAATTTAAGGGGTGCTCAAACACTCAATAATACAGATAAATAATATTTTAATGCAATATTTTAAAATCAAAATTAATGTAAAAAATCCATGATGTACAAAATATCAAACATTTTAAGTAAAGATAAGATCTGACCCTGTACTTGCTCCCTAGTTCTGTCTCTACATCTTCATCCTGCAGAGCTATCCTTAGTCTTGTCCACTTTAGGAACATTTTTGTAAAAGATTTATTTATTTATTTGAGAGAGAGAGAGAGTGCTGCATGGCAGTGGGAGGGGCAGAGGGAGAGAATCTCAAGCAGACTCCCCGCTGAGCACGGAGCAGGACTTGGGGCTTGTTCTCTTGACCCTGAGATCAGGACCTGAGCCGAAATCAAGAGTTGGACAGTTAACCGACTGAGCCACCCAGGTGCCCCAACATTTTTTTTTTTTTTTTAATATCCTTGTCCACTTTAAAAAGCAGAGGGGCAGGGTCAAGGACTCAGCCAGTGCTTTCAAACAGGGCTTTATCCTCAAGACCTCGAGAAATCTCTCTAGGTCATCTTCCCCAGGGCTGCGCTCCTGGGCTTCTGTTTGCTGATTTTCTTTTCTTTTCTTTTTTTTTTTTAAAGATTTTATTTATTTATTTATTTGAGACAGAGAGAATGAGAGACAGAGAGCATGAGAGGGAGGAGGGTCAGAGGGAGAAGCAGACTCCCTGCCGAGCAGGGAGCCCGATGCGGGACTGGATCCCGGGACTGGATCCCGGGACTCCAGGATCATGACCTGAGCCGAAGGCAGTCGCTTAACCAACTGAGCCACCCAGGCGCCCTGTTTGCTGATTTTCTATAAAGAATGCCTCTTTCTGCTTTCTTTCTCGTTGGCTGTCCACAGCCGAACCCTTGCCACTTTCCTGATTTTCCCCCTTTTATCTGATTGTCTTGCTCCCGAAGTTGGCCAGCATCGTTCCCATTGGAATCAGTAGTATTCAAGCTTGTCGTAGTTCCCACAAGGCAAGTTTGAATCCTCTGCCCTTTTCCTGGTGAGACACAGGAACAACCGGGCTGTGGTTTCTACCTCATGGTTTTCTACTGCCCTCCTCTGGGCCTTAATTGCCAGTGCAATCCCATCTCTGGCTTTCAATTTTTTTCCCATTAGATTTTTTTAATTAAAAAAATAATATATGCACCTTATAAAAATCTCAAGCCACACAGATGTATTTCAGCATTCCTTTATCCCTTTGGTTCTTCTGACCCCTTGAAAATTGTTCTAAATACTCCTTACTCATGGCCTGCCAAGATGCCTGAAATCTTCATCTTTATTTTTAATTGCATTTTAAAATTGCATGAGGAATATATTAGTCTATTCTCATTATGAAAAATAAAAAATACAGAAATATGCAGAATGAAAAATTATAGAATCCTTTCCTTTACTATGCCACTCTTTTGCCCTTCTGGAGATAATGACTCAAAGTTTCAGGTGTGTCTCTCAGATCTTTTTCTATACATTTACATATGTAACATACCATGTACATAAGGCACACACACATACTAAACAGAAATGGGATCATCCTGTAAGTATTGTTTTTTAGTGTTTTAAAATTTACACAACTGTTTGGACCCCCATGTTCACAGCAGCATTATTCACAATAACCAAAAGGTGGAAACAACCCAAATGTTCATCAACAGATGAATAGATAAACAAAATGTGGCATATGCATACAGTGGGATATTATTCACTCTTAAAAAAGAATTAAATTCTGAGATATGCTACAATCTGAAAGAATCTTGAAGATCTTATGCTATGAAATAAGCCAGTCACAAAAGGCCAAATACTGCATAATTCTACTTATATGAGGTATCTAGAGTAGTCAAATTCATAGAGACAGAAAGTAGAATGGTGGTTACCAGGGGCTGGGCAGAGGGGAGAATGCAAAGCTATTATTTAATGGGTACAGAGTGTCAGTTTGGGGTGATAGAAAAGTTCTGTAGATAGTTGTACAGCAGTCTGAATGTATTTAATGCCACTAAATTCTGCACTCAAAAGGGTTTAAATGGTAAATTTCATGTTGTGTGTATTTTACCTCAATAAAAAATAGAAAAAATTGCTCAACTAATACCTAAATGATTTCCTTGTAGAAGACTCACATGTAAACATTATATAATGTGTAAGGCACGAGTGACCCCATTGACTGCTTTCCCTCCTCCATCCTATTCTGCTCTCCCCAGATAATGGCTTTCAGACAGTCTGGTGTGTGTCCTTTCAATTACTTTTTTGTGCATTTACATACATTACAGAGCGTAGGTCTGGAGCCAGCCTGTGTTAATAGGGGCTTCTGAATGGGGGCTGCACTGAGTATTAAGTTAACTAATACATGTATAGCAGATAATACCTGTGACATTAAAAGCAGAAAGCAGGGACTGGAAGGAATTTGAGGATGGGGGCCAGAAAGGACAGCAGAGGAGCCCAAGAAAAGAAAGTGAGAGGCTGCCAATCAAATCTAACATTCATCTTTATGGAAAAAAAAGTAGAGGAGATACAAGGAAACACAGATTGAAGCATAGTAATAAAGGAGAATTTAATACACTACTCTCATTACAAGACAAATCAAATAGACAAAGTTATTAAGGAGGTAGAAGCCACAAACGACATAACAGAGTCGATCTTGTCGATACATATGGAACTTTGCACCCCCTCTTTTTTCTCACAGCGTGATGACTTTTTTTAAATCTGCTTTGAACAGGGAATCCATTATTTTGGAAAAGTACTTTTCCACCCCTCAAGCTAGTCCTAATAAGGCCCAGCAATCATAAAATTCCTCCCTCCAAGCCATAAGGGTGGGCATGTAGCTCAGGCTAGACCAGTAATAGTTTTCTATCTCTGGCCATAGTGATTGGTTTGTAGCTGGCCATATGACCCCAGAGAGGCCAATCAGAGGTCTCCACCCAGTTTTTTCAAACAACTAGGATGTGAATTCAAAGTTGCCTGTGCCTTGGCCCCTGCTGGCTGGAGTAAACTAATTTGAAAGAATAAAACTGTCATAAAGAGAAACATCAACATGGATGATGGAGAGAGTTTTCCAAGGAGAGTCACAATTCCAGTTGTTCCTGAGGCCACTGAATCACTGCCTTTTTGGTGGCCTGATTATATGTATCCATATAGTCCCTCTTTTTATTTTGCTGATTGGAATTGGGCTTATGTCAATAGCAACCACAAGATTTTGAACTAATATAAATTGGTGTAGTGTGTGTGTAAACAATAGGATGATACCACAGGGGTCCCTGAGCTATAAATTCAGATCAATAGGCCAAAGGCAGGCCCAACATGCTTGGTCTCAGGACAGTAGCCCCCCATTTCACCTCTGTAGCACAGGACAAGCTACTGACTTAGAATGAAATGAGGCCAGTGTTTGCTGGAATTTCAAATTCCTCCCACCAGCAGTTAGCAGCACACTTCCTCTTTGCAGACTTGAGCGTTTCAGAAAAGAAGACTGTTATCAGCTTTCCCTTCTTATGCCCCTGTGCTTGCCAATAAGACTTTCCTGCCAGTGCAAATGCATGTGTGTTCTCTCCTACACACACTCACAACATGTGTCCAAATGTGTACCCTCAAGGGCCTTCACAAACATATACATAAATATATGACACCTCTGGTGAGAACTTGGAGGAAGTATCTGTAGGACTAGAAATTATGTTTTGTTTATTTTTTGATCTCATATGCCCGTTAATGTGCTCTAGTTATTACCACATAAAGGGCAGAAAGCAATTTTGATCTCAACTGCCTGTCCAATCTCAATTTATTCAGTCACAGACATTAATGAGTTTGCAATAGGTCGTTTTCTAGAAGGTCTTGAACATCCCCAAAAGATCTTGACAGTCCAGTATCCATTTAACTGTTCTTTGCCTGTTCTGCCATCGTGTGGACAAGGAACACAAATGCTATGGAGATAATGATCCAACTTTCATTTGAAAAGTGTTCTAATGATTAGAGATATTTTTCCCTTCAGGGGTGGAGGAGAAGGGGGAAGGACACTGGGAGAAAATATGAGTCCCAAATCGAGGAAGATTGCTTGCTTTCACTGAATCTTTACAACCGGTTCAGGCTGGAGGGTTTGCTCAACTGAACGCAGCGTCTCTCTGAGGAGCTAGCACTTAGTGCTACCAGGTGTCAGGCAAAGAATTCCTACAGTAGTCTTCCCAGTGGCCAGCTAGGTAGGCATTATTACTGCATTATTTTCATTTTCAGATGAGCCTAGTGAGGCTCGGAATGGCTGAGTAGTATGCCCCGGTTCCCAAAGCTAGTAAGTAGCAGAGCCAGGTTGTTTTGAAAATAAAGGGGAGGGAAATACAAAATAAAAAATTTTATTAGGACCTTACATACAAAGGAATATAAGTGATGTATATATCAACTATGAAGTTAAATAATAAAATGAATGCTCATGAATCCACCAACTTCAGAAAAGAATACCGTCAATGCCATTGAGGTTCCTTGTGTGACCTTATGCTCCTGCCTCCCTGCCCTTGGATCCTGACTTGTTTTCATTTCCTTGAATTTCGTTAACATTTTATTCCAGAAGCATGTGTCCCTAGTTTTGCTTAATTCTGAAATATATAAAAATGGAAAGATATTTTACATTTCCTCTGTGACTTCCTTTATTCACTCATAATTGCTTTGACTTCCATCTGTGTTGCTGCATGTATTTGTAGTTCTTTTTTTCACTGATGTTTAGGCCTCTATTAAATGAATGTACCAGAATGTACTCATCTATTCTCTTATTAGTGGACACTTAGCTTGTTTTCCAGCTTTCCACTGTTACATCCAATGTTGCTATAAATGTCCATGTACCTGACTCTTGGTGCATGTGTATAAGAGGTCCTCTAGAGAATATACCTGGAGGAGAATGGCTGCATGATAGGGAATGTAAATATTCAACTTTTACATGATAATCTAAAATTCTTTTCTAAAGTGGTTGTATGAATTTATGCTCCCACCACAGTGTGTGAAAGTTGCCATTGGTGTAAATCTTTGCTATCATTTGAAGTTGCCAGAACTTTAAATTTTGGCCAAATTAGTGGGTGCAAAATGGTATGCCAGTGTGATTTTTAGGAGTTTGTAAAACTTGTATGTTTTCAAGTTTAGTGGCATGAAGCTGGATCACTAGATGAGGCAAAGAGACAGCATTTAGACCGAGGAAACCACTTAGGAAAATATCTTTGTCTATTCAAGTTGCTGTAACAAAATACCACAGACTGGGTGGCTTAAAAAAAAAATAAATTTATTTCTCACAATTATGTGGGCTGGAAGTCTAAGATCAGAGTGCCACCGTGGTTGGGTGAAGGCCCTCTCCCAGGTCACAGACTTCTCATTGTGTCCTCACATGGCAGAAAGGACTAGGGCTCCCTGAGCCTCTTCTAGAGGGTCACTAATCCCATTTATGAGGGCTCCACCCTCATGACTTAATCACCTCCCAAAGGTTCCACCTCCTAACACCATCATATTGGGCATTAGGATTTCAGCATATGAATTTTGGGGAAACATAAACATTTAGTCCATAGCAGAAAGGATTCTCAGTCAGGGAAGAGGGTGGTGCATTTACAGAAAAGAAAAAAATTCACTAAGATAGCAGAATAATGAGTTTGACCCTGCCTTGTTAGCTAACGTCTCAGTACCTCACATCTTGCCTGACTTGACCTGTGGAATCTGCCAGAACCCACCTACCAGTCCTGATCTTTTCTGATCAGCTCTCAATTATTGCATCATATAATATGGTGAAATTGTGTTTTAACTTTAACCAAGCTGATTCATACTGGGTCTTATGTTTCTTATCTTTTATCAGATAGCTGTAACATTTGGATGAACTTCCAGAAGTTTATTTCAAAATATCTTTCTTATCATTCCATCACTAGTTCATTGCCAGTTCTTCTTTGATCATCAAGCAACTATTTATTTATTTGTTTTTTAGTTTTATTTCTCTACACCCAATGTGGGGCTTGAACTCATGACCTAGAGATCAAGACTTGTAAGCTCTACTGACTGAGCCAGCCAGGCATCCCTGATTATCAGGCAACTGTAAAATTGATTTTTGAAATGCATGTGGATTCGCATGTGGAGTTCTGAAGGATGTGTGAGAATGAATTTTCAGGAATTTATTTTAGAACTAAAAATTATCTTTCATTTCTTTGGCCTAGAACAGGGAGAGTCCCTGTAAACTCAGCGGTTGTGAATTATGGTTATCTTTGTTCTTTGGGAGATTGAGATGCTGGTCAAGTGAGTCTGATGGTCTAGCTCAGGTTTTCCCCATTGGATTGCAACATATAGACGTAAAAAACAGAACCCAAGATAAGGATTTTAATGATCATGAACTAAGTGATGTTTGCCTTTGGCTCTCCATGGTAGCTAGAGTCTGATGATGTCCCTCAATGAACCACACTATCTGGTATTCATGTCCTTGTGCAATCCCGGCCACATTGACCTGTGGCTGGTGCTAACCAGTAGAATGCTGTGGAAAGGATACTGTGTTGGTTCCAGACCCCGTCTTTTTTTTTTTTCATTCAATATTTTTTCCAGATTTATTGAGATATAATTGACATATAACACTCTGTAAGTTTAAGGTGTACAATGTGATAAATTTGATATATGCATATATTGTGAAATGATTACTGCAAAATAAGATTATTTAACACAGGGGCGCCTGGGTGGCTCAGTCGTTAAGCGTCTGCCTTCGGCTCAGGTCATGATCCCGGGGTCCTGGGATCGAGCCCCGCATTGGGCTCCCTGCTCCCGCGGGAAGCCTGCTTCTCCCTCTCCCACTCCCGCTGCTTGTGTTCCCTCTCTTACTGTGTCTCTCTCTGTCAAATAAATAAAAAAATCTTAAAAAAAAAAAAAGATTATTTAACACAGCCGTCACCTCACGTAGTTACCTTTTCTGTGTTTGTGGTGAGAACTTTTAAGATTTACTTTCTTAGCAACTTTCTAGTATACAGTACAGTATTGTTAACTATAGTCACCATGTTGTTCTACCTTAGATCTCCAGAATTTATTCATGGTATAACTGGAAGTTTGTGCCCTTTGACCACTTTCACCCATTTCCACCAATCTACTCTGTTTCTATGAGTTTTTGTTTTTTTAATTCCTCATGTAAGTGAGAGCATATAGTGTTTTTATTTTTCTATCTGACTTATTTCATTTATTATAATTCCCTCAGGGTCCATCCATAATGTCACAAATGGCAGGATTTTCTTTTTTATGGCTGAATAATGTTCCATTCCACCCCCTCCCCCTCTCCACTCTCTTCATCCATTCATCTGCCAGTGGACACTTAGATTGTTTCCATGTATTGACGATTGTAAATAACACTGCAATGAATATGTGGGTATAGATATTTCTTTAGGATGGTAATTTCATTTCCTTTGGATATATTCCCAAAAGTGGGATAGCTGTATCATATGGTAGTTCTATTTTTAATTTTTTTGAAGAACCTCCATATTGTTTACCATGGTGGCTGTATCAATTTACATTCCCACCAACAGTGCATGAAGGCTCCCTTTTCTCCACAGCCTCTCCAGGACTCGTTGACTCATTATCTCTGGTCTTTTTGATACTAACCATTCTGACAGGTGTGAGATGATATCTCATTGTGGTTCTAATTTGCATTTCACTGATGTTTAGTGATATTGTTCACATTTTCATGTACTTGTTGACCATTTGTATATCTTCTTTGGGAAAATGTCTGTTCAGCTTCTTTGCCTATTGTTAAATGTGATTATTTTTTGCTACTTAGTTGTATGAGTTCCTTATGTATTTTGGATATTAACCCCTTATCAGATAGATAGTTTGCAAATATTTTCTCCCATTCCTTAGGTTGTTGTTTCATTTCATTGATTGTTTCTTTTGCTGTATAGAAGTTTTTAGTTTGATGTCTCACTTGGTGATTTTTGCTTTTGTTTCTTATGATTTTGGTGGCATATCCAGAAAATCATTACCAAGACCAATGTCAAAGAGTTTTGTCCCTATGTTTTCTTTCAGGAGTTTTGTTTCAGGTCTTACATTTAAATCTTTAACCCACTTTCAGTTAATTTTTGTGAGTGCTGTAAGATAGGGGACAAACCCAGCTTTTTTTTTTTTTAAGATTTTATTTATTTGAGAGAGAGAGTGAGCTCATGAGCAGGGGGAGGGGCAGAGGGAGAAGCAGACTCCCTGCTGAGCAGGGAGCCCAGGCTTGATCCCATGACCCTGGGATCATGACCTGAGCTGAAGGCAGACTCTTAAGCGAATGAACCACCCAGGTGCCCCCAGACACAGCTTTTAAGAGGACTGGCCATTTCTGCTTCCTGTCTCTTATAATTCTCAGTTTGGGGAACCCTAAGCCAACATGTAAAATATTTAGCTACCCTTCTGTAGAGACCATGTGGAGAGGTCATAGGGAGGGGAGAGGTCCTGAGATCAAATGGAAAGACAGAGTCCAGTTTTATCAGGGTCCCAGATGACTCCAACCCCCGTTATCACGTGACTGTGGCTGCATGAGAACTCCAAAGTGAGACCAGCAGAACTTTCATGAAACCATGATAAATAATAGAATGGTGATTATTTAGAGCTACTAAGTTTCTGGGTGGTTTGTTATGTCAACCAAAATAGCAATCAGTATGTAAAAGTCTGGACCCAATTCCAGTGTGTATGTGTCTTGTTTGGGGGCAGGGAGGGTTCCCGCACCACCAAGCAATTCTTGGGTACCAGCTGGGTGTCCTACAGTTCAACACAACTCTGAGACTACCTACTCAGAGAGAGTGTCAGACTCCCCAGGTTTAGGGTTCAGTCCTGCAAGACTGCACCCCACCACCAATTGTAACTGCATCAACATGAGTTTGCTCCTTGGTTAGTCATACATAGAAACTACAACGGGTGGAATGATCGCAGAAGGGAAACTTGATTTGCAGCAAGTAAGGAGATCATGGGGAATAACGTCCAAAGCTGTGACTCCCTGAGCAAGGGTGAATGGGTTCCTTTTATTTAGGCTTAGGATGAATATTGAGAGGGGAGCCTTGTCATCGTATGTAGAGGTGAGTATAAGGTGACACATGG
Organism: Mirounga leonina; assembly: GCF_011800145.1. Classification (NCBI taxonomy): domain Eukaryota; kingdom Metazoa; phylum Chordata; class Mammalia; order Carnivora; family Phocidae; genus Mirounga; species Mirounga leonina. Next base: position 28,562,888 of record NW_023270175.1, read on the forward strand.
GCCTTAAGGAAACATGCCTATGCATACATTGTATATTATGTAAATGAAGCTTGTGCTCCTCCTTGGGTGGAGATTTTAGTATTATAGTGAGGTAAAAGTAACTATCAGTCACTCCATGGGTCAATCCATGGTCCATCTGTGCAGGCATGAGTTGGGGGTTAGGTTCAAACTGGACTGGGTGTTCTGGGCTGACTGGAATTCTTTTTTTTTTTTTTTTTTTGGCTGGAATTCTTCATCAGGGCAGTCATTATTGCTTGAGGGGTAATTTCAGTTTCCATCACAGGGTGCTCTGCTCACTGGATCTTTCATCTGATTTAAGAGATAAACTGGAAAGAAGAGCTTAAGGAAAAATGTGGGACAAAGGTCAGCAGGTATAAACAGGTGAGCAGTGAAGGTCAGGTTTTGGGGTCTAGCTGGTGACATAATCACAAGTACAGATTATTACCTGTACTTCTGACTGACTGGCTATAAATCAGAGGTTCCCACAACTCCTTCCTTGGGTTTGATTAATTTGCTAGAGTGGCTCCCAGAACTCAGACAAACATTTTACTTTCTAGATCACTAGTTTATTTTATTTTTTATTTTTTTTTTAAGTAGGCTCCATGCCCAATGTGGGGCTTGAACTCACAACCTTGAGATCAAGAGTCACATGCTCTACTGACTGAGCCAACCAGACACCCCAAGATCATTAGTTTATTTTAAAAGGATACAGGTACAGCCAGATGGAGGAGATGCATAGTACAAGGTATGGGGAAAGGGCACAGAGCTTCCAAGCATGCCACTTTTCCCAAATCTCCACATATTCATCAACCCAGAAGCTCTCTGAATCCTGTCCTTTTGGGCTTTTATGGAGGCTTTAATACTTAGGCACTAGGCACGATTGATTAAATCATTGGCCATTGGCGATTGAACTCCATCTCAAGCCCCTCTCCTCTCCCCGGAGGTTGGGAAAGTAGGACTGAAAGTTCTGACTCTCTAATCACTTGGTTAGTTCCTCTGGGCAACCAGTCCCCATCCTTAAGTGCTTTCAAAAGTCAACTCATTGGGGCGCCTGGGTGGCTCAGTTGGTTAAGCGACTGCCTTCGGCTCAGGTCATGATCCTGGAGTCCCTGGATCGAGTCCCGCATCGGGCTCCCTGCTCGGCAGGGAGTCTGCTTCTCCCTCTGACCCTCCCCACTCTCATGTGCTCTCTCTCATTCTCTCGCTCTCAAATAAATAAATAAAATCTTAAAAAAAAAAAAGTAAACTCATCGACATAAACACAGTTGTAGTGGAAAGGGGAGTTATGAATAATAAGACACTCATTTCACCTTTATGCTCTGAAACTATTTCAGGAACTGAGGACAAGAGACCAAATATTATGACAAAAGATGGTCCCATTGTTCTTATCGCTTAGGAAATTCCAATTCTGGCTTCTGGCTTTCATTGTTCCTCTATTCCTTTAAACAAAATGACCTCATGCTGCCATATATATATATTCAGGACCCATAGCCATAAAGTACCTCTATATAAAATAAAAAATAACTGTAAAACAAATAAATCAAAATAAAAATAAAATGAGTGAAAAATAAAAAAATATAATAGAAAAATTAGTAATTCAAAATATTAAAAAATAAATTAAATAAAGGCTTTGGCAGTGCAACAGATAATCCTTAAGGTCTAGGTTGTGGAGTCAGATGGCCCTCACATCAAATTCCTGCTTGAAACTTTGGTAGGTCATTTAAGCATTTTGTGACTTTAATTTGTTAATCTGTCAAATGAGGTGTCAGATGGCAAAAATAATACAATTTAGTAATGAGTTTGATGTTCTTTATTTTTTCCTTATTTTTTAAAAATTCTAATTATTTTTTAAATTTAATTTCAATTAATTAACATATAGTATATTATTAGTTTCAGAGGTAGAGTTCAGTGATTCATCAGTCTTATATAACACCCAGTGCTCATTACATCCCGTGCCCTCCTTAATGTCCATCACCCAGTTGCCCCCCCCCCCGCCAGCAGCCCTCAGTTTGTTTCCTATGATTAAGAGTCTCTTATGGTTTGTCTCCTTCTCTGATTTCATCTTATTTTATTTTTCCCTCCCTTCCCCTATGCTTCTCTGTTTTGTTTCTTAAATTCCACATATGAGTGAAATCATATGATAATTATCTTTCTGTGATTGACTTATTTCACTTAGCATAATACCCTCTAGTTCCATCCATGTCGTTGCAAATGGCAAGATTTCATTTTTTGATGCCTGCATAATATTCCATTGTATCTATATACCACATCTTCTTTATCCATTCATCTGTTGATGGACATCTGGGCTCTTTCCATAGTTTGGCTATTGTGGACATTGCTGCTATGAACATTGGGGTGCAGGTGCCACTTGATGTTCTTAAGGGCAAACATTTAATGGGTCGGGGGAGTACAGTGCCTCAGAGTGCAGTGGAGCGCTCTTCCCCAGGGATTTTGGGCAAGAGTGAGTTTTTTTTTTTTTTTAAAGGTTTTATTTATTTATTTGACAGAGAGAGACACAGTGAGAGAAGGAACACAAGCAGGGGGAGTGGGAGAGGGAGAAGCAGGCTTCCCGCCGAGCAGGGAGCCCGATGCGGGGCTCGATCCCAGGACCCTGGGATCATGACCTGAGCCGAAGGCAGACGCTTAACGACTGAGCCACCCAGGCGCCCCGCAAGAGTGAGTTTTATAGAACGTTAGAAGAGGCAATGTGGAAACAGCATGATTGCCTTGGGATTTCCTGGTAAGGCTAGCAGGACCTGTTTTATAGGGTAAGGTGAACTAGCTAAAGCTGAGTTGGAGGATCATGCTTGGTGTATGTTAGGTTTCTGGACAGTGAGGCATTCCCCATATGTGTGGGCCGACTTAGGTTTAGATTTATGACGTGGGCCAGGCCACTGGGAAGCATCCATTTTGTGGGTTCTGATATACAGATTTCCTTTATTAGGACAAAATGGTACCTATCTCTTCCCAGGTTTGTTATGCAGATAAAATAACCATAAACATCCTGATTACTTTAAAGCTATAGAAATAGGAGCACATGGGTAGCTCAGTTGGTTAAGCATCCAACTCTTGATTTCAGCTCAGATCATTATCTCAGGGTCATGAGATTGAGCCCCGCATCAGGCTCTGTGCTGGGTATGGAGCCTGCTTGGGATTCTCTCTCTCCCTCTCTCTCTGCCCCTCCCCACTTGCATGTGCGCTCTCTCTAAAAAAATAATAAATAAATAAAATAAAGCTATAGGAATAAATGTCATTTAAAAAAACTATAATTCATTAATTTTTTGTTTTTTTCAGGAGTAGAATTTAGTGATTCATCACTTACATATAACACCCAGTGCTCATCACAACATGTGACCTCATTAATGCCCGTCACCCATCTAGCCTATCCCCCAGCCACCTCCCTTCCAGCAACCCTCAGTTTGTTCTCTATAGTTAAGAGTCTCTTTTGGTTTGTCTCCCTCTCTGTTCTTTTTTTTTTTTAAAGATTTTATTTATTAATTTGAGAGAGAGAATGAGAGAGAGAGCAGGAGAGGGAGGAGGGTCAGAGGGAGAAGCAGACTCCCTGCCGAGCAGGGAGCCCGATGCGGGACTCGATCCCGGGACTCCAGGATCATGACCTGAGCTGAAGGCAGTCGCTTAACCGACTGAGCCACCCAGGCGCCCTCCCTCTCTGTTCTTATCTTATTTTATTTTTCCTTCCCTTCCCCTATGTTCATCTGTTTTGTTTCTTAAATTCCACATATCAGTGAAATCATATGGTATTTGTCTTTCTTTGACTGACTTATTTCGCTTAGTATAAAACCCTGTAGTTCCATCCACATCGTTGTAAATGGCAAGATTTCATTCTTTTTGATGGCTGAGTAATATTCCATTCTATTTTATACACACACGCGCACACACACACACACCCCACATCTTCTTTAAAGATTCATCAGTTGATTGACATTGGGCTCTTTCCATAATTGGGCTATTGTTGATAGTGCTGCTATAAATATTGGGGTGCATGTGCCCCTTTGAATCAGCATTTTTGTATCCTTTGGATAAATACCTAGTAATGCAATGCTGAGTCATAGGGTAGTTCTATTTTTAACTTTTTGAGGAACCTCCATACTCTTTTCCAGAGTGGCTGCACTATTTTGCATATAGGAATTTATTTTTATTAGATTATCAGCAATTAGCCAAACTAGCCTCTTGTGAAAGCTGAAAATTACTCAACCTATCCTCTCTCTGAATCCCAGTTTACATATAATTTGTAAGAATGCTGGCTATCTATTGCCTACCCACAACAAGCAGGTTATGGTCTGAAGAGTCACCATTCACTTGTGTTACTGTTACTGACCTATCTCCTATAGTCTTTGGCTTTTGTCCCTGCTTCAGGCACTGCCTGTCATTTGGGGACCTGCTTCACATTCAGCTCCAAGCCATTACCCTCAAGTATTTCATATACCTCGTCACTCATCTGTCACTACCTAAGACAATTTTTTTGATATTTGTTCATCTTCAAGGAACTCCCCAACTGCACTCTTGAGAGAGTGAGGGGAGGGGCAGAGGGGGAGGGAGAGGGACAAGCAGACTCCGTGCTGAGTGCGGAGGCTGATGCAGGGCTGGATCCCATGACCCTGAGATCATGACCTGAGCCAAAATCAAGAGTCAGATGCTTAACTGACTGAGCCACCCTGGTGCCCCAAGAAACCTACTTTAAATATAAAAATACAAATAGGTTAAAAGCAAAATGATGGAATAAGATATACCATGATAACACTAGACAAATGAAAGCTGGAATGGTTATATTAATATCAAAGTAGATTTAGGACCAAAGAATATTACCAAAGGTGAATGAAGTTGCTTCGTAATCATAAAAGGGTCAATTCATCAAGAGGAAAAAATAATCCAAACATTTATGTGCCTAAAACCAGAGCTACAAATATATGAGGTAATACCAGAGGAACAGCAAAGAGAAATGAAATTATAGTGGGAAATTGTAGTTCTTCTTCAATTATTGATAGAAGAATCAGGTGAAAAATCTGGAACATGTAGAGGAATTAAGCAATACCATGAACCAATTTGTCCTAATTGCCATTTATAGAAGATTCTACCCAACCACAACAGAATATACACTTTTTCAAGTGTCCATGAAACATTTACCTACATAGAACATACACCATGTCACAAAATAAATGTTAATAAATTTAAAAGGATTTAAACCATGCTGTTTTACAATAATGGGACTGAATTAGAGATCAATAACAAAAATGTATCTTGAAAATCTTCCATATAATTGGGAACTAAAGAACACATTTCTAAATAATCCATGGGTCAAAAAGAGATATCAGACGAGAAATGGGAAAGTATTTTGAAATGAATGAAAATGAAGATACAGCATACCAGAATTTGTAGGATGCTACTAAAAAGTGGTGCTTCAGGGAAATTTATAGCAGTAAATGCGTATGTTAGAAAAGGAGAATTGTCTCAAGTCAATGACCTCAGCTTCTATCATAAGAAACTAGAGAAAGGAGAAGAAATTAAACCCAACATAAGCAGAGGAAAGGAAACAATAAAGATCAGAATAGATGTAAATGAAATGTGAAACAATAACAAAACAATAGAGGAAAAGTCAATGAAACCAGATGCTATTGATTCTTTGAGAAAATCATAAAATTGATAAACCACTAGCCAGACTTAGCAGAAAAAAGAGAGAAGACACAAATGACCAATAACAGGAATGAGAAACGTTCTATCACTACAAATTCCACAGATACTAAAAGGATAATAAAGAAATATTACAAACAAATGTATGCCCATAAATTCAACAATTTAAAAGACAGAAATAACCAAAGCTCCACCAATTATTAGACTGAAGCCTTCAAGAAGTTAACTCCAGTGGCTAAGCATTGGTTTCTTTGTAAAATGGTGGGGTTGTTGAGGAGTAAATGAAATTCTTAGTTGCTATCATCATCATCATGATCATGATCATCATCATCATTTGGAATTCAGACTTGTATAGCAAATGAAGATCTGGATGCAACTGAGAAGAAACCATGTGATCCACAATCAGCTACTTTAGGAGCTGTTTGATTTGGTAAGCCATTCTCTTTGGACTCTGATCTTATTCAGTCTCCTCTTTCTATCTAAAAAATTTTCCTGCTCACTTGGGAGTTCTTACTGGTGCTTTGTGCATTAAAATCCTGACTAATCACATCAATAAATTGTGCTGATAAAAAGGTTTGTCATTTAAGCAACTGGAAATTTCAGTAATTCAGAATACCCAGGAAAAATAATCTTTAAAGCATTCTGTGTACATTCCTGGAACCTAGAGTGATAATTAAAATTCATTCAAAACATTTTGCTAACCTGTGACTCAAAAGTGTAATTTAAGACACTACTAATCAAATGATCACGTCTGGGTTTGTTTGCCTGCTGTGTATCTTTTTTCACCTGGGATTCCTCAGCTGAACATTGAACACAGAAATGTTTGAGTGACTATTTCCTCAATTTCTCCCAAGGAGAAATGACTCCCAAGGAGAAATGACTAATGCCACTATAGATACATAGGAGAAAAGTTAGTTCATAGGAGGGATGTCTTAGGGATTAGGGATTAATTTCCTTGCAGAACTCCAGTTGAAAACTGTTCATTTACAGAAATGAGAGACCATCCACCAACGTCACAGGGATGCTCTGGGGATTATCAAGATAAAGTCTTAAACTCATGAGAAGCAAACTTAATGCTGTACTCTAAGATGTCTTAAGTTTCTGATTCATTATGATTAGACTGAAAGTTTAGAAAAGGTTTATTTTGGGGGGCAACTGGGTGGCTCAGTTGGTTAAGCATCTGACTCCTGATTTCAGCTCAGGTCATGATCTCAGGGTCGTGGGATTGAGCCCCGCATCTGGCTCCATGTTCAGTGGATGGAGATTCTTTCTCTCCCTCTTCCTCTGCCCATTCCCAGCTCACGGGCATGTGCTCTCTCTCTCTCTCTCTCTCTCAAAAAAAAAAAGTTTATTTTTTGAATAAAGAACCTATGTTCACAATTTTATTTACTTTTGAAATAATTTGTTCATTGTAAGAATTTGTTTAATGGTTCTGAATTGTTTTTAATCTCTCAAATTAAAAAAATCTCTTTCTCTTTGATAGAGATGGCACTGTTTTTATTTTTTAATTTTTAATTTTATTTTTAGAATAATTAACTTAATTTTAATTGAAGTATAGTTGGCATACAATATTATATCAGTTTCAGGTGTATAGCATAGTGATTTGACATTTATATACATACAAAATACTTATAATGATAAATAAATGCAGTTACCATCTGTCACCATACAAAGTTATTACAATGTTATTGACTTTATTCCCTATACTGTACTTTACATCCCCGTAATTTATTTATTTTATACCTGGAAGTTTATACCTCTTAATCCCCTTTACATGTTTTGCCCATTCCCCCACCTCCTTCCCCTCTGGCAACCATAAGTTTGTTTTCTATTTATGAGTCTATTTCTGTTTTCTTTTGTTTTTTAGATTCTACATATAAGTGAAATCACATGGTATTTGTCTTTCTCTGACTTACTTCATTTAGCATAATACCCTTTAGGTCCACCCATATTGTTGCAAATAGTAAGATCTCATTCTCTTTTATGGCTAGGTAATATTCCATTACTCCCATATCTTGGCAATTGTAAATAATGCTGCAATTAACATAGGGGTACATATATCCTTTCAAATTAGTGTTTTTGTTTTCTTTGGATAAATATTCAGAAGCAGAATTCCTGGATAATATGGTATTTCTATTTTTACTTTTTGGAGAAAACTTCTTACAGTTTTCCACAGCAGCCGCACCAATTTGCATTCCCACCAACAGTGCATGAAGGTTCCCTTTTCTCCACATCTTTACCAATACTCGTTATTTCCTGTCTTTTTGATGCTAGCCATTCTGACTGGTGTGCAGTGATATCTCATTGTGGTTTTTATTTACATTTCCCTCATGGTTAGTGATGTTAAGCATCTTTTCATGTGTCTGTTGGCCATCTATACGTCTTTTTGGAAAAATGTCTATTCAGGTCCTCTACCCATTTAAAAAATTTTTTTTTCATTTGACTATAGTTGACACACAATGTTGCATTAGTTCCAGGTGTACAACACAGGGATTCAGCATCTTTATATGTTATGCTGTGCTCACCACAAGTATAACTACCATCTGTCACCATACAACACTATTACAATATCACTGACTATATTCTCTATGCTGTGCCTTTTATTCCCGTGACTTATTCATCAGATTGTTTTTTGGTGTTGAGTTGTATGAGTTCTTTGTGTGTTTTGTTTTTTTAAAGATTTTATTTATTTTAGAGAGAGAGAGAGAAAGAGAGAGAGCGTGCAAGTGTGAGCTGGGGGAGGGGCACAGGGAGAGAAAGAGATAATCTTAAGCAGGCTCCACACACTGAGCGCAGAGCCGGATGTGGGGCTCTATCTCAGGACCCTGAGATCATGACCTGAGCTGAAATCAAGTGTCCGCTGTTTAGTGGACTGAGCCACCTACGCACCGCTCTTTGTATATACATTTTGGGTATTAACCCCTTATTGGGTATGTCATTTACGCATATCTTTTTCCACTTGGTAGGTTGCCTTTTCATTTCATTGATAGCTTCCTTTGCTGTGCATGTTCACTATTTTAAAAACTGGAAACAAAAAATATTGCTCAGAAACACACCACCTAGAGATAGTCAAATTAGCATTTAAGATGAATATCCACCCTGGTTTTTGAAAAATCATTTATATATATTTTTAATACAACTGATAACCTAGAGGTTTGAAATTTAAAGAATAGTTTTCCCTTAACATCATTCAGCACACAGACTTTTAAAGATGAAAGGGATTAGGAAGAGAAAACTGAGACCCAGGGATTGGAAATGATTTGCTCAAGGCAGAACAGAGCCAGGGCTGAGACTGCAGACTTCTGCTGTGTAGCCTAGAGAGATTTTTTGCTCTCTCTTCACTGTGCTGTCCATCATTGGAGGTCTGCTAACTTTGGGCTTTAATTGAGTATCTTTCTCCTTAAAATATCTTTCTCTTTTCCTGTCAAGTATGCTTTAGAGAAATCGGTTGGAAATTAGGGGCAGAGGGAATTTGGTTAACACACTGTTTAATTAAGCCCTAATATCATCTGTTCATTCAAAACAACTTTTGAGAACCTGGTTAGTTAGATTTTTTTCTGGCTCACTTTTTTTTTTTTATTAAAAATGTGTATTGGAAGGTCATAGTGCTAGTGAGTGAAATAGGCCTAATTGCTTTATAACATGTTTTTAATTTAATGTTCAACAAAGGCCAGTTACCCTACATGCAAATCAATAAACAAACAACCAAAGCTGATTGTCAGGCAGCGAAAAACACTGCAAGTTGATTGCTGCTGGCTTGGTTTCCTAAGCACAGTCTAATGCAATTTGAGATAACCTTGAAGCTTTACACAAGTCTTATTGAAATAGCTATTTTGAAATAGTTTAGAGTGGCTTGTAAGTGATTATAAATTGTGTCAGACATCTAAGAGTGCCTTTCCGAATTCTGACCATGTTTAGCAAGAGTTGAAGATCAAGCTCAGAAATACATCAGTGGGTAATAAAAAAGAAAGTGGGAAGGACTAAAACTGTGTGGTTTAAGGGGCACCTGGAAGGCTTTCTTGTCCAAAAAGCTCTTTCTCATCCCATGTCAAGTGCCTGAAATTCTTTCATTATCGTCTCAAGCCATGTGACTAAGCAACTGCCTTAGTGGGGATTAGTTATGGGAGCCTAGGTGAGGAGACCAAGAGGGACACAGTTGCTATGAAGGGCAGGTGGCTTCAGTAGGTGGTCTCCTCGGGTTCTTTCCAGCTTTGTGGAGACAGAGGTGTAGAGGCTATTGTCTAAAGTTTATTTTCCTTCTAAATACAGTTTACTTCTAAAACAAGTCACATTTTTTTTTCCCAGTAGAGGTTTACTTTATTTAATACACAATTCTCATGTACTATGTAAAAATGTTATGCTTTGCAACTCAAATTGTTTAAATGTACTGCTCTGCAAGTTCAATTGTGGATTTGAGTTTGCTTAAAGTGAGAACGATCTTAAAATTTAAAAAATGAATGCATTTTAGTAAAAGAAAAGAATTTCATCCCTATCTGAATGACATATATTTCAAAAGTCTTAAATTGCCCTCCTGAATCCTTAAAGCGTCAGAACAAAATCTATCCTTACAGTAATGATAACAGCTGTGTCCTAAAACTCACCTTCAATAGTGAGAAAGTAGATTAACATCACTGTCCAAAGGGTTAGGATGTGACCTGCGGTCTTTTGTAACTGCATTTTAATAATGTACGACCCTCCATATCTGTCTTCACCCAGCTTTGATGTTTTCTTACAGTGTGAAGGCATGAATTTTAAATGATCCATTAAAAAATATAACGAGTTACAATCTAGATATGTTCAAAATGTCTGATGGTACAGATTTAAACTAGTAGTGAAGACAGGCAGAATGAACTACTTTAAGAAAAAGAGCATAAGGGGGTGCCTGGGTGGCTCAATCAGTTAAGCATCTGCCTTCAGCTCAGGTCGTGATCCCAGGGTCCTGGGATGGAGCCCTACATCGGGCTCTCTGCACAGTGGGGAGCCTGCTTCTCCCTCTCCCTCTGCCTGCTGTTCCCCCTGCTTGTGCTCTCCTGCTCTGTCTGTCAAATAAATAAATAAAATATTTAAAAAAAAAGAAAGAAAAAGATCATAAGAATAGTGAATGTGACAGTAAGGTGTTTGTGGTAGATGAAATTATGCTATTTGTAGACCATTAACCAAGATGCTGTCTTAGAACAGTGACTTCATGGTTTATGTTTCCCCTCTGCTTTCTGAGTTTTCTTTTAATGCTGTTATAACATTTTTGTCAGTAGCTATGTTTGTATGTATGTATATTCTACATTGATTTATAAGGATACAATATTGTTTTTGCAAATTATAATTTTAAAAGTTGTCAGCAGGGAGACATTATGATGCAGTTGAATGAGGATTGGTTTGAGAAATCTGGGGACCTGGATTTTAATCCCAGCTCTGCCACCATGGTCAAGTGATATCCCCATTCTGTGCCTTGGTTTCTCCATGGGTAAAATGAAGAGGGTGGGCAAGTCTCCAAGATCTCTTTTTTAGCTTTAGTCCTTTTTTCTGTACATGTATTTAATGATCACTCAAAGTACTTAAGATTTTAAAAGGTCAATATAAGTTTAAAGATGGTCTCTACCAGAATTTTTGTTTGTTCTAGTTGGAGCAGGAAAAGTAACCCCATCTTTCTTACAGCTAATGCAACCATGCCAGAGCAGCTCTGACAATAGGCAAATACCATAGTGGAAGGGAACAATTGATAGGGCCTTCTCTTTATTGCACATATCCACTGAAAATGGTAACACTGCAGAAATAGACCAGCAAGAGGGAAAAGGGGACCAGTGTGTAAACATCAGCAAGCTCATAGAAGAAAGAGGAGAGATGTGAGTCTGGGCATGTCACTTGATAAATTCCACTTAAAAGCTGCCTTCTTTGTCAATAGTATGAAAGAAGGTGTGGGCTTTCAGCCCCAGGGCTGACACTGAGAAACTTCTCTGGGTTTAACTGCAGGGAGAAGATAGATAGAAACCTTTCATTTAAGGATGTAATATTAAGGTTGGTACTCTGAATTCTGAAATTCAGGTGTAGGGGCACCTGGGTGGCTCAATCGGTTAAGCATCTGATTCTCGATTTGGGCTTAGGTCATGATCTCAGGGTTGTGACATGGAGCCCCATGAGAGGCTCTGCACTGGGCATAGAGCCTGCTTAAGATTCTTTCCTTCTCTCTCCCTCTGCGCCCTGCCCCCCCCCCCCGCTCACGTGCACACTGTTTTTCTCTCTAAAAAAAATTAAATTAAAAAATAAATAAAATTCAAGTGGAGAAAATGACAAAGTATGCTTCTATGATCTGAGTATTGTAGTCATGTTTGAACTCTTCTCATCTATGAACAAAGAAAGGGTTCATATTTGACTTTTTTTTTTATTATAAGTGCCTTTAAACACATGGGGTTGGTTGTTTTTAACTTTCTATTTTGATATAATTTCAAACTTAAAGAAGGGTTGCAATAATATTAAAAAACTCCTATGTACCCTTTTCCAAGATTTACCAGTTACATACATCTTCCCCCTGGGTTAATCCAGATCCTCTAAAAAGCGGATGCCAATGAAGGATTAAATGTGCAAGAATTTTACTAAGGAAAATGCCTGTATGAAAAGAAATAAGGAGGGATCTTGGAGAATCTGAGAGTGTTATCAGACTGCAATGCAATTCTGACTCTGGATGAAGGAGACTAGGAGAAAAAGTTGAGTGAAAGTTTAATAGATTGCTGTCTGGTCTGAGAAATTCCCTGTCTTCAGGGAGTCTTTGAGCCAAAGTCAGTTGACAGAGGAGTTCTGCTCACTCAGTCCCACTAAGTCAGCATTGGGTAGTGGCCAGTGGGAGGCGTGGCCTTAGTTCAACAACCTCCCATAGATTGAGACCAGCAGCTGAGGCCCTTGGTTAATTATGTTCCCTGTAGTAGGAGGTCTGTGAGGTACACTCTATGGCCACCACCATCGGTCACACAGATAAACTCCACACGTTTGTGGAGTCGCTTCTGTGTAGTTCCCATGGACATTTCTTTCCAAGGGAGAGCTCAGAAGAAGGTAGAGGGATGGACTACAACCCGTGATTGCAGTGGGTCCTGGGGACACAACTGGCATTCATCCTCTCCCTCGTGTACTACCCATTCTAAATTTACCTGGCCCTCAGCTGTTTCTACTGCAGATCTTGGTCCTTACCTGGTTGGGACCCAAACCTTCGTTCTTGAGTGGTATGACTTTCTCTGCCTGGGCTTTCTGTATTTCTCTGTTCACAGTTACAGTGGGGCAAGGTAGTAATAGGAGGTATCCATATGGACCACCTGGGATACACACGTAATTCTTTCCGGCCGCCATTGTGTAAAAGCCGCCCTGCCTCCTCCAGAACACCGGGATCCATTACCCTTGCCGGGACAGTGACTCCTCCTCTTACCTTCTGGCCCCTGGGCACGAGGAATCCAAAGTGCCATAGAATCATCTCTGACTTGTAGTTCATTGGGAACCTTGCTGTGTCCCCTGGAAAAGTGTACCCACTTTGGGAAACAAAACATCCAGCCTTACAGAGCCCAGAGTTGAGGGGCCAGAAAGCATAAGTCCCTCGGTGGGTCATTAGGAGTAAAGGTAATTGGCACCACTCTACTTCCAACTCTAGGTTCCCAGATTCATGTATCCTTAATACTGGGGTAGAGCACCATAAAGAGGTCTGTGATTTAATAAAGACACTCTACCTTCAAGCTTTTCTCTCTGTTTTCAGAGTGTTTCTTCTAAGCTGACACTTCAGCAGTATCTTTAGAAAACTGTTCCAGCATTGTTTGAGACCAGCTACCTCTGCCTGGTATGGTATTTCATGTGACCAGTGGACCCCATGATCACTGGTCCATTCCATCACCTCCTTTGCTATAAGGGGGTAGTCTGGTTAGATGCTATGCTGTGTGGATATCAGGCCTATGGATCAGAAATTCTATAAGCCCAGAGATAGTGGAGCTAGCTGAAATTTCACAAGTAGGAAAGGCAAACTCATGTCTGGATAAGTACTTATCCCTGTGAGGATGAACTGCTGGCTCTTTTAAGATGGTGGGGGGGCCAATATAGTCCAACTTGCCACCGAGTGGCCAGTAGGTCTCTTCAAGAAATAGCATCATACAATGTTGGTCTGTATTGCAAATAAGTTGAGTGTTTAGAGGTAACAATACTAGATTGGACTTCTTAGGTAGGAGTTCATACTGCTAGGCTCATATGTACCTTCTGTCTTTGCCACTGTGACCATTCCATTCATATATCCATCTTGGAAGTTCTGGAGTAGGTGGTGACAATGGCTGGCTAATGTTAACTTGTTATCTTGCCTACTAGGTTGTTCAGTGCCACCTCTGTGGTGCCTATTTGTACTCATTCCCATATATCCATCCACATGCCTCTATACAGAACTACTTATCCCTGATCTTCTAGTCCTTTTCCTTTCAGGTCCTTGACACATGGTTAGCCATTGACCACTGCCTGATAATCTGTATATATTTTCACCTGAGGCCACTTCCTCATCTACACAAATTGGTTGACCAGGTATGCTGCTTGGTCAGGTATGCTCCCTAGTGTAGGCAGTCTGTGAGGCACAGTTACTTTATCATTCTGTCTCTCTTCCATGAACCATTTGAAAGTAACAAAGACTCATGTTTATTTACTCCTAAATACTTTAGGCTGTATTTCCTAAGAACAGGGACATTCTGTACATAACCACAGTATGATGATCAAAACCAGAAAATGTAGCATTGAAATAGTACTATTATCTGAACTATAGTTTATATTCAAATTCAATTGTCCCAATAGTGTTCTTCACAGCTTCTTTTTTTCTGGGTCCTGGATCTAATCTAGGATATGCATTGCAATTATTTACCATGTCTCCTTAATCTCCTTTAATCTGGAACAATTCCTCAGTTTCTCTGGGTTTTTTTAGACCTTAGAATATTTGAAGAATATAGGCCTGTCATTTTGTCTCTAAATTTGCATTTTTCTGCTGTTTCCAAATAGTTATATCAGCAAGCGTAACAAAAGTAAGATAAAGTCATATAAAGAGGTACATGACCAAGGTCAGCCTTAGTCTCCTGGTTTAGGTAGTGTTATGGTCTGAATGTGTCCCCCTCAAATCCACATGTTGAAATCCTACTCCCTGAGGTAATGGTATTAGGAGGTGGGGCCTTTGGGATGTAATTAGATAATGAGGGTGGAGCTATCATGACTAGGATTAGTGTCCTTGTAAAAGAGGCCCTAGAGAGCTCCCTTGCCCTTTCTGCCATGAAGTTTACAGTGAGCAGGCCACCTAAGAGGAAGCAGGCCCTCACCAGACACCAGATCTGCCAGAGCCATGAACTTAGACTTCTCAGGCTCCAGAACTGTGAGAAATAAATATTTATTGTTTGTAAGCTACCCAGCTTATGGTATTTTGTTATAGCAGCCCAAATGGACTAAGACATGTGGTAACTACCAGGCTTCTCCACTGTAAAGTTACCATTTCCCTTTTGTAATTAATAAGTAATTGTGGGGAACTACTTTGATGTTAGATAAATATTCTTTTCTTTATCAGACTTTCACCCACTAGTTCTACCATCCATTAATGATTTCCTAACTCCCTCATTCCTTCTAGGTTTGCATTTTACTCTAAGGAAAAGCTTTTCCCTCTCACCCAGTAATTAACAATTTAGTTAACTAATGTTAAGTATGGACTCGTGTGTTCTTATTTTATTTAATGCATTATAACCCATTACTATCATGATTTGTTTTGATGAATAAATTATTCCACATTTAACCATTGGAAGCCCATCTGTAAAGATGTCTGTATCATTCTCTGACATTAGTTTCTGGCAGCACAAGAAGCCAAGGGGAAAGGATTGTTGCTTTTCTTTTGTTGTTGTTTTTTTTTTAGTGTAGTTGACACACAATGTTACATTAGTTTCAGGTGTACAAATTAGTGATTTGACAAGTTTATACATCATACTGTGTTCACCACAACTATAGCTACCATCTGTCCCATTACATTACTATTACAATGTCATTGACTATATTCCTTAAGCTCTGCTTTTTATTCTTGTGACTTTCATTCCATATCTGGAGGCCTGTATTTCCCTCTCCTTTTTACCCATTTTGCCCAACCCTCCACTTCCTTCCCCTCTGGCAACCATCAGTTTGTTCTCTAATAGTTCCAATTCTGCTTTTTGTTTGTTTATTCATTTTTTTTAGATTCCATTTATGAGTAGAATAATATGGTATTTGTCCTTCTCGGTCTGACTTATTTCACTTAGCATAATACTTTCCAGGTCTGTCCATGTTGTCTCAAATGGCATGCTCTCATCCTTTTTTATGGCTGTATAATATTCCACTGTGTTTCTATACCATATTTTCTTTATCCATTTGTCTATTGAAGGACACTTAGGTTGCTTCCATGTCTTGGCTATTGTAAGTAATGCTGCAATAAACATAGGGGTGCATATATCTTTTCAAGTTAATGTTTTTGTTTTCCCTGCCTAAATACCCAATAGTGGAATTATTGGATCATGTGGTATTTTAATTTTTAATTTTTTGAGGAAACTTTATACCGTTTTCCACAGTGGCTGTACCACTTTATATTCCCACCAACAGTGCATGAGGGAGGGTTCCTTTTTCTCCACATCCTCACCAACACTGTTGTTTCTTGTCTTTTTGATATTAGCTATTCTGACAGGTGTGAGGTGATAATCTCATGTGGTTTTGATTAGCAGTTCCCTGATAATGAGTGACATTGAGCATCTTTTCATGTGTCTGTTGGCCATCTGTATGTCTTTTTTGGAAAAATGTCTATTCAGGTCCTCTGCCCATTTTTTAATCAGATTGTGTTTTGGTGTTCAGTTGTATAAGTTTTTTATATATTTTAGATATTAATCCATTATTGAATAAATCATTTGCCTGGTTTCTGTGAGAGCTTACTGCCTTTGTGGGTGGGCCATGGCTTGTTTTTTTTTAACCACTCACTGCTTCTATAGTACCCATTGTTCCTGAAAAAAAAAAAAAAGGTGTAAGAGATGTTCAACCCCATTTGTAATGGGAAAAATGTAAATTAAAACCATGGTGTGTTGGAATAGGAGACAGAATGGTATAGTGTTTAAAAGCATGGTTATTGGAACTAGACTGCCTCTATCCAGATACAAGCTCTGTATCTTGCTAGCCATGTGACTTTGGGCAAGTCACTTAACTTCTCGTAGCTTCTGTTTCCTCATCTGTAGAAAGGAGTATAATAGTATTTGCTTCCTATGGTTGTTATGAGGATACAACGAGTTAATACATGTAAAGTGCCTAAAACAGAGCAAGTGCTTTGGAGAGCAGCTTGGCAAAAATCTAGTAAATTTGAAAACACGTATATCCTATGACCCAGCAATTTTGGATATTGGAATTGTACTAGAGACGTACAATTCCTAAGTACCTCTCTAGTGAAACTCTTAGAAATGGGCACAAAGAAACACGTATGAGAGTGTTTTTTCAGTACTCTTTGTAATAGTAAAATATAAAATAAAAATTAAAAAGTAAAACCACCCTAATTATCCCTCAGTTGGGGAATGTATAAGTAAGCTGTGATTTAGTCATAGAATGGAATGCTATATAGTTGTTAAAAATGAATGAACTAGGGCACCTACCAGGGAAACATTAATCAACATGAATAAAGTTTAGAAATAATGTTGCATGGAAGGTACAAAAGGGTAAAATATGGATCATACAATTTAAAATTTTTTGAGGCTGGGGCGCCTTGGGTGGGTCAGTCAGTTAAGCATCCAACTCTTGATTTCAGCTCAGGTCTTGAGCTCAGGGTTGTGAGTTCAAGCCCTCCATTGGGCTCCACCCTGGGTGTGGAAGCCTACTTAAAAAAATTTTTTTTTGAGACTACATGAAACTATATATTGCTTACATTCATAAGTATGAAAAGTACAAAAATATTCACAAAGATGATTCATGACAACTGCAGGACAGTAGTTACTCCAGGAGAGAGATGAGGGGAGAGTGATGGGGTGTAGGGTTTTTACTGTATTTCTAATATATTATTTCTTTTTTAATTGAAGTATAATTGATATACAACATCCTGTTATTTTCAGGTATAGTGATTCAATATTTTTATACATTATGAAATTATTTCTATAATGCCTTATTACCATCTATCAGTATACAAAGCTATTACAGTATTATTGACCATATTGACCATTGAACAACACAGGGGTTGGGGCACTGACCCCTGACACAGTCAAAAATCAGCATGTAACTTTTGACTCCCCCAAAACTTAACTACTGATAGCTTATTGTCAACCAGAAGCCTTACCAATAACATAAACAGTCAATTAACGCATATTTTGTATGTATGTATTGTGTTACGTATTATATGTATGTATCATAATATGGCATATTTTGTATGTTATAAATTATATACTGTATTTTTATAATAAAATAAGCTAAAGAAAATCATGAGGAAGAGAAAATACATTTACAGTACTGTACTGTATTGACACTGTAAATTTATGTTTTCTCTTTACAAGATGAATCATCCGTCAGTACCTACATCAATATTGTCTTATTTTTTAAAAAAATTTATTTATTTGAGACAGAGAGAGAGCATGTGTGTGTAAGCGAGGGGAGGGGCAGAAGGAGAAGGAGAGGGAGAGAAGCAGACTCCCCACTGAGCACGGGGCCTGACGTGGGGCTTGATCCCATGACCCTGAGACCATGACCCGAGCTGAAATCAAGAGTTGGACTCTGAACTGACTGGGCCACCCAGGCGCCCCAATATTGTCTTATATGATACAAAACGCTGTAGATAGTATATGTATTACTAACACTACACATCCAAAATGAAAAGATAATGTCTGAAAGAAATTTGTATTTACTTACTGGTATAATTATTCATGCATTGATAATGTAGGAGCAGCAATATTATTGCTTTCTGGTAGCCTAATGTAATTGATACGATTACTTCATGGTAGCCTAGCCTATACATTAATGAATGAATCATAATAAGATATTTATGACATACAGTATTACAGTCATATTCATAATACAGTATTGGAAACATTGTTACATTTTAAAATACAACCACTTACCTGTGATGGTAGTTTCTTCAATTATGAGAGAGGCATACTATACAGTAATGTAATTCTTTGAAAGCCAAGTTACAAAACAGTAAGCAAACTAACATATTATCAATTTTATATTAAATATCACTCACCTTATGCCTACATAAGGATACATACAGGTCTTGCACATGATATTCCACATGATGAAAACTTAGATGATGACACAAAAATGTCGCATACAATTGTTGCCATGCAGTGATTAGATTTTTCCCATGGAGACACACAAATACAACAGATAAGTTTATTAACTATACAGCTTGATGATTATTTACTGTTCATTAAGTGGAAGCGAATCATCATAAAGGTCTTCATCCTTGTCATCTTCATGTTAAGTAGGCAGAAAGGGTAGGAAGAGGAGGGCTTGGTCTTGCTGTCTCAGGGGTGGCAGAGGTGGAGGAGGTAGAAGGGGAGGCAGGACAAGCAATCACTTGGTGTAACTTTATGGAAATACATTGTGATTTCTATCTGACTTTTTTTGCTTTTTCATCTCTCTAAAAATGTTTCTCTATGGTACCAATCCTTCTTCCACTGTTCACTTTAGTTTCGGTGCCTGTGTCAGAAAAGGGTCTGTGTTGTAAAAGGAGTCAAAAGCAGTCTTGAATAATTGGACCCCTTCTGCCAGATTGTCTAATGTCAAATTGTTTTCCAGCATTGCTTCTTCTACATCTTGCTCCTCATTGTCTGGCACTCATTGGGAAGCACTCACCTCCATCAAGTTGTCTTCTGTTAATTCTTCTGGTGTGGTGTCTGTTAATGCTTGAATTTCTCCAAGATCCATATCTTTTTTATTTATTTTATTTTATTTTTTTATTCTTATGTTAATCCCCATACATTACATCATTAGTTTTAGATGAAGTGTTCCATGATTCATTGTTTGTGCATAACACCCAGTGCTCCATGCAGAATGTGCCCTCCTCAATACCCACCACCAGGCTAACCCATCCTCCCACCCCCCTCCCCTCTAGAACCCTCAGTTTGTTTTTCAGAGTCCATCGTCTCTCATGGTTCGTCTACCCCTCCGATTTTCCCCGCTTCATTCTTCCCCTCCCGCTACCTTCTTCTTCTTCTTTTTTTTTTCTTAACATATATTGCATTATTTGTTTCAGAGGTACAGATCTGAGATTCAACAGTCTTGCACAATTCACAGCGCTTACCAGAGCACATACCCTCCCCAGTGTCTATCACCCAGTCCTCGCATCCCTCCCACCCCCCCTACTCCAGCAACCCTCAGTTTGTTTCCTGCAATTAAGAATTCCTCATATCAGTGAGATCATATGATACATGTCTTTCTCTGATTGACTTATTTCGCTCAGCATAACACCCTCCAGTTCCATCCACGTAGTTGCAAATGTATTTTTTAAAATATTTTATGTATTGATTTGAGAGAGAGAGAGATCATGAGTGTGGGGGGGAAGCAGCAGGCAGAGGGAGAAGCAGACTCCCCGCTGAGCAGGGAGCCCATCGCAGGATTTGATCCCAGAAACCTGGGATCTGACTTGAGCCGAAGGCAACTGCCCAACCGACTGAGCCACCCAGGTGCCCTAATTCTCCAGCTTTAGATCCTTCACCTTCCTTTTGCTTTAAGTTATCACAATGACTGCTTTTTCTTGACTCATATTAGAGTCTATAGGTATGCCCTTCTTATAGCAATCCTGCACCCATGTAAGAGCTGTATTTTCTTTTTTTAAATAAAGATTTTATTTTTAAGTAATCTCTGTGCTCAGTGTGGATCTCAGACTTCCAACCCTGAGATCAAGAGTCACATGTTCTACCAACTGAGCCAGCCAGGTGCCCCAAAAGCTGCATTTTCAACACAAGATAAAAAGTTATTTCAGAAGAAGTGCAAAGTTTTCATGCCTGTTGGTATAGCTGCAGTAATGGCTTCACAATTTTCTTTTCTTTCTTTCTTTTTTTTTTTTTACAATGGTCCTTATGCTGGATCCATTTATGTTGAAATGGTGGGCAATGGCAGCTGCAGACCTCAATCTATGGTACAAATCAAGCAATTTGACTTTTTCTTGTAATGTCATGACTTTTCTCTGCTTCTTGGGAGCACTTCCAGCAGCACTAGTGGCGTGTTTTGTTTTGTTTTGTTTTTTAAGATTTTATTTATTTATTTGACACAGAGAGACACAGCGAGAGAGGGAACACAAGCAGGGGGAGTGGGAGAGGGAAAAGCAGGCTTCCCGCCGAGCAGCGAGCCCGATGTGGGGCTCGATCCCAGGACCCTGGGATCATGACCTGAGCCGAAGGCAGACGCTTAATTGACTGAGTCACCCAGGTGCCCCACTAATGGCGTTTTGTATGGGTCCCATGGTGTTATTGAAGGTTTACGGTATTGCACTAAACGTGATGGAAAATACACAAGAACTGTGAGAGATCACTTTTTACTGCTACATGCAATTTACTGGAAAGACAAATTGCTCATGTAGAGATGATTAGTGTCACATGGTATTTTAAGCAGATACAACACTTGAGGTCACCACAATAGCAACAGGAGGTGGCTATGAATTTATTACGGTAGTATAGTATGTACTACTGTCAGTTTTATGCAGTTATGATTTAATACTGCATCTTAATGAACATAGTGTTACATTTGTTTCAGCTGTACAATATAATGATTCAACATTTCTTATTTTTTTAAAAAGATTTTATTTATTTGACAGAGAGACAGCTAGAGAGGGAACACAAGCGGGGGTGGGGGGTGGGAGAGGGAGAAGCAGGCCTCCCGCGGAGCAGGGAGCCCGATGCGGGGCTTGATCCCAGGACCCCGGGATCATGACCTGAGCCGAAGGCAGACGCTTCACCAACTGAGCCACCCAGGCACCCCATGATTCAACATTTCTGTACATCACTTAGTGCTCATCAAGATAACTGTGCTCCTAATCCCCTTTATCTTTTTCACTCTTCTTCCTGCCTACCTCCCCTCTGGCATACCTTTTTCTTAATTCCTCTGTGAGTTTTTTCAAATTGTCACAAACCTCCAAAAATTTTTTCAGTGTATTTGTTGAAAAAAAAATTCATGTGTAAGTGGACCCAAGCAGTTCAAGCCCTTGTTATTCAAGAATCAACTGTATTCTCTGTGCTGTTCACTATATTCCCATGATTTATTTATTTTATATCTGGAAGTTTGTACCTCTTAATGTCCTTCACTTATTTTGCCCACCCTCAACCCCCTCCCCACTCTGGTAGCCAATGTTTCTTCTATCTATGAGTCTGTATCTGTTTTGTTTTGTTTGCTTGTTTGTTTTATTTATTAGATTCCATATATAAGTGAAATTATATAGTATTTGCCTTTCTTTGACTTATTTACTTAGCATAAATATTCTCTAGGTCCATATATATGTTGTCACAAATGGCAAAATTTCATTCTTTATTATGGGCTGTGTAATATTCCTCTGTGTGTGTGTGTGTATTTGTGTGTCCCATATCTTCTTTATCCATTCATCTATTGATAGACACTTAGGTTGTTTCCATATCTTGGCTATTGTTAATGATGCTGCAGTGAACATAGAGGTGCATATATCTCTTCATATTGGTGTTTTTGTTTTCTTCAGATAGATACACAGAAGTGGAATTGCTGGATCATATGGTAGTTCTGTTTTTAGTTTTTTGAGGAAGCTCCATACTGTTTTTCATAGTGGCTGCATCAATTTACATCCCCACTGACAGTGTGGGAGGGTTCCCTTTTCTCCACATCCTTGCCAACACTAGTTATTTTTTGTATTTTTGATAATAGCCAATCTGACAGGTGTGAGGTGATAGCTCATTGTGGTTTTGATTTGCATTTCTCTGATGATTAGTGATATTGAGCATCTTTTCATGTGGCTGGTGGCCATCTGTATATCTTCTTTGGAAAAATGTCTGTTCAGGTCCTCTGCCCATTTTTTAAATTGGGTTGTTCTTTTGATACTAAGTTGTATAAGTTCTTTATATATTTTAGATATTAACCTCTTATTGGCTGTATGATTTGCAAGTATCCTCTCCCATTCAGTAGGTTGTATTTTCACTTCATTGATGGTTTCTTTTACTGTGCAAAAGCTTTTTAGTTTAATGTAATCCCATTTATTTTAGCTTTTGTTACCTTTGCCTGAAGAGACTGGTCCAAAAAAATGTTGCTGAGACTGATGTCAAAGAGCTCACTGCCTGTGTTTTCTTCTAGGAGTTTTATAGTGTCAGGTCTTACATTCAAGTCTTTAATCTATTTTAGTTTATTTTTTTTACATGGTATAAGATAGTGGTCCAGTTTCATTCTTTTGCATGTAGCTATCCAGTATTCCCAACCCCATTTATTGAAGAGACTGCCTTTCCCCCATTGTATATTCTTGCCTCCTTTGTCATAGATAAATTGACCATATATACTTGGGTTTTTTCTGGGTTCTCTATTCTATTTCGTTGATTTATGTGTCTGTTTTACATTATTTCTTAGAGAGAGAAAGAGCCAAAGCAAAAAAGGTAAAACAGTAACATCCAGTTAATTAGGTGGTGTGATTATAAGTGGCTATTTTATCATTTTCTGTTTTTTTTAAAGATTTTATTTATTTATTTGATAGAGAGACACAGTGAGAGAGGGAACACAAGCTGGGGGGGTGGGGTGGGAGAGGGAGAAGCAGACTTCCAGCTGAGCAGGGAGCCTGATGCGAGGCTTGATCCCAGGACCCCGGGATCATGACCTGAGCTGAAGGCAGACGCCTAACGACTGAGCCACCCAGGTGCCCCTATCATTTTCTGTTTTTTCTATATGTCTGAAATATAATTAATTTGTAAATGTAATGTCTATAAAATGTGGTTTCTAAACTGGAACACATTATACAAATGTTAGACTCTTATTATTAATGTGAATACTACCATTATTCAGGCAATATATGGATATGCCTTGACATGATAATGCTTAAGTCAGGAGACAGCAGGTACATAGTCCTGTGTAATGCAGGTACATAGTTCTAATGTTGTAATTTCCAATTAGCTGTTTCTTTAATCACATGTGGATAATGAAGGGTGATTAACAAAAAATAAAATGGCCCCAACCTGGAAAATTTCACTTAATGCTGGGAGCAGCAGTGGAGAAAACTTGGAGAAGATCAAACAAATGCCAATACAATTTTCCATCCTTAAAGTCTGGCTCAGCTAGCTCCTCCTCTATGAACCCTTCAGTGACCACCCTTCACCCCAGTCAGAATGTGCTTTCCTATGCTCTTGCAGCATTTCATCACATGTTGTGTTATTAGCTTTTTGTGAGTTCGTCTCCCCTGCTGGACTATGAAACTGAAAGCAAGGATATTTCTGTTTCACCTCTTGTATCCCCTGCTGAGAAGATCCTTCCTTACCCATACTTTAAGCCTCTGGTCAGGTATCACCTTGTTGAGGAAGCATTTCCTGGCTCACCTAATTTAGGTTAATCTTCTTCCTCTGTGTTCCCATATTACCCTATGCCGACTTCTGCCACAGTGTCTATCACACTGTATTATTATCCCATGTTTATCTTTCTCTCCATAGAGACTCTGAGCTCCTTGAGGTTAGGAACTGTATTCTCAAGTGTCCAGCAAAGGGATTGGACCATAGAAGGATCTTAGTAACGGTATATTGAATTGTATTTAGTTAAATAAGAAAATATACTAATCAACTAAAAGTCTTAATCTGTACATATGTAGCAGATGCTGTGGCTGGATTAGAGCTGAGATATAGCTGATGTGTGGAGTTGAGTTCTAATTGTCATTATTAATCTGGTTCTGAGCATAGAAGCACCTTTAAAAAAAAGCCATAACCTAGTGGAGGGTCTATACAGAAGTGACACTTTTCAAAGTTATCATAATTAACAGGGAAGAGTAATAATTTTGTGATGATCTTTTGTTTTTGTTCCTTTTTCTCAAGCCCTATCTGATCAACTGTTTAGCAGTAATGTATAGAATACACTAGCTGGTTAAACTAAATATCTATTCTGTTAGCTTTGGAATAATATTAACTAATATTTATTACACACCCAGTAAGTTCAAAGGAAGATAAATATATAGATATTCATATTTCATCCTTCCCAAAATATCTCCCAAGTACTATTATTACTTAATGTTAAAGATGAGGAAACAGACCCACAGTAACCTGCCCAAGTTACTCAGCACTTAAATTTGGGCAGGCTGAATACAGAATCAATGTTCTGAAACATCTCTACTATACTGCACTTTCTTTTTGGGGTGCCTGCCTGGCTAGGCTGGTGGAGCATGTGGCTCTTGATCTCGGGGTTGTGAGTTCAAGCCCCATGTTGGGTGTATCGATTACTTAAAAATAAACTCTTAAAAAAAATACTACACTTTCTTGTTAAGATAAATGGTCAACAGACTCTAAGATGGCCTCCAGCGATCCCTGTGTCCAGGTAGTCACCCCCCTTGTGTGTGGGCTGGCTTAAGTGACTTACTTCTAACCAATAGAAAATGACACAGATGATGAGATATCACTTCTGTGATTAGGTTACAAGAGATTGTAACCTCTGTCTTTCTAGCTGACTCTCTACCTTGCTGGCTTTGATGAAGCAAGTTGCCATGTTGAGGAGTCCCATGTATTAAGAAACTTAGGATGGCTTCTGGCCAATAGCCTAGCTAGAAACTGGGTCCTCAGTTCCACAGACAATGACAAAGAAATGAAACTTGCTAACAATCATGAGTTTGGAGCAAATCCTTTCCTAGTCATCCTTCAGAAAGGAACCCAAGCCCAGATCAACACCTTCATTGCCGCCTTGTATGAAACTCTGAGGCAGAGGACCCGGTTAAGCAGTGCCCATATCCCTGACCTACAGAAATGGTGAGATAAGAAATGGATGTTGTTTAAATCTGTGAAATTGTGACAATTTTTTTATGCAACAACAGATAATTAATATGGCCATTAAAAATACTGGTGAAACTGGGGCACCTGGATGGCTCAGTCAGTTAAGCATCTGCCTTTGGTTCAAGCCATGATCTCAGGGTCCTGGGATTGGCTCAGGTCATGATCTCAGGGTCCTGGGATCGAGCTCCATGGTGGGATTCCTGCTTAGCAGGGGGTCTGCTTCTCCCTCTCCCTCTGCCCCTCTCCCCCACCTTGCTCGTGCTCCCTCTCTCTCAAATAAATAAATAAAATCTTTAAAAAATACTGGTAAAACTAAGTTATATGATAAATATCACACTTACACGAACTTACTATGTTATGCACTATTTTACGTGCCTCACATGTATTAACTCACTTAATCCTCCCAACTACACCGTGATGTAGGTGGTGTTACTACCTCCCTTTTCTTTTTTCTTTTTTTTTTTTCTAAGAGAGAGAGAGGGGTGGGGAGAGATAGAGGGAAAGGGAGAGAGAGAATCTTAAGCAGACTCCACACCTAGTGTGGAGCCCAATGCGGGGCTCAATCTCATGATCTTGAGATCATGACCTGAACCAAAATCAAGAGTCAGACGCTTAACTGACTGAGCCACCCAGGCATCCACTACCTCCATTTTCTAGGTGAGAAAACAAGAGGTACTGAGGTGTTTAGTAACTTGGTCACACGTCTATAAAATGGCAGAACTTGGATATTCATCCAGGCATTCTGGCTTTAAAAATCACATGCCTCAACCACTCTGCTATATTGATTCCAACGTCATACTTTCTGAAAAAGTTGAATGAGAGAACTTAGCTACTAAACTTTAATTAGAAATGTTATTCATGGGGCGCCTGGGTGGCTCAGTTGGTTAAGCGACTGCCTTCGGCTCAGGTCATGATCCTGGAGTCCCGGGATCAAGTCCCGCATCGGGCTCCCTGCTCGGCAGGGAGTCTGCTTCTCCCTCTGACCCTCCTCCCTCTCATGCTCTCTGTCTCTCATTCTCTCTGTCTCAAATAAATAAATAAAATTAAAAAAAAAAGAAATGTTATTCATGAACATTTATTTTGAAATCATAATGTCTTAAAAACAGATATCATAAGGAAATCTGTTTTCATCTGTCACAGCTTTAGCAAGTAAGGTCTCCCCAAACGTAACCATGGTGTATGGGAGATTGGTATCTAAATAGATGAATCTTTGAACAAACTCTTAGATATGTTATCTCTTCTAATCTAACTAAACACTCAACTAGAATGACAGGCTCTACTGCACTTAACTCCTGAAATTCATATTATACTGGAGATAAAAACTGAAATAATTTACATATTTAGAATCTTGGTGTTTCATATTTAGTGCTGGTAGTTGGGAGGAGAGGGGAGGCGTTTGTATCCCAAACAAAACATTGAGATTGAAAAGAGGATAAAAGAAACATTAGCATAGCCCTGGGAAAATTATACATTATTTCCCACATCTTCCCTAGTATAAATATCTTTATACTAAGAAACACTTGTAGTCACCATAAATAACATCCATTATGATGGAGCATTTCTGTGTAGCTGACAACAGTGGCAGCCATCTACGGTCCAATATTTCAACATTTCTTTCAAAAGCAACATAGAACAAAAAGAAGAGAAAAATAAAACTACACCAAATCATACCCTCACCATAACTGGAAGAAAAACAATATGTAAACTTCAAAATAATTGTAAGTAAAAGGAGAGGTAACACCAAATTATAGTGTGTTATGTCTCATGTTTCCTTGCCCTTCCACCTGCCCTCTTACAAGGTTTTGTGGTGAGCAAGTCTGACTGAGAAAACCTGAGGGGAAAACAGAAGAGGGAAAATAGCTAAAAAGCCTAAAGTTATATAAAAACCACCACCAGAAAGACCCAAGTTCACCCTAAATTTTTTAAACTGGTTAGGTGGAACAGAGCATAAAGTACAGGAAAGAAACTTATAAGCATGTGTGATTTGAAGGGGCAGTGTTTGAAACACATAGAAACACATAGATTCTGGGAAAGAAAAAAGGTAAAAAGCAACGGAGAACGCTTTGTCAATTGAGTGGTGAGGGGGAAAAGAAAAAGGGCAAAAGTTAGAGCGAACATGATGACAGAGAACCACAAAATCAGAGAGCACATGAACTCTCCCCATCACAAACGGAAACACAAATTTATTAAATATCTGGACTTTGTTATGCTGACAGAAGAGGGCGCCATTAAAGTAGGAATCTCATAAAAAACCACAATATAATAAATGAACAGCAACAAAAAGATTAGCAGGTCTGTACAGAGTTGTTGCTGAGAGAGAAATTTATAGCACTAAATACGTAAAATAAAAAAGAGGAAGGACCTCAAATCAATAATCTAAGTGACCACTTGAAAAAAACTAGAGAAAGATTAAAATAAAACCAAGGCAGTTTCAAGAAATGAAATAATAAAGAGCAGAAATAAATGAAATTGAAAATAGAAAAACAGTAGAGAAAAATCAATGAAACAAAAGCTAGTTCTTTGAGATTATCTAGCAAGACTGAAAAAGATAAAAAGAGAAGATATAAATTACTAATATCAGATATTAAATGGGGGATATTATTATAGATCCTTCAGTCATTAGAGAATAGTAATGCAATACTATGAACAACTCTACTGACATAAATTTAAAAACATGGATGAAACGGAACAATTCTTTGAGAAATACAACTATCAAAACTCACATAATACAAAATAGATAATATGAATAGTCCTATAACTATTGGATTTGTAATTTAAAAGCTTTCATAAAGAGGGGCACTTGGATGGCTCAATCAGATAAGCTTCAGGACTTTTGATTTCAGCTCAGGTCATGATTTCATGTTCCTGAGATTGAGCCTCCCCCTGCTCGCACACTTTCTCTCTTTCTCTCTCTCAAAATAAAATAATAAAATCTTTAAAAAAATAAAAAAAAATAAAAGCTTTCATAAAGAAATCTGACCCTAATCATTTCGCTGGACAATTCCACCAAACATTTGAGAAAAATTAGTATGAGTTCTGCACAATTTTTTCCAGGAATATCAGAGGACAGTACACTTGCCAACTCATTATATGAAGTCGATATAGTACCGTAATAACAAAACCAGACAAAGGCAGTACAAAAAAGGGAAAAGCACAGACCAGTATATCTCATGATCTTAGATGCAAATTTTCTCAACAAATCTTTGCAATTCTTTTTTTAGATTTATTTATTTATTTATTAAAAATTTTTTTTTTAAATATTTTATTTATTTATTTGACAGAGAGAGGAAACACAAGCAGGGGGAGTGGGAGAGGGAGAAGCAGGCTTCCTGCAGAGCGGGGAGCCCGATGCGGGGCTCGATCACGGGACCGTGAGATCATGACCTGAGCCAAAGGCAGATGCTTAATGACTGAGCCACTCAGGCGCCCCTAGATTTATTTATTCATTTATTTTAGAGAGAGAGAGAGAGAGAGTTCACAAGCAGGGGGAGGGGCAGAGGGAGAGAGAGGGGAAGCAGACTCCCTGCTGAGCTATGGAGCCCAATGCAGGGCTAGACCTCAGGACCCTGAGATCATGACCTGAGCTGAAACCAAGAGTCAGACTTTTAACTGAGCCACCCAGGCGCCCCTCTTTGCAATTCTTACATAAAGAAAAGAATTATACATCATGATTAAGTGGGATTTATTCCAGGAATACAAGGCTGGGTCAATACTGGAAAATCAAAGTAATTCCCTATAACAGGCTAAACGAGAAAAATTCCATGATCATATCAATTGATGCAGAAAATGCATGTAACAAAATTCAACACTCATTCATGAGGAAAAAATAAAAACTAGAAAATTAGATATAGAGAAGAACTTTTTCAACTTGATAAAGAGTTTTATAAAAATTTTGCAGCTGTCATGATACTTAATAGCAAAAAATTGAGTGCTTTCCCCTTAAGATCAGGAACAAGATGAAGGATGTCTGCTTTCTCCGCTCTTTATTCATCATAGTAGCAGAAGTCCTAGCCAGCTCAAGAAGGCAAAAAAAGGAAATAAAATGCATACATATTGGAAAGGAAGAAATAAAACCAGCTCTGTTTTTAGGTTACATGATTGATTATCTATATAGAAAAGGAGTATAAAAGAAGTTTCTAGGGGCGCCTACCTGGCTCAGTCAGAAGAGCATCAGACTCTTGATCTCAGGGTTCTGAGTTTGAGCCCCACATTGGGTGTAGAAATTACTTAAATGAATAAATAAATATATAAACGTTTTTAAAGAGTGAAGATTTTTTTTAAAAGTTTGTAGGATTAATGAATGATACCACAGTGTACAAGATCAATACACACAAGTCAATCATATTCCTATATACTAGCAAAGAACATGTGGAAACAAAAATTAAAAATATATGCCATTTAAATCACTCCAGGGTGCCTGGGTGGCTCAGTTGTTAAGCATCTGCCTTTAGCTCAGGTCATGATCTCAGGGTCCTGGGATTGAGTCATACATTGGGCTCCCTGCTCAGTAGGGAACTTGCTTCTCCCTCTCCCACTTCCCCGGCTTGTGTTCTGTCTCTTGCTGTCTCTCTCTCTCTGTCAAATAAATAAAATCTTTAAAAATAAATAAATCACTCCAAAAAATTGGAATAGATATAAATCTAATAAAACAATTACAAGATCTATATGATGTATGCCGAAAATTTTAAAATACAAATAAAAGAAATCAAATAAATGGGAGATATAATGTGTGCATGGATTGGAAGATTCAACATAGTAGACATATCAGTTCCTCTCAAATTAATCCATAGGTATAATGCAATTCCTATCAAACCCCCAACAATATATTTTGTAGATATAATCAAGCTTATTTTTAAAACTGAAAAGGAAAAGGAACTAGAATGGCTAAAAAGAAATAAAGTGGGAGGAATCACTATTCCTATTTTTAAGACTTAGTATACAAGTACAGTACTTAAGACAGTGTGGTGTTGGCTGAGGAAGAGACACATAGATCAATGGAATAGAATACAAAAATCCCAGAAATGGTGCAACCATACCCTCAATAGATTTTTTGTTTATTTAAAAAAAATTTTAATATAAAATTCAGTGGTTTTTAGTATATTCACACAGTTGTGCAACAATTACCATTATCTAATTCCAGAACAGTCTCATCACCCTAAAAAGAAATCAGGTACTCATTAGCAGTCATTCTTCATACCCTCCTTCTCCAATCCCCCAGACTTTGGCAATGATTAACTTACATTCTGTCTGTAGGGATTTGCTTATTCTGCACATTTCATATAAATGGAATCCTAAACTATGTGTCTTTTGTGTCTAGCTTCTTTCACTTAGCATTATGTTTTCAAGGTTCACCCATGTTGTAGCATGTATTAGTACTTAATTCCTTTTTATGGCTGAATAATATTCCATAGTATTCCATTTTGTTTATCTATTTATCAGTTGATGGACATTTGCACTGTTTCCACTTTTGGCTATTATTTTTTTTTTAAGATTTTATTTATTTATTTGACAGAGAGAGAGATAGCGAGAGCAGGAACACAAGCAGGGGGAGTGGGAGAGGGAGAAGCAGGCTTCCCGCCGAGCAGGAAGCCCGATGTGGGGCTCGATTCCAGGACCCTGGGATCATGACCTGAGCCGAAGGCAGACGCTTAACGACTGAGCCACCCAGGTGCCCACTTTTGGCTATTATTAATAATGCTGCTATGAACATTTGTGTGCAAGTTTTTGTGTGGACATATGTTTTGAATTCTCTTGGGTATATATATATATTATATATATGTTATATATAGGGGTATACATATGTATGTATTTTGAATTCTTTGGGGGTATGTGTGTGTATATATATGTATATATATATGTGTGTGTGTATATATATATAGGTATATGTATGAGTGGAATTCTTGGGTCATGTATGAACTCTATAACTTTCTAAGAAACTGTCAAACTGTTTTCCAAAGCACCTATAGCATTTCACCTTCCCACCAGCAGTATATGAGTGTTTCAGTTTCTCCACATCCTCACCAACACTTGTTATTGTACATCTTTTTGTTTTTTATAGGCATTCTAGGGGATATTAACTGTTATCTCATTGGGGTTTTAATTTCCATTTCCCTAATGACTAATGTTATTGAGGTTTTGTTTTTTTTATTTTTTGATATTGAGTTTTTAAAATGTGCTTATTGGTCATTTGTATATCTTCTTTGGAGAAATGTCTACTGAAATCCTTTGCTCATTTTTCAGTTGGGTTATTTGTCTTTTTATTATTGAGTTGCAAGAGTTCTTTATATATTCTGAATATAGATGTATGATTTTCAAATATTTTCTTCCATTCTGTGAACTATCTTTTCACTTTCTTTTTTTTTAATATATTTTTTTAAAGATTTTATTTATTTATTTGACAGAGAGATACACAGTGAGAGAGGGAACACAAGCAGGGGGAGTGGGAGAGGGAGAAGCAGGCTCCCCGCAGAGCAGGGAGCCCGATGCGGGACTCGATCCCAGGATCCTGGGATCATGACCTGAGCTGAAGGCAGTCGTTTAACCAACTGAGCCACCCAGGCACCCCTCTTTTCACTTTCTTGATGGAGTCCTTTGAAACACAAAATTTTTAATTTTGATGAAGTCTAGTTTATCTTTTTTCTTTGTTTTTTGCACTTTGGTGCCATATCAAAGAAATCATTGCCTCATGTAATTGGTTTTTGATAAAGGATCAAAATCAATGAAGGAAGGATATTGACTTCGTTTTAAAAAAATTTTTTTTATTAACATATACTGTATTATTGGTTTCAGAGGTACAGGTCTGCGATTCATCAGTCTTATATAGTACCCAGTGCTCATTACATCACATGCCCTCCTTAATGTCCATCACCCAGTTACCCCATCCCTTTACCCCCCTTCCCTCCAGCAACCCTCAGTTTGTTTCCTATGATTAAGAGTCTCTTATAGTTTGTCTCCCTTTCTGGTTTCATCTTGTTTTATTTTTTCTTCTCTTCCCCTATAATTCTGTTTTGTTTCTTAAATTCCACATATCAGTGAGATCATATGATAATTGTCTTTCTCTGATTGACTTGTTTCACTTAGCATAATACCCTCTAGTTCCATCCACGTCATTGCGAATAGCAAGATTTCATTTTTTTGATGGCTGAGTAATATCCCATTGTATATATATACCACATCTTCTTTATCCATTCATCTGTTGATGGACATCTGTGCTCTAGGAAGGATATTCATTTCAACAAATGGTGCTGGCACAGTTGGACAACCATAGGGAATAAAAAAATGAACCTCCATGTAAAGCTCACACCATATACAAAAATTAATTCAAAATGGATCATATATTTAAATGTAAACATAAAACTATAAACATTTTTACAGAAAACATAGAAGAGCATCTTTGGAAAATATGGCTACATGAAGAGTCTTAGACATAACACCAAAAGAACATTCCATAAAATAAAACATTAATAAGTTGGACTTCATTAAAATTAAAAGACTGTGGGGGCACCAGGGTGGCTCATTCGGTTGACTGTCTGACTCTTGGTTTCTGCTCAGGTCCTGATCTCATGGGTCATGGGATTGAGCCTGTGTTGAGCTCCACACTCAGCAGGTGTCTGGCTTGGATATTCTCTCCCTTGCTCCTTCCCCCACTCATGTGTACTCTCTTTCTCTCTCTCTGAAATAGATGGATAAAACCTTTTTTTTTAAAAAAGATTTTATTTATTTATTAGAGAAAGAGAGTGTGTGAGTGGGGGGTAGGGAGGGGCAGAGGGAGAAGCAGGCTCCCCACTGAGCAGAGAGCCCAATGTGGGCCTCGATCCCAGGACCCTGGAATCATGACCTGAGCAGAAGGCAGACACTTAACTGACTGAGCCACCCAGGCGCCCCGGATAAAATATTCTAAAAAAAATTAAAATACTTTGACACTGCAAAAGACTCTGTTACGAGGATAAAAAGAAAGTTACAGACTCTGAGAGAATATTTGCAAAACACATATCAACAAATGTCTTTTTTTTTTTTTTTAAGATTTTATTTATTTATTTGACAGAGAGAGAGAGCACAAGCAGGGGAGCAGGAGAGGGAGATTCAGGCTCCCTGCTGAGCAGGAAGCCTGATGCAGGACTTGATCCCAGAACCCTGGGATCACAACCTGAGCTGAAGGCAGATGCTTAACCGACGGAGCCACCCAGGCACCCCTCAACAAAGATCTTAATACTAGCATATATAAAGAACTTTCAAAACTCAACAGTAAAAAAAAAAAATCCAGTTGTAAAATGGACAAAAGACATGAACAGATATTTTACTAAAGAAGTGATACAGATAACTAATAAACATATGAAAAGATATTCATGCAAAGAAAGAGTGGTTGAATAAACTATGTTATCTCCACGAAATGGAATACTATGCTGCTGTAAGAAGTTCTGTGTGAACTGCTACCCTTATATAATAAAGAAGAGAATATAAGAAAATACATGTTTGTGCTCATTTATGAAAAAGAAAAACAAGAAGGATAAACCAGACACTAGGGAGATTGGTCACCTATAGGGGAGTGTGGGAACAGAGTGGAAAGAATGTAGGAATGGAAATGGGGTAGTAAGGATGGAAGAGAGTGACACACGTCAGAATATATCTTTTATATGGCTCTGGTTTTTATTTTTATTTTTTTGAGGTAGGCTCCATGCCCAATGTGGGGCTTGGACTCACAACTCTGAGATTAAGAGTTGCATGCTCTACTGACTGAGCCAGCCAGGTGCCCGTGGCTCTGGTTTTTAGAATCATGGTAATATTTCACATTATTCATCATGAGTGGATGCTGAAATAATGTTTCTTTTTTTACATTTATTTTTAATTTTTTTAAGATTTTATTTATTTGTCAGAGAGAGAGAGAGTTCACAAGCAGGGGGAGGAGCAGGCAGAGCAGGCAGTGGGAGAAGTAGACTCCCCGCTGAGCAAGGACCTGATCCCAGGACCCTGGGATCATGACCTGAGCTGAAGGCAGACGCTTAACCAACTGAGCCACCCAGATGACCCTGAAGTAATGTTTCTAACATAATTTTCTCTCTACAATTCTTCCTTTAAAAACTTTTTTTTAGATCATAAAAGTAGTATAGGGCACAAAAATCTTCATAGCATTATTATTCATAATATCCAAAAAGTGGAAACATCACAAATGTCTACTAACTAAAGAACAGATAAACAGATGTGATAAATCTATACAGTGGAATATTACTCAGTCATAGAAGGGAATGATGTGGATGAATCTTGAAAATATTATGCAGGGGCGCCTGGGTGGCTCAGTCATTAAGCATCTGCCTTCGGCTCAGGTCATGATCCCAGGGTCCTGGGATTGAGCCCCGTATCCGGCTCCCTGCTCGGTGGGAAGCCTGCTTATCTCTCTCCCACTCCCCCTGCTTGTGTTCCCTCTCTCACTGTGTCTCTCTCTCTTTTAAATAAAATCTTTTAAAAAAAATATTATGCTAAGTGAAAGAAGCCATTCACAAAAGGCCACATGTTGAATAACTCCATTTATAAGAAATCTCCATAGTAGGCAAATCAGTAGAGACAGAAAGTACATTGATGGTTGCCATGGGCTGGTGGGGATAGGAGGATTGGAGAGTAATGGCTTAAAAGGTACAAGATTTATTTTGAGGGTTATGACAATGTTCTAAAATGGATTTTTGTGAGTATTGCACAACACTGTGAATATACTGAAAACATAATTGAATTGTATACTTTAAATAGGTGAATTTTATGGTATGTGAATTATAGTTCAATGAAATTATAATAAAAATTAGTCATTGCTCACTGTCTTTTAGAATCCAGTGTTGCTATTCAATACATTTCTAATTTCCACCCCTTTGAATGTGACCCTTCTTTTCTTCAGAAGTTTTTAGAATCTTCTCTTTATCCTCAAGGTTCTGAAATTACAGTGATGTGCCTTCATGTATTGTTTCATTCATTCTTTGTGATGGACAGCCCTCAGTTGGTCCTTTTAATATGGAGAGTGATATCTTTCAATTATGGGCAATGCTCTTGATGATTTCTTTGATGATTTCCTCCCTTTTATTTTCCCTACCTTTTCTTTTGGGAACTTCTAGGAGAGGTGGTATGATTAATGTTTAAGTGTAATGTGTGTGTGTGTTTTTTTAAGATTTTATTTATTTATTTATTTATTTATTTATTTGAGAGAGAGAGAGAGAGAGAGCACAAGCGGGGTGAAGGGCAGAGAGAGAAGCAGACTCCCCGTTGAGCAGGGAGCCCAATGCAAGACTCAGTCCCAGGACCCTGGGATCATGACCTGAGCTGAAGGCAGACGCTTAACCAACTGAGCTACCCAGGCGCCTGAAGTGCAATGTTTTTGAAGCCAGGCTGCCTAGGTTTTAGATCCTGAATTTATCACTTACTAGCCATATCACCTTGTACAAGTTGCTTAGCCTTTCTGTGCACCCCCCACATCAGTAAAATGTGGATAATAATAATAGCATCTATCCCATAGGGTTGTTGAGAGGATTAAATGAGTTAGTCCATATAAAACATCTATGGCAGTAATCAGGACAGCATTTGCTATTATTATTCTATTAGTCCAATGTTAAATCTGGAAAGATCCCCTAAGCTTTTTATAATTTTTTCCTCCAATTTTCCATCTCTTTGGTATGTTCTTCCTTTCTTTTCTTTTTACCTTCTGGGAGAATTTTCTATCTTTATCTTCTAACTCTTCTATTTCAGCTATCATATTTTTAAATTTTTAAAGAATATTTATTTATTTGACAAAGGCAGGGGAGAGAGAGAGAGCACAAGCATGGGGAGCGACAGAGGGAGATGGAGACTCCCCACTGAGCAGAGAGCCTGATGCCGGGCTCAATCCCAGGACTCCAGGATCATGACATGAGCCAAAGGCAGACACCTAACTGACTGAGCCACCCAGGTGCTCCTATCATAATTTTAATTTTTAAGACATTTTCTTGTCCTAAAATATTCCTTTTCTATATAGTATTCTATACTTTTGATATGAGTAGAATACTTTCTGTTATCTCTAATGAGGATATCAAGTATAATGTTTTAAAGTTTTCTTCTGCCACCTTTATTGTTTGTGTCCTCAGAACCCCTTTGATTCTGTTGTTTGTTTTGTTCTCTCTCTTTAGCATTGGGAATTTTCTTCAAATGTCTAATGACTATGAGCTTATATATAAGCTTCAAATGTTGTATCTTGGGATCTTCTCTCTGGACCTATTCCTTTTTTTCCAGAGAAGACTTCTAAGCTCTCACCTGGGGTAGAAGGTGGGGTGGGAGAAATATCTGGGTGCTGACAATCTGGGAGCATGGTGGGAAAAAGGAGACTGAAGGTCCTAATTAGTCCACCCACCCACCTTCCTCCATTTTGAAGCCTGGGACCAGCCTTCTCTTGGGCTGTTGTTCAAGTCTGTGGCTGTTCTTGCTTGTCACCAGAAAATCAATTTCAGGTTTCTTGGATGTGGAGATTGGTGAGGGATAATGGCCAGGCTCTGAAGTTGGGGAAAGGGACCTTAGGGTTCCACTGTTTGTATTCTGACATTTAAATGTCCTTTATAAGTTTGAGCCCTGTGCTTCATCCCTGTTTTCCACTGTAACCCATGCCTCCATATTCTGAGCCTCCTCACATCCTACAGGGTGAGCAGTTTACCTTCTGCTTTGTCCCTCCACCTCTGCAGATGCTCCAGCTATAGTGCCCTCCATGCCACCAAGTCAGTTACCTTCCTCCAGCCACAGTCTGTCTTTACAATTTTTGTTAAACCTTCTCTTTGGCTGTTTCCTCTCCTGTTCTATTTATCCATGTGCATATGTGTGTATATTTGTAATTACAAAAACGGCTTGGGGCGTCTGGGTGGCTCAGTTGTTAAGCTTCTGCCTTCT
Organism: Mirounga leonina; assembly: GCF_011800145.1. NCBI lineage: Eukaryota > Metazoa > Chordata > Mammalia > Carnivora > Phocidae > Mirounga > Mirounga leonina. The sequence goes on from NW_023270175.1 coordinate 28,600,351, forward strand.
GCTCAGGTCATGATCCCAGGGTCCTGGGATCGAGCCCTGCGTCAGGCTCCCTGCTCGGTAGGAAGCCTGCTTCTCCTTCTCCGACTCCCCCTGTTTGTGTTCCCTCTCTCGCTGTGTCTCTCTCTGTCAAAATATAAATAAAATCTGTAAAAAAAAAAAAAGCTTTATTTTTTATTAAAAAAATTTGAATTTCATCCCTTCAAATCTGTTCAGGTTAGATAACCTTTCCTCTGGGGCGCCTGGGTGGCTCCGTTGGTTAAGCGTCTGACTCCTGATTTCAGCTCAGGTCATGATCTCAGGGTTGTGAGATGGAGCCCCATGTTGGGCTCTGTGCTGGACGTGGAGCTTGCTTAAGATTCTCTCTCTCCCTCTACCCCTACCCCCCTCTCCCTCTCTCTCTCAAAAAAAAAAGTCTTTTCTCTGCCTTTCAGTGAAAACTCAAAACTGTCCCAGTGATTTTCTGATCTCTTTTTGAGGGGACGATAGTTAATGTCCTTTTTATCTTCTTAGTATCATGTTTATGGGATTTGGGGGAGGAAGGGGAGAGGATAAATGCAGTTGAATCATCACATTTAACCATATGTTCCTATATTGTATTGTATTGTATTACTTTTCTAAAGACAGTTTTAATGAACTATAATTCACATACTATAAAATTTACCCATTTAAAATTATACAAGTCAGTGATTTTTAGCACATTCATGGAGTTGTGCAACCACCACCACTATCTAATTCCAGAACATTTTCATCATCCCCAAAAGAAACTCTACCCATTAGCAGTTACTCCCATTTACCCCATCCCCCCCTCTCTCCAGCCCCTGGTAAACACTAACCTGCTTTCTGTCTGTATTAATTAGCCTACTCTGAACATCTCCTATAAATGGCATCATATGATATGTGACCTTTTTTGTCTGGCTTCTTTCTCTCAGCATAATGTTTTTGAGGCTCATCCATATTGTAGCATGTATTACTACCTCATTCCTTTTTATAGCTGAATAGTACCCCATTGCATAGATATGCCCTATTTTGTCCATTTATCAGTTAGTGGATATTTGGGTTGTTTTCACTTTTGGGCTATTATGAATAATGCTGTTATGAAGAGTAATGTATACATTTTTGTGTTGACATATGTTTTTAATTCTCTTAGGTATATACCTAGGAGTGGAATGCTGGGTCACACGGTAATTCTATCTTTAACTTTTTGAAGAAATGCCAAACTGTTTTCCACAGTAGCTGTACCACTTTTCCTTCCCACCAGCAGTGTATGAGGACTCTAATTTCTAATACATCTTTGCTAGCACTTGTTGTTGTTGTTGTTATTATTGTTATAGCCATCCTAGTGTGTGTGAAGCAATTATCTCATTGTGGTTTTAATTTCCATTGCCCTGATAACTACTGATGTTGAGTTTCTCTTCATCTGCTTATTGACCATTTGTATATCTTCTTTGGAGAAATGTCTATTCAAATCATATATCCATTTTAATTGGATAATTTATCTTTCTATTATTGAACCATAAGCATTTTTTATGTATTCTAGCTACAAGTCCCATATCTGATACATTTGCAAATATTTTCTCCCATTCTATGTGTTATCTTTCACTTTGTTGATAGTGTCCTTAAAAGCACAAAAGTTTTAATTTTCATGAAGTCCCATTTATGCATTTGCTTTTTGGTTGTGTGGGCAAATGAAACCATTGCCTAATCCAAGGTGATGAAAATTCATACCTATTTATCTTCTAAGAGTTTTATAGTTTTAGCTCTTACATTTAGGTCTTTGATTCATTTTGAGTTTATGTGTATGGGAAGATTTAAGGGTCCAACTTCATTATTCTGCTTATACATATCCAGTTGTCCTAACACTTGTTGAAAATACAACTCTTTTCACATTGAAGGGTCTTGGGACCCTTGTTGAAAATCAATTGACCATAAATGTCTAATTTTTTAATGGAATATGATTCTCATCTTAAAATTACATAGCAGTCCAATCATGCTCATGTTAAATATTAGAGTAGAATATACAAAGTCTCAAAATATTCCTCTTATGAACACTTTCTCTGGAAGCTATTGGAGGTTGTACTCTACTGAAATAAGAGAGTAAACCAAGAAAAAGGAAGACACAGTATAAGATCCAGGAAACCAAGAATCCAACTCCAGAGAATGGTGAGGAGAAGCCCCAGGAGTACAGTCATGTTCCAGGCCATAAGATAACTGGCCTAGTATAGTTGGAGAACAGAGAGCTGAGAGAGGGCAATCTTTAGGGGGAATATGGAACCAGCAGATTTTAGATGGGTTGGAGTGTTTGGAAAAACTATTGATAGGTATTTTACAGAACTGTTAAAACACTTGGATAAAAATAGCATTAGAAATCAGAAATCTTGGGGTGCTGGGGTGGCTCAGTTGGTTAAGTGTTCAACTCTTGATCTCAGCTCAGATCTTGATCTCAGGGTCATGAGTTCAAGCCCCGCATTGGGATCAATATTGGGCATGGAGCCTACTTAAAAAAAAAAAAGAAATTCAGAAATCTCAAAAAATGAAATACTGAAGCACTTATTAACTTTGGGGAAAAAATCAAAAGACTAACAATAATATGCTAAGACTAATAATAATATACTACTTTGCTTAGCAGTGACCAATAATTACATAGTCATAATCATATAAACTTGGCTACTCATTTAACCAAGAATTGTGAGAAATGGATTGAGGGAAGTGAAGGATGTGGCGTTGTGTGTGGGAAGTATAAGAAAGCTAAATTCTTAATTATTGTAAAAGAAAGTTAATAGATACCATCTAAAATTGTTAAATACATAGATGTTTAGGCATACTGTTTAGATTACATAATATATAAACCAGAAAAAACAGTTAAAAACATAAAAATGTGTTGCTTCCTGTGAGGATGATGGGTAATGGTAGAGCAGCAAACTGCTGTTATTTGCTATCAGCCATGCCTCAGTATTATTTTAACTATGTGTATGTATTACTATGACAAAAAACGATTATTCTTTAATTCCCAAGAGGTCAGGAACCAGAAAAGATCGCCCCCTCATAACATGGGCAAACAGCAAACCTAAACTTCACCATTGGTTTTCTGAGCTTAGCTTCTACGTGGGTGAAGTAGGTGGCAGAGAGGACAGGGCCTTGAGCCTTCTAGATGCCAACCTCTGATGATGTGAATTATGCGTGCAGGTGGCTTTCAACTGGCCAGCTAATTTCTGCAATATAGGAAATGACTGTAATTTCTGTTTCTGCATCTGGTCTCAAAAGAGAAAGTGGCCCCAATTGCCTATTGAATTTATGGAGATGAGATCTCAAGTATCTTAGGATAATTGTTGGATGAAGGGACAGGCTTTGCCAGAAAAGCAATTTTAGTACTTCCCCTCTCATAAGGTACTTTGAAACAATTTTTCTATTTAAAAATTTTAAAGTACCATATCTTAAAAGTCTCTTTTCTCGCCTATAACTGGCTTCTCTTTGTTAATGCATTTTAGCTTTAATTTTAGTTTACAATTTCACCAAAACAGGGTTCTATGTCCTTTCTTATTTGCCCTGCTTTATTGCTATGTGTTTGTCTTTCTACCTATGCCCCACATACATCTCCTGTTCTTGATCATTATATTTCTGTGCCTGTTTTTCTATTTCTCATCTATCTCTTTCATCACCTCCCTAAACCTTTTTTTTTTTTTTTGTGGTGGTTGTTTTGCTTCATACTCCCACATTTTTCTCTCCATTGTCCATTCATTTAAGAAGTATTCATCGAGCAGCTATAATATGCATTAAAACATGACACTCCCTTAGACACAGGCTCTTAACAGTCTAATTGAGGTGACATACAAATGATGAATAGAAATAGTAATTAACTATACTTAATGATGTAATGACAAAATTATTTCTATACATGATGAATGCTACAGGATTAAAAAATAAAGGTAATACATGCTCATTGTAGGAAATTTGCAAAGTATAGAAAATATAAAAAAATGAAAATTGAGGCAGACTGGTTGGGTTGGAATCCTAGCTCTACCCTTATTAGCTCTATAGCCTTGGGCAAGTTGCTTAACCTCTCTGAGCCCCACTTTCTTTACCCATTAAATGGGGATAATAGTATTACTTCCCTACCTCAGAGGGTTAATAGGCTTACCACAGAGCCTAGTAAATTAAAGTGGTAGTAGTTGCAGTTGCATTACCACCCCTGCCAGCTTCTTGGTATATGGCCTTTTAACCTTTTTTTTTCTGACATAGGACTCTTTACTGTGGTTTAACAGGTTTTTCTCCAGGTTTCCATTTTTTTCCTAGATTATGCTTTATTTGCTAAGCTTATTAATGTTATTTCCTCTTCCTTTGTGTATCTAATTTCTCCTTTTTCTTTCTACCTATTTTTATTCTTTCTTTCCCATTATTTGCCAGTAGTCAGGCAAGAAATATTTACTGAGCTGATACAAAGTACAGATACGTTGTTAAGTCCCAGGGAGATTGGAAATAGGAGGTGAAGAAATTCATTCTTTTTTGGTAAATTTGCTTACATAGGGAGTCAGCCCTGACATAGGAAACAGGAGGACTAGGCTCTAGTCTCTAGTTTTGTCTCCTCTAGCTAGTGTGACCCTTAGAGGCCTCACCTTCTCATTCGTACAAATGGGTACATGAATGCTAGTCCTACATATGTCATTAGACTGTGGATCGTGAATGTCGATGAGCATTGTAAACTAGACACACATGGGAAAAATTGCAAGTACTCAGGTTTAGGGAGAAATTGGTTCCTGCCTTCTTTCCTGAGTGGGCAGGACAGCTCATTTTTATTTCTTTTAAAAAAATTTCTTCTTGGGGCGCCTGGGTGGCTCAGTCGTTGGGCGTCTGCCTTCGGCTCGGGTCATGATCCCGGGATCTGGGATCGAGCCCTGCATCGGGCTCCCTGCTCAGTGGGAAGCCTGCTTCTCCCTCTCCCTCTCCCCATGCTTGTGTTCCCTCTCTTGCTGTGTCTCTGTCTGTCAAATAAATAAATAAAAAATCTTTAAAAAAAAAAAATTTCTGGGCGCCTGGGTGGCTCAGTTGGTTAAGCGACTGCCTTCAGCTCAGGTCATGATCCCAGCGTCCTGGGATCGAGTCCCGCATCGGGCTCCCTGCTCTGCGGGGAGCCTGCTTCTCCCTCTCCCACTCCCCCTGCTTGTGTTCCCTCTCTCGCTGTGTCTCTCTCTGTCAAATAAATAAATAAAAAATCTTTAAAAAAAAATTTCTTCTTGAAGAAGATAGTTTTAATTAGTCTACTTGCCTTCACTCACTTTGTCAAGAATAGTTGAATCTCTGGTCAGAATTACCCTCAAGCCAGACTGGTTTAATATACTAAACCAGCTAAACATTTGATGTTATGAATACTGTTATTACAGAAATGAAAATGCTGCCCTCTGCATAGACTAGCAGGAGCCCCCCACCTGCTTGTCTTCCACAGACAATTAGAATTCACTAGCCCTTGGCCTGGACTGATGAATTAATGTATTATGTATTTAGATTGGAGATTCATTTTCTGAGACGTTTTAAAAGCAGAAAAGACCAAGTGAAATTAACACCAGCTTGGATTTTGACAGATTTTAAAATGCACTTTTTCCTTCAGATTTTAGAAAACCAAATAAAATTCCCTCATTATTTTTGTCATCATACAAATGGACCATATTCCTATGTTTTAGATTTTGCTTTAAAATACAGAGAAGAATAAAATATTGGGAGGCTGTATCAAAAAAAAGCAAGGCAGAGTTGTTGTTCATTAGAGCCAGGTAACTGGTCATAGGGGTTAATTATACTATTCTCTCTACTTTTGTGTATGTTTGAAAATTGACATAATGAAAAATAAAAACAAAACAAATTGAAACAAAGAGGCCATATTCATTGTTTGTTGCAATGGCTTCCATAGGCATTTTCATGGCCTAAGAATTTTGTTAACTTAATTGGGGAATCTATAAAATCATGTAGAATTTTGAACTTACCCAATCATTTCAGATTTGCTTTTATTTTATACAGAAGACCCCATGAGGGATATGATTGCTTTTTGTTGTTGTTATGCAGACAAGGGAACTTTGTGGTCAAGTGATTTGCCCAAGGTCACGTAACTACCTAGTACTAGAAGGTGGACTAGAAGCCAGGCTTCCTGACTGCCATGCTGGAGCTCATTTTACACAAATGTTGGAGGTACAAAATAGTTCCCAATTAAGTTTGACTAAGTCTTCTATAATTGCTGAAAGATTTTGTTCATATGACACCAGCATATTTTTTTAAAGATTTTATTTATTTATTTGAGAGAGAGAGAGAGTGAGAGAGAGAGAGAGAGAGAGAGAGAGAGCATGAGAGGGGGGAGGGTCACAGGGAGAAGCAGACTTCCTGCTTGAGCAGGGAGCCTGATGTGGGGCTCGATCCCAGGACCCTGAGATCATGACCTGAGTCGAAGGCAGACGCTTCACCGACTGAGCCACCCAGGCATCCAACACCAGCATATTTTTATATAAAATTTCAAGTTCATAAGAGCCTGATGATGAGTGAGGGGATGAGAAGCTGCTATTTGCCAAGCCAGGCACTGTTTTAGGTGTTTTATATTCATTTAATTACCCCTAAATCCTTAGATTTGAGTCCTGCCTCCTCCAACTCACTAGCTGTGGGACCTTGAACAACTTATATGACATCTCTAGACCTCAATTTCTTTTTTTTTTAGACCTCAATTTCTTTATCTGTGAAAAGGGGGTGATAATACCTACCTAACTGGGGTTTGAGGACAGTTAATGAGATAATATATATAAAGTGCTTAACACAGTGTCCAGAATATACCAAAATTACTAAATAGATTATTTCTTTTAAAAAGGCAGGGTGGAAGATGCCTATTAAACTCAGGAGAGAACCCAAATTGTTCAGAGAACTGTCAACTGTCTGACATGGCTATCTCCAAACCCTCTCTCTGCTCTATTCTCACTCTACAGTTTATGATAGTCACCTTGTTTTAGTAACACAGACATGATCATGTTAATTACCTGCTCAGAACTCTTAAATGGCTCCCTACGTATCTCCAGATTCTTTGTCAGCCAAAAGCAAACCATTCCAAAGTTTACTGCCAAATTTGAACCTTTGCAACTCTCTGTAGAGCATAAAGACAGTGCTATGTGAAATATATGTTGGTGATAATTTAACAACTCAATAAAGTAGGTAAGAGCAATTTAATAAATGTGATATTTAAAAATATATCCTCAGGGTACCTGGGTGGCTCAGATGGTTGAGCGTCTGCCTTTGACTCAGGTCATGATCTCGGGGGTCCTGGGATCGAGCCCCACATCGGGCTTCCTGCTCACAGGGAGCCTGCTTTTCCCTCTCTCTCTGTCCCCCCGACTCACGCTCTTTCTCTCTCTCTCTCTCAAATTAAAATCTTAAAAAAACTATAAAAATATATCCACATATCTCATATTTCACATCAAAATTAATTCCAAATGAATAAAAAAATAGAAACCATAAAAATGTGGATCAAAAATCAAAACCATGAAAATGTGAATACTTATCCCATTTCTTTATAGAGGACATGCTAAGCCTAAAAATCATAAAAGAAACTATTAAAATATTTGACAATATAAAACGAAAAGCCTCTACATGTCAAATATAAGAACAAGCTTGGAAAAATATTTGCCGTAAATATGAGAGAAAAAATAATGTCTTTAATATCTAAAGAGCACATACAAAATAATAAGAAAATACAAAGGCTCTCAATGGGAAAATGACATTAATGAACAAGTCACAAAAGAGGAAATGTGAATGGCTAATAAACATATGAATAAATGTTCACCTGCACTAGTAATCAAAAATGCTAATGGAACAACAAGAGACCAATTTTCACCTATTAATTAGCAAAGATGAAAAAAGACAATACTCTGTGTTAGCAAGGGTGCCATAAGAAGGCCATTCATACGCTGATAATGGGAGGGTAAACTGATGCAGTCTTTTTGAAAAGCAATTTGGCAATATGTTTCAGGAACTAAAATATAATTCTACCCTTTGACCCGTAGTTCCACTGTTAATAGCAATCACTCCCCAGGAAGTAAGCCAAAATCTGGACAAAATTTATGCAAAGAGATGCTCATTTATAATAACCAAATTGTCAATCAACCTAAATGTCCAACAATGACCATGTGGGTAAATACATTATTGTATAATCTTTTTTAATTTTTTTAATTTTTTTTTTATTTTTTTATTTTTTTAAAGATTTTATTTATTTATTTGACAGAGAAAGACACAGCGAGAGAGGGAACACAAACGGGGAGTGGGAGAGGGAGAAGCAGACTCCCCGCCGAGCAGGGAGCCCGATGCGGGACTCGATGCGGGACTCGATCCCGGGACTCCAGGATCATGACCTGAGCCGAAGGCAGTCGCTTAACCAACTGAGCCACCCAGGCGCCCCTGTATAATCTTTTTTTAAAAAAAAACTATTTATTTGAGAGAGAGAGAGAGCGCGCGTGCATGTGTACTCCTGCTCAAGTGAGAGGAGAAGCAGAGGGGGAAGGAGAGGGAGAGGCAGATTCCCTGCTGTGCAGGGAGCCTGACACGGGGGTTAGATCCCAGGATCCCAAGATCATGACCTGAGCTGAAACCAAGAGTGGGACACTCAACCAACCAAGACATCCAGGCACCCCTCTTGTATAATCTTAGCATAGAATATTACATAGCTATTAAAAGTTGTGCCTGTGGTGACTATAAATGACATGGAAAACACTTGTTATATAATGTTTCAAAATATAAAGAGTATATATCACTGTACATATATGTTCTTACCTATGTAGAAAGATATATAGGTGCACAGAAACAGAAGGAAGAACTGTTAATGTGGTAGGTATCTCAGAGAGGCAAGATTATGCTTATATTATCCATGGAAAATTTTGTTTTACAATTTTTTTTACAATAGCCATGTATTTTTTGTTATTTAATAAAATGGATATTTAGAACAGATGCTACAGACTACAAATAAGCCCTGTTATCAATATTTAACTTCTATTATTATTAGTGTATTTGATGTCCAGCAGATGGAGCTGCATCCCTTAACATTCAGCTCAAATTCTGGGACTATTAAAAATTATGGCCACATTTTCATGTTTTGTTTTGTTTGAAGGAAATCCCTTCTATCCTCGTAAAGGTTTTGTAAAGCATATGTTCTTTAAAAAAAAAAAAAAAAAGATCGCGTTTAAAATTTGTTTTGAGAATTTCGCGAAACCCCTCTGAGATAATTGGAGACACCCTGGGGTGCCACAAAAAGCAGGACTATGTAATGGATTTGGGGAACTAGGGAACTTGAGAGATTAGCTGATTGTGTGGGGCCACACAGGGAGTCGGGGCAAAGCCAGGAAAAACAAGCTGAGGGTCCTGTTCACTGGGCTTGATTTGCTGAGTAAAGGCATGGTAGGAAATTGTATTTTGATGAGTAAGCGCACAGGCTTAGCATTTCAGTATAATTTCAGAATTGAGGTTTTCATTGGTCCTTACCACACATTTAGGGTGGTGATGAAAAACACTGGTTGTGGAGTTAGAAAGACCTCGATTCCAAACCTAATTCTACAACTTCCTAGCTGTGTGACTTTGGGCAAGTCACTTCATCTTTATGTGCCTTATTTTTCTCATTTGTAAAACAGAGAGAGTAAAAAAAAAAACCTACTCTGAGGGTTGTTATGAGAGTCAAATGAGATAATGCGTATAAAAGTGTTTGGCAAAGTGCCTGGCACATGGTAAGTACAAAGTAAATGTTAGCCGCGATTAACATCCATTCATTTATTCAACACACATTTTGGAATACTAACTATGTGTCAGACAGTGGGCTCCGCACTCGTGAGAGAGAGAAAATACACAGTCCTGCCCTCTAGGAGTTTAGGGACGGGATAGATAGTATGTGGAAGCAGTGGTGTGAGAGAGCTTGGAACCAGGATTTCTGGGTCTCTATCTGCCCTTGATTTATTTTAAGCCTCAGATAAATTACTTAATCTCTTGTTTTCCTCACGGTAAAACAAGGGGTTTGGATGAGATGTGATCTCTGAAATATCTTCCAGCTCGGAAACATTCTATGACTGTATTTCAAAGAAATTACTGAATGAGATCAAATCAAAGTTATTATCTTTCAAATATATTCACATTATGCAGTCTCTTCTCTGAAGGTGCAAAATTCTCATAATTAGGTAAAGGTCCAAGGGCAAACAGAATGATTACAGCAGAGGCTGGATAAGATACCCATCTCTGAGAGGTTAGTGTAGACAAAAATTGGTCTTTAAAAAATAAATGGGGTAGGGGGGTGTGAGGGATGGGGTGGCTGGGTGATGGACATTGGGGTGGGTATGTGCTATGGTGAGTGCTGTGAATTGTGTAAGACTGATGAATCACAGACCTGTACCCCTGAAACAAATAATACATTATATGTTAATAAAAAAATATGGGAATAGTACCTTGCAAAATATTATAGTTATGGTTAGTTTGGTTATCAAAGAATACAAATGGTTAATTTCCATTTTTACATACTTCACGGGGCATCAAAATGCCTTTGGTATTTTCAAATTACAACAAAATGGTATTCCATTATTAGAATGCATTTGTGTGTGTGTGTGTGCACATGCATGTATGTATATGAGCATGTCTGTGCTTGGGGATAGGTTTGCTTTTGCTTTCTTGATTTTATTCACTTAAATCAGCAAGTGGCAAGCTTTTTCTGTGAAGGACCAGATAGCAAATATTTTAGGCTTTGTGGGCCACATACCATCTCTGTTGCTGCTGCCGCCTTTTCTTCTCTTCCTCTTCCTCCTCCTTCTTTTTCTTCTCCCCACCATTTAATAACAAAAACCATTCTTGGGGCACCTGGGTGGCTCAGTCGGTTAAGCATCTGCCTTCAGCTCAGGTCATGATCCCAGGGTCCTGGGATCGAACCCCGCATCAGGCTCCCTGCTCCGCGGGAAGCCTGCTTCTCCCTCTCCCACTCCCCCTGCTTGTGTTCCCTCTCTGTGTCTCTCTGTCAAATAAATAAATAAAATCTTCTAAAAAAAATAAAATGTTTAAAAAAAATTCTTAAATTCCGGGGTGTATAAAAATAGACTGAAGATTAGATTTGGCCTACAGGACATAGTTTGATGACTCTCATCTTATTTTTTTTAAAAGATTTTATTTATTTATTTGACAGAGAGAGACACAGCGAGAGCAGGAACACAAGCAGGGGGAGTGGGAGAGGGAGAAGCAGGCTTCCCGCTGAGCAGGGAGCCTGATGCGGGGTTCGATCCCAGGACCCTGGGATCATGACCTGAGCCGAAGGCAGACGCTTAATGACTGAGCCACCCAGGCGCCCCTCATCTTATTTTTTTAAGATTTTATTTATTTGTGTGTATGTGTGTGTGTGTGTGTGTGAGAGAGAGAGAGAGAGAGAGAGAGAGAGAGAGCATGGCAGGCAGAGGGAGAAGCAGGATCCCTGCTGAGCAAGGAGCCCGATGTAGGAATCCATCCTAGGACCCTGGGATCATGACCTGAGCCAAAGGCAGATGCTTAACCAACTTCACCACCCAGGCGTCCCGTGATGACTCTCATCTTAAATCAAAATTTTAGCCTCACGTCTCTACTGGTTTGGTTTTATAGAATCTTTCCATTCCTGCCCCATCCCACCTCCCTCAGGGCCCAGGTTGTTTCTCACCCTAGCCTCCTCTACTTGTTCTTGCACCTCTCACCCTGATTCTGCACCCTCCTGGCTTCCCATCTAATTTCCTCCCCTCTAATTCCAATGACACTCTGGTAACAGTGCAGCTCCAGCAGAAAGCATCACCCCTGAACCAAAAAGGTGGCTAGTCCAACAACAGATTGCTCCATGGACAGGAACTTGTCAACACCCTTGTGCCATGAAACAATTTGCCAGGTTTCCTGGGCCCAGTTCCCTAACCATGGTTATGGCATGGACTTAGATTCCACCTAGGACCAAGCTTTTCATTAGTCTGCAAATACTGAACATCAGTTATGTGCTTGGCATTGTACTCTAGACTGGACATGACAAAGAACAGTATGGCCATGGTTGTGACCCTCATAGAGCTTATACAACATAATGAGGATGATAGACATGGAAGCATTTCTATGTAATAATGGCAGAGTTTTTGTGTAATATTGCAAGAAGTACAGGGTGTTGTGGGAGCACAGAGGAGGACACCTAACCCAGATGCAGAGGTCATGGGATGTGGCACCCAGAAGAAGTGACACTTAACTCTAACTTCTAAGTAGGAAAGATATGGGGAGCCCTACATGAGAGCTGACCAGAGCAGCAGGCACTCTGATCTCCTTAGCAACTGGCTCTTGAGCTCTGCGTAGACCTTTGCTAATAGTAATCCTGTGCAATCTAGCCTTATTCCTTCAGACTGAGTGCCTGGTTTCATTCATACTTCCTAGGCTCTGTTCCCCAGAAACACTATATTAACAGCCCCCTGACTATGTCCTTACATCTAGAATACTGACCCTAACCTAAGTCTGAAGGTCCATCTCTTCCAGGTAAAGCATTGTTGCTAAAGTGATTGCAATTGATCAGCCAATTGGCAAGAACAGTGATGACCAACCTTAATCAGCTTTCAATGATTAATATTGATACCAGCAATTACTCTTTTCAGATACTACACATTTGCCTTGTTCAGTGTGCTAGGTTGGTCATAAAGGAGAAAAGAGTAGAGCCCCAAGTTTAAGTGGGTATTTCCTATATGCAACATTTTAACTTTAAATTCTGAGTCCCCATGAAAATTGGTCAGAAAGGGTCCTCTTACTCTTCATTAACTACAAAATGAATAAAAGGATCTCCTCCTTTTGTGCCCCCTCGTGCAGGAGCTTCTTGGGAGGTATGTTAGCCTATTCATATGTTAATTCTGTAGAGCCCTCAATCTTTTCACAGAGGCCCTGTACAATGAGAGGGGAGTCTGCATATTTCAAAAGAGCAGCATATGCTCCTTAAGGTGAACGTGCAATATAACACTGCAGGGGAAATACAGTGCATTATTCTTTGCCCCTTTGCGGGGAGAGTTTACAAGCAACATTTGGAAATGGATGGCATTTCTCTATATAGAGATTGAATTTGACAATTAACCACTTTTTTTTTTTTATTGAGAGATGCAGGTCTCCTAAACTACTTTCCTTTTTTTAATGGAAATAAAAGAAATAAGAAATGAAAATTCCAATTCCTGGAAAAGCCCCTGAAGGGCCTTTCCCTGAAGCTGTTTAACTGTTCTTTTCAAAATGAATTTTCCTCAGAAAAAATTCTGAGCTGCCAGGGAAGTGGACAGTGTATATAACTTAATATTTGAAATCTCTCTCGTTCTTTTTTTTCATTATTAAATCTAATGCGTCTTATCGCAAGAATGCTTAATGTTTAGGTTATAATTTCAGATATGCAAATGATTCATTAGTCGAGTATTTGATAATCATATTTCAAAAAATTTCTGATAGACATTAATTGCTTCTTCTAAAATTATATTCTAGTGCTCAGTAATGACAAACACTGTGTATTAATTTCACATGTATTAGAAATAATGATTAAAGTAAAATCTATTTGATGTAATGACCATTAGTTCAGAGCTGTTGAACGATGCTTCATGGCTTAAGATGAATAATAATGGCCCATTTTTCATCAGACAGATGTTCCATCTTATTGTAAAAAGAAGTTACATCATTGAAATAGAAAATGTAAAAGAATTAGAATATACCATATCACTAAGCTTGATTAGCCAAATTGAACAATTAATGTCTGAAAAGCATTAGCATTCATGATGCACTATGAGCTGTTTCCATGTTTTCTATGGGATCAATTTTGAAGAATGTTTTACACAGAAAAATTTAAAAAATGAAGTAGAAATCCATAATAACATGGCTCAGGTTTACATGGACTATGAAATGATGCAGTGTCAAGCCACAGTTTTGTAAAAATAATTTTTTTTTTATTTGAAAAGCAACTGTTAACAGTGGTTGTGTCCTGAGTGGGTTTTTGGGTGGCTGGGGGACAGGAGTGTGAAGGAGATTATTTATATTTGACTTACTTTTCATTCTTTTTTTTTTTTTTTACCTTTTATATCATGTACCATATGTATGTGTTGCCTATTTTTAAATAATTTCATTATAGACAATAACAACTCATGACCATATATTAAAGTGGAGAGGTAGTGATAGAAGCTATCAGCACAGGCTTTAGAGTCACACACACACGCACGCACGCACGCGCGCGCGCGCTCCCATGCACACATACCCTACACTCTATACATACATAGCGGTTCTTTTCCCAGTTCTGCCTCTTTCTAGTTATAAGGCCTTGAGCAGGTTGCTTACCTTTTCTAAACTAAGAGAACCTGCCTCATGGGCTTGATATGAGGATTTATTTATTTATTTTTTGTTAAAGATTTAATTTATTTATTTGAGAGGGTGAGAGAGCATGAGCGAGTGGGGGGAGGGGCAGAGAAAGAGGGAGAAGCAGGCTCCCTGCTGAGCAGGGAGCCTTAAGTGGGGCTGGGACCATGACCTGAGCCAAAGGTAGACACTTAACCCACTGAGCTACCCAGGCACCCCTGATAATGAGGATTTAAATGGGTTTTAATGGCACCTGGCATATGTGCTCCATAAATGTTGTCTGGCATTATTATTTTACATCATACGAACACAGTCTTATCTAATATAACTGCCCCCTGACATCTATGACTTTCCTTCTCACAGTACCAGTATTAGAATCATGGCTTCTTCTCTTTGTAGTAAAATTTTTAAAAAGTCCTATGGCTTTTATAGTTAGACCACTATCATCCTCCTAACTCTTCTCTTACTTGTGAGAATTCACTTCTAATTAGTTGTAATTCTTGGAATTAGAACCTAGATCCCCTGACTCCTGGTCCAGTGCTCTTTAGATGTCCTTTTTAACAGAAATCTTTTTCAGCCAAGTTGGCTGTCTTAGATACTGTTGAACGCCCTGACCTTGTCAAGAAAACTGACTTTGCTGAGGACTTCATTTTGAATACAAAGGAAGAAATTCCAACAGCACTTCCTAGGCAGGACCTAATGCTTCCTAGTCAAAGTTTCTGCTACCCAGTGGTCACCCTAGCATCTTCTATTGTACTGAGGACAAAAGACTGGGTGAGAGCAATTCTCCATGTGTTTTCTAGGTGCGCTTTCCCTCGGTTATTCTCAGCATGGCATCTGAACACAAAACAAATTTCCTTGATATTCTCTTTAGTTTTTTCAGTGAGTGTCAAAATTTACCACAAAGAAATTTGAATTTTTCAGTGTTTTCAGTGTCCATTGGGAACAAAAGCACTTTAACCTGGTCACTTTGTCACCTTGACACTAAATTATCAATACAGAGAACAGGTGATCTTAAGATGGGTTGTAGAAATGTACAACTTTTTTTTTTTTAAAGATTTTATTTATTTGACAGAGAGAGAGACAGCGAGAGCAGGAACACAAGCAGGGGGAGTGGGAGAGGGAGAAGCAGGCTTCCCGCCGAGCAGGGAGCCCGATGTGGGACTCGATCCCGGGACCCTGGGATCATGACCTGAGCTGAAGGCAGACGCTTAATGACTGAGCCACCCAGGCGCCCGAAATGTACAACTTCTGAAACAGATATCAGTGTCAGAGTCTGGGAAATCTTTGATGATGTCAAATATAAGTTAGTCAGATGAATCGTTCTTCTTTCTAGACCTGCTTTTTAGTGGGCCAGCTGGGCAAGCTAGGTAGGATTGGGGCTGCAAATAAGGGAGCAGGTGCTTTTCAGTGCAACTGCCACTGGGACAGGTCTTGGGTTGGGCCAGGAGGCGGCAGCAGAGAGCAGGCCTATCAGTGAGCCTGGCAAAACCCAGGGTGGAGTGAGTGAGTGGGACCTCTGAGCAGAAGGGGGTGGGACAAAATGAGGATTTGAGGAGCCACTAGCTAGAACCTTCTGAACAGGAAGGCCAGTGGTTTTCCCCACTCCCCTTTGGAAGCTCACATTTGAGTAACAGAATCATACTACCAAGTTGCCTCTATTCCTGATGTTTTTCAGATTATTATTATTTTTTTTATTATTATGTTATGTTAATCACCATACATTACATCATTAGTTTTTGATGTAGTGTTCCTTGATTCATTGTTTGCGTATAACACCCAGTGCTCCATGCAGAACGTGCCCTCCTTAATACCCATCACCAGGCTAACCCATCCCCCCACCCCCCTCCCCTCTAGAACCCGCAGTTTGTTTTTCAGAGTCCATAGTCTCTCATGGTTTGTCTCCCCCTCTGATTTCCCCCCCTTTCAGATTATTTAAAGTCTGAAAATAAGTTGCCCTATTGTCACCATAAAACATGTAAATGTTTATATAGTTCCAGATATATGTATCCAAACACTGCCCCCCAGACTGCCATTTACACCTGGAATTGGCAAAAGAACTCTTCCTTTGAACTTTGGATCAGAATTTGTGGTTTGGAAAATAGGCTCCGCCTTCTGGGGGAAGGTGATCAGCCAGGGATAGGCTTTGAGAGATCTGGGGTGGGGAAATATTTTGGAGTAACTCCTCAGATCAGATCACAGCAGGGGTGTCCCTGAGTTTTCAGGCATGCTAATGGGAGTGATTTTCTTCCAGTGGGCACCTCCAGCTCCTTTCAGAGTGTAAACACTCCTGAATTACCTAATGAAATTATACAGACCATATAATGCAGTAATACACACTGGAGTTAAGGCCTTGGACACAATGGTGAAGGGAGAGGGTTATAGAAAGTAGGAAGGAAAAATGAAAGAGGAAAGCTGGGATCACTGAAGTGAACCTGACTGAACCATTGCTCTCCTGAGGGCTGGTCCAAATCCAGAACTTTGTATATATGTATTCGGTAACTCTCTTCTCGATGTTTCCAAGTTAAAAAAAAGTTAAGATTGGTTAACCTTGCTGGATTAAGGTGTTAAAGGAGAAGCTTGACAGAAGAATAAAGATAATGACCAGTCTAAAATTAGAGTAGCCTTGGGCATTGGGGGGCTCAGTCATTAAGTGTCTGCCTTCAGCTCAGGTCATGATCCCAGGGTCCCGGGATCGAACCCCGCATCGGGCTCCTTGCTCAGTGGGAAGCCTGCTTCTCCCTCTCCTACTCCCCCTGCTTGTGTTCCCTCTCTCGCTGTCTCTCTCTGTCAAATAAATAAAATAAAATCTTAAAAAAAAATAAAAATAAATAAAAATAGAGTAGCCTTGAGGAAAAGCTCTAAAAGGACCAATTGGGGATTTTGAAAGGGAAGAACTTTCTGAGCACAACCTCTTTTTTTTTTTTTAAGATTTTATTTATTTATTTGAGAGAGAGAGAGCACCAGTGAAAGAGAAAGAGAGAGAGAGAGCATGAACGTGGGGGGGTGGAGGGCAGAGGGAGAGGGAGAAGCAGACTCCCCACTGAGTAGGAAGCCAGATGCAGGACTCAATCCCAGGCCTCTGGGATCATGACCTGATCAGGAGGCGGACACTTAACCGACTGAGCCACCTAGGTGCCCCTGAGCACAACCTCTTATGGATGCCTAAGGCCTGTGTTTGAGGAACTGTCAGAATTTTTTTTCCCTCCAAGCATATCAATAAAAAGTTCTCAGATATTTTTAGGAGTTGGGTATCTGCAGAACTGAGATACCTATGGACTCCTATTAGAAAGTTCTAGTACTTTCTTTCCAGGAAAATAATTCTTGGGGATGCGAGTTCCACTGCTATTTATTTTTTCAAGTGTACTAGTTATCAGACTGGCAATTAGGGCATTGAATTTGCTTCATGATAATAAATAAATTGTTATTTACTTCACTAAAGACTGTGGGATGCAATAGTCAGAAAAGCTCCTTTAAACTGTCTAGATTTTTTTACCCCTAAAATGTGCTCTACTAGACAGATATAGACAGGGAGAGAGAATATCATATTTTATCATATTTTTTTAAAGATTTCATTTACATTTTTTAAGTAACATCTACACCCAACTTGGGGCTCAAACTCAACCCCGGGATAAAGTCACATGCTCCACTGACTGAGCCAGCCAGGCACCCCCATATTTTTCATCTTTAAAAATTCACTATGGGCCAATAGCTTATAGGACTTTCTCTCTCTCTCTTTTTTTTTAAGATTTATTTATTTACGAGAGAGAAAGAGAGCATGCACATGAGCTTGCGCAAGCAGGGAGAGGGGCAGAGGGAGAGAATCTCTAAGCAGGCTCCCCATTGAGCATTGGAGCCCTATGCAGGGCTTGATCCCATGACCCACAAGAACATGACCTGAGCTGGATGCCCAACCAACTGAACCACCCAGGAGCCCCACTTATAGGACTTTCAATAAGTTTTTTTTATTTGTCATCTCCTCTGTGAAGCTGTGACACTCTGTCTAGGCCTCTATCCTTCATTGTACTTAAGTGATTGTTTACATGCCCAAGTCCCCCAACTGCTGAGATCCTTGAGGGCAAAAGCTGGATTTCTTTCATCTTCTTGTCCATAGGGCCCAGTGCTGGGCCTCGCATAGAGCAGACACTCATAAAATGTTAAGTGAAAGCATATATGAAGACATAAAATGTTTTCAGTTCTTTAGGATAAAAATAAACTATCCATCTAATAGCAAAATTGCATATCATGTTTAATTTCATGCCATTATAATTTTTTTCTGAGATCAGGTATTACTAAGACTACGGACTTTTTCCCATACCAAATCAATTTAAACTCTAGTCCCTTATACAGCATGCCATCTGATTGGAACCAAACAGCTTCATCTGTGCAGTTACCTGTCAAAGGGTAGCCAGAGGCAAAATTGAGAGGTGGATGAAGTCTATCTTCGATGTTACCAGTTTCCTCTCTCATTAGCCTTTAAACATGTTCTTCCACTGATAAGAATTTATTGAGCACTTACTGTGTACACAGGATTTGGCTAGACATCACAACAAAAGTACAGAAGTCAAGGAGACAAGCGTAACCAGCCCAAAACATTTAGAGAGAGATACATGACAAGAGACTAACTGCAGATGCTGAATTGTTGAGGTGTAGGTTCTAAGTGCTACAGGAGGTCAGAGGGAGGGGGAGAATGATGACAAAAAAGTATTCTGGGAAGGTGTCCTGAAGGAGATGGAGTTGGAGCTGGATCCTCAAAGATGAGGAGAATCTAACAAGGTAAAGGGCAAGAGGATGTTATTCCAAGGAGGGAGCTCAGTGTAAGCAAAGACCAGGAAGTAGAAATGAATTGTGCATGCCTTGAGCACAACAAAGTGGCTGCCCAACAATGGAGTACCTCTTGGGTGGTGCAAAGTCAAGGCTTGCTGAGGAGGAAGGCGGGATATGTGCGTGGCAAGCACCCTGGCTGAGTCACAGTGGGTTTCTCAGTCTTCTTACCCCTGGTTTCCATTGTACCTTTGCACTATCTGTATTTAGATGGTAGAGTTAGATGGATGTGGTTGTTATGAAGTTCTTAACTATGACAAATTTCCTTGTCAGTGCCAGCTGCTTCTCCTAGCCAATTACCACCCCAAATGCCTCGGTAAGCTTGCTGGATATCAAAGGCGATGGGACTGGCTAAAGCTTGAGTTTGGAGAGGTGGCAGGAGCCAGATTATAGAGAGTTCAAGACCCTATCAATAGAGCTTAGATGACAACAACACATTTTTATGATGCTTTACACCTTACCAGAGTGGCTCTCTTGTCATTTTTCTCCTTTTATCCTTGGAAGAACCCTATAGGGTAGTCAAGGAAGATATTTTTTATTTCTATTCTCATAGATGGGGAAGCTGATCTCTTAGCTTCTAGGTCTATTGCCTTTTATGGGCTCACAGGCAAGTTGAAAGAGACCAACATGTAAACATATAACTTTAATAAGCACTATAATTATTCAAAACCCCTCCAAAGAAGTAGGATCCCTGAGCTTTGGTATGTGGGGGCCTCAGGTAGGCATAGGAGGAGCAATATTTGCCTAGAACTGCCTAGAACTAGTGTGGAGTGCTAGGACAGCCAAGTTGAGAGACAACATCCTGGGGAGATGCCAACTCAAGGTCAATCATCTAAATGAGACATCAATTCAGACAGGCTAGGCAGAGAGGGAGAATCTGGATGTAAGCCAACAGGGTCAAAACAAGGAAAACCAGATAAGAAAAGGAGGGTTAAAACAGGAGGATGG
Source organism: Mirounga leonina (assembly GCF_011800145.1). Taxonomy (NCBI): domain Eukaryota; kingdom Metazoa; phylum Chordata; class Mammalia; order Carnivora; family Phocidae; genus Mirounga; species Mirounga leonina. The sequence goes on from NW_023270175.1 coordinate 28,620,457, forward strand.
GAGGCAGAACGTGGAGATATTCTCTGAGCTGTTGAGGGCAACTTCAATAGCCATTTAAATGATTTTTGTGGTCTTGGTTGTTTGTGGTGAGGCGTCATTAAAAATTAAAAATTTTGATGGAGCCTAGATACCAATATCCCCTCAGACCCCACTTCCTGCCCTGCTAAGGTAACTAGCTGGTGTTTTCCTACATTTGCCTGGATAAAGGCATTGTTGTGCTCTAAAGAATACATACCTTCCCAGGAGTTTGATTTGAATGATCTAGCCTCACAGAAATTTTCAGGGAGATCTGAGGTGGTTGTGGGTGGGGACTCCATATTGTGTACTAAACTGACCTGAATTCCAGAAACCCAGGCATTTCCAAAGTGGTCTCCCAATAAAGCTTACATATTTGCATAGCTATTGTGGCTGGCCTCCCTTATCTACCATCTTCCATAACTATGTGAATTTCTAGGCCAAATGGCTGGATTAATGCACAATTAAAGAAAGCTACTTTATTAGTCAGTTTAGGCTCATGGGTATGCCAGGGCATTTGCTGAGTCCCACTCCATGCTGTAACCTGGTCCGTCCTTTTAGTGTTTCTCATTCCTTTAGAGCTCCAGATGTAGGCCTTTAGACTAAAGTAATGATAGCCTCAGGGATTTAAGGCAACTCCATGGACCTAGCTCAGATTCACAGACATGAGGTAACCCAGTTAAAGGAACCATTGAGATGGGTGTGTATCTAGCATTCCATAAGTTGTGCTATTCTATAACACATTGTCCTTGCTTCCTTTTAGTTTTAGCCTCTCCTGTCTTGAGTTCTATGATATGACCTTCTTATGAAAAACTTAAATCCTCTATTTCATGCCACTTTTCTGCTAACTACATTGCTGGCGCCTCTGTAAATCCTACCTCATGTAATAGCCTCAAGTCAAGGGTCCCAGTTTATAATGAAGTGTTTTCAGATATGAAAGGGGCAAGAGAACTTACCTATCTCCACTGTGATTTGCAGTAGATCTGGGACCAAGATGGTGGTCCTACCAAGCAAGTTCATTCCCCCTCCAGTGTGTGACAATAATACCTCAGTTCCTTTACTACCCCCCGAGGGTAGCCTGCTGCTCCTACAGAGCCTCAATCTCTTGGACCAGCTGTGGGAGATTGAGGTCCTTATACAAATAGACCATGGAGACCCTCCAAACTCATCCTTAGCAATAGGTGGTTAAAAGGGATGCTTCAATATCTTGGGAGTTAGCAAGACCTCTTATCAGCCATAATGACCGTGTTCCTCAAACATCCCAAGCCCCTTCCCTCCCATGGAGCCTTTGCACATGCTATTTTCTTGATCCAAAATGCTCTTTCTTTCTATCTTCATATGGCTGGATCCTTATTATCATTCAGGTTGTCCTTGAAAGAGCCCCCTTTGACTACCTTCATTAAGATAGCTCTTCACACACATATCATCACTGTCTTTGTGTTTACTCCACCTAAATTCTTTCCTAACACAGCTCCCTAAACTTCTATACATATTTTTTTGTTCTTTGTTCATGGCCTGACTATCTAAAGAATCTAAGTTCTGTGAGGTCAAGAACTTTCTCATGTATAAACTGTTGCTAACACTCAGAACAGTGGCACACAGCAGGTATTTGGTATTTTCTAGATTTACAATTATTATTACTACTATTATTATTTTCATTATTATTATCAGGTAGGCCGAAGGAAGGTGTCAAGGGAATGAAAGTCACAATAAGATTTTCCCTATCATCACTGACTACTCTCCCAGCCCTGAGGACCATGAGAAAGAAAAAAGCAAAAACAAAAATTTGAGCCCTGTGTGGTAAATTCAGGATGTCATGTGCCGGCCAAAATAGAATTCTTAGAGTCCTGGATGCCCACCATCCTCCATGGAACTCTTTGTGACTTATGTCTCCTTAATCCTCTGAACCAGCTAATTCTACCATGCTTCAGTCTGCCCCTTCAAGTCCTCTGGAATTAACATCACTTGTTTAACAAATTCACCTCCAAACTCAACCCTTTCATAAAATAGTCACTTCATGACTTAGCCTTAAGTGAAACTTGGTTCTGGGGCACCTGGGTTTCTCAGTTTGTTAAGTGTCCAACTCTTGATCTCAGCTCAGGTCTTGATCTCAGGGTTGTGAGTTCAAGGCCTGCATTGGGCTCCATGCTGGGTGTGGAGATACTTAAAAAAAAAAAAAAAAGAAACTTGGTTCTTCATAGACTATAACCCCAACTGTATCTTGAGCTGGCTGCAGGTTGTTTTCCCATACTTCATGGAACAGCAGGGCCAGTTTGTTCTTTACTCTCCAAAGCTACTTTCAGCCTATTGCTCCTCTACCCACGCATAAACTAAAACAGAAACAACAAATAACAATAACAAAAAACAAAACAAAAAACCTTGCTCCTTTTGAGACATATGCCAATCAATTTAACTTCTCTTTAACCTTCCTTGTTGCTGTCATCTACTGGTCTCCTAGATACTCCTCTGTGTTCACCAATGACTTTGGCAGTAGGTCCTTTCTTTCACTCTATCCCAAGTCTTACCTTAATTTGTTGCTGAACTCAACAGACAAAAAAACAACCCATCCAACACTTTGATCTTGAAGCTCCTTGACCTCCAATTCAGCCACCCACATCTTCCATCTCATCTTGGAAGTTTTCAGGATGCTAAATTTGTTCCACCTCAAGGACCACAACTTCAGACATTCCTCTCTGGCTACAATTTCCCAGCTTTTCAATTTACTCAGTCAGTTTTCCCCACTGCCTCCTCCCTCTACTTTCTTGCATTTTTACTTTCCTCTCTATCCATCTTACATAATATGGTCCATTACTGTAATTACTCTCTTGTCAAAATTCTTCATGACACTATTTTTAAAAAAGATTTTATTTATTGCAGAGAGCAAGAGTGTGTGTGTAAGCATGAGCAGGGGGAGGGGGAGAGGGAGAAGCAGAGTCCCCACTGAGCAGGGAGCCTGATGTGGGGCTCAATCCCAGGACCCTGGGACCACGACCTGAGCCGAAGACAGATGCTTAACTAACTGAGCCACCCAGGCGCCCCTCTTCATGACATTGTTGTCAATATAACAAACTTATTTGTGCAGGGATGGGCCTAGGGTGAGGTAAATGAGCTTTCCCTGCTACCTCTTCTTCCTCATCACCCCCAAAATGTAAGGAGGTACTCACTCTCAGGTGCCAATCCTACACTTGCATGACCCTGAGGATGAATGCCTCCTTAAATTTTGTGCCAGTAGAGGTGGGGTGTGGGAGGGAAGCTCACTTAGCTCACCCTCTATCTAGGAAATTCCAGAATCTCTATGAATTCAATTAAATTACCTACTTTCTTTATACCCTTCTTGGATTGGCTGAGCACTGCCAGATAAAGTCACACAACAAGGTAAATTCATTCCACTGTAAATTCATGATTATTCACCTCAAGTGGTTCTTCAAACCTAGCTTAGCAATTCAATCATTCCCCACTCTGAACAATAATTATTTTAAATTTTTTCCACTTTCCTCAAACCTCTGACCCTACTATTCACCTCCATCTCTACTCTCAAATGATGACTCATATCTCTCTTAGGGAGAATAGAAGCCATCAGACACAACTCTCTTCAAATCTCCACCACTATATTTTTAATCTTGGCTGCATCCTTTTCCCGTGTGAAGATGATGTGTTATCTTTTTGCCATGATCTATTTTCCCCTCCTACCTTTTCTGGCATCTTCTTTCTTCCTCTATGTAAAATCTCTTCCTCTGTAGCACCTTCTTCCCATCAGCACTTAAACATGCACCCATCTTTTAAAAATATCTTTCTTTAGTCACATGTCTTTCTGCCAGACTACTGCCCCATCTCTCTGTTGACCTTCACAACTAAAATTCTTTTTTTTGAAGATGTATTTATTAACCTTAGGGAGGGAGGGAGGGAGGGAGGGAGGGAGGGAGGGAGGGAGGGAGAGACAGAGAGAGAGTAGGGGGTGAGGGGCAGGGGGAGAGAAGCCCTAAGCAGACTCCCCGCTGAGCACGGAGCCCAACATGGGGCTCTATCCCATGAGATTGTGTCCCATGAGATCACGACCTGAACTGAAACCAAGAGTCAGATGCCCAACCAACTGAGCTACCTAGGTGCCCCACAGCTAAACTTCTTTTAAAACATTTAACATACTTTCCCTTTAACACTCACCCCTCCATCAATCACAGTCTTCTCTCCGCCCACTCCACCAACCACCATCAAGACACTGCTCACACCAATGATCTCTTTCTTGCTAAAGCTAATGGAAACTTCCAAGCTTTCACTTACTTGACTTTTCATCAGCATTCAACATTTTTTTTAGATTTTATTTATTTATTTGAGAGAGAGAGAGAGAGCACGAGCAGTGGGGAGGGGCAGAGAGAGAGGGAGAAGCAGGATCCCTGCTTGGGAGGGAGCCTGACACAGGGCTTGATCCCAGGACCCTGAGATCATGACCTGAGCCGAAGGCAGACACTTAACTAACTCAGCCACCCAGGGACCCCAGCATTCAACATTACTGATCATTTCCTCCTCAGAATTTTCTTCCCTTGTCTTCCACAACAACACACAATCCTGGATTTTCTCATATTTCTCTGGGTGTTCCTTTGTATTCTTTTTGTGTAGATTGTCTATTGACAGGTCATTTCCAATCTGTTTTTATATATAAAATATTACTGAGCCATAAAAAAGAAGGAAATCCTGCCATTTCTGACAACTTGATGAACCTTGAGGGCATTATGCTAAGTGAAATAAGCCAGATGGAGAAAAAAAAAAAGTAACTATGTGAGGTAAAAGATGTGTTTACTAACCTTATTGTGTTAATCATTTCACAGTATATACCAAATCTTCACATTTGTATACCTTAAACCTACACAAAGTTATATGTCCATTAGATTTCAATAAAGCTGGAAAAATATTTTAAATTTATTTTTCTTCACTTTAAAGTCTTAGAAGTACTAGTGGTTCTTAACTTTGCCTGTGTACTAGAATATCTAAGGAGCTTTTAAAAATTCCAGTGCCCAGACCAATATAATCCAAATCTCTGGGAGTGGGACCCAGACATTTGTATTTTTTTTAAAGATTTTATTTATTAATTTTCTTGGGGAGGTGGAGAGAGAGAGCGCACAAGCAGGGGGAATGGCAGGCAGAGGGAGAAGCAGGCTCCCCACTGAGCAGGGAGCCCATTGCGGGACTCGATCCCAGGACCCTGGGATCATGACCTGAGCCGAAGGCAGACACTTAACTGACAGCCACCCAGGCGTCCCAGACATTTGTATTTCTTAAAGCTGCCCAGGTGATTCACTGTACAGCCACGGTTAAAAACCACTGGTTTTGATCTTAAGCATTCTCAAATTTATACCTTTCTATCTTTGTAACCACTAGTATCTGTCACCTGGATACCTGCCACAACTTCCTAACTGGTCTTCTTACATGTCTTCTTGCCCCTCCATTCCATTCTGCACTGGGGAGCGTCCAATTTCACAGTGTAGGATGCTCCTTTAGAGGGGCTGGAGCATGTTTCAACACATGGACTCTGGTTTGGTTATAAGCTCTGTTTTGTGACTCTGTGTACATTACTTGATTCTCCTGTGTGCCTCATTCTCCTCATCTGTAAATAGGGAAAACAGTATTCACTTGATGGCGTTGTTGTGAGGTTTCAGTGAGTTAATGCATGTAAAGTGATTGAAACATAGCCTGGCCCATTGCAAAGGCTCAATAAATGTCAGCTATTAAAATGTAAATCTGATCATGTCACTCTACTTTTTAACACCTTTATGATAACCTCCAAAAATCCTTAACATTTCTTCCAAACTCTCACCAGCCTCTCACACACCTCTCCAGCCTCATCTTTGATCCAGCACTTCCCTTCTTGTGACCCACTTTGTCTTGTAATGACTTGCTCAATGTCAGTCTTAGACAAGCTAGAATTCAAGCTCCATGAGAGGAGGGGCCCAGGGACCATACTCCAATGTACCTGTATAGGTCCTATCACATGGGACTCACTCCAGAAAGTTCACGGGATAAAGAAGGAATAAATTAATTAGTAATAAAAAGCGAAGACAAGGCTTGCAAGGCCAGGGGATTGGGTAAAAGTAGTTTTCTAACACTGCAGATCATGGGACTCACCTAGGGAGCTTGTTAAAAATACAACTTCCCGGGGTGCCTGGCTGGTTCAGTAGGAAGAGCCTGTGATTCTTGATCTCCTCAGGGTTGTGAGTTAAAACCCCACATTGGGTATGGAGATTCTTAAAAAATAAATAAACTTAAAAAAAAATACAACTTCCCAGCCACACCTATTCACCTGTACAAGTCTGGAGGGGATCCTGAGAGTGTTTAGGAAATGCTGGAAAAAAGATTCCATTTTCATGTAATATATTTATCCGTCTGAAAAATTGACATTCTATATGGGGACAACAATCAAAAGACCGTACTTAACTTTCAATTACATGAATTTTGCTCCTGTGGCTACAGTTAGAGAATCTCATCTAGGCAGAGGATGCATTTATTGTTGGAGGGATCCAGTACTCAGGCAGACATTGCAGTATTTATTATTAAAAGTTCACATGAAGTAAAAATGACTTTTCAATTCAGTCTTCAAAAGAGTTGAGCCCATTTCCCTATAGGTGGCTATAACTTTGCCACCTACCTTTGCATGCTGTCTAATAATTTGCAGTTTAGACTTTCATGCAGAGTCTCACAAAAGCCCATTAAAGTGAGTACTTAAAGACTTATTGCCCCCTTTAACAGATGAGGAAACTGAGGCTTTGAGAGTTGTAGGAAATGTATTTTACCCATGATTAACCTACTCTCTCAGAACCTGAGACTGGGATTGAATCATTTTATCTCCCCAGCATCCATGACAAGATCGCTGTTGTTGTGGATATTATCATGGTTATTATTAGCTCTAAGCAGTGTTGCGAATGTGTGTTACTTTATTGAAGAGATCCTGAAAATCTTGGCTCCACAAGGTCAAATAGTGAGAATCCTGCTTACCTTCTCCTCTTAGAGACTAGAAGGATTCAGTGCTTGTCAGCATTGAGCAGGGATTGTTAACAAGGCAACATTGTCCCCAAACGAGGAGAACATTGGTTCTTGGGTGATGAAAAAAATCACTTTATGTGTAAAGCACAGATATACATACAGCACATTAACAGATACACAGTGTATTTGTGCTATTAACATTTCATGAGGGGGCAATTAGGGGGAAAATATCTGAAAACACTCCTGGGGGTGAGAAGGTGATAATGAAAATAAAAGTTGGGCTGCTGATAGAGGGCTGGGGGAGTTCTGCCTTTCAGAAAGGCTTCAGAAAGACTCAGTTTAATTCAGCACTTTTATAATTTAGTTGGCCCCAGCACCCCTTTGAAGCATAGTTCCTATGAAGAACATGACTGGGGAGATGGCACTGTGGCCTGCCAAAAGGAATTGGATCTGGATTCCATATTCACTCTGCTATAGATTCCACGTCAGCCAGATCATTTCAGGCCTTGTTCAGAGGTCCAGGGCTAAGAGCTCAGGCCTAAGGCAGGTTGCCAGGGTTTGAATCGTTTGAATCCTGGCTCTGACATATACCAGGTGGGGTACCTCAGGCTTGGGCAACACATTGAGTCTCACTTTGCTGGTCTGTCAAATGTGCCCCCTAGTAATACCTACCTCTAAGGGTTCTTGTCAGAATCCAGGGAAGTCATGTCTGTCAAGACATTGGAACAGTGTCTGACACCCAGTAAATGCCACCCAAGTGAACAGCAGTGCCTGGTACATAGTAACTGCTACCCAAGTATTGGTTAAATTAAACAAACAGCTCTAGGCCAGCCATTCCCCCACTGAGCAAACGTTTCTTGCCTGCTATGTTGAACACATTGTGTGATATGTGCAAGGGGCATGAAGACATGTCGGAAGACCCCTACCCTCAGGGATTCTACTGGCTTTCATGTGGGTAGGGGTATGAAAATAACTAGGACATAAAGCCACTAGTGTGTGTATAGTTAGTGTCGCAAGAGGTGCCCAATACTCTAAAATAGAGGGGGGAATGCATATACAGCAGGGATTATAAAGAAAGCTTCCATTAAAGAGGTAGGATTTTATTTGGGTCTTAAGGACATCATAGACATTGTGGTAAGTGGGGATTACTAGAAATGGGGTGGCAAATTATTAGCAGAGTGAAGAGAATGTAAAAACGCTGTGAGGGGGGAAAGCCCAAAGCATGTTTAGGGAAAGGTGATTAATCCAGTTTCACCACAGCATAAAGTTTGAGAAAAACCCAGCGGTGCAGACTAGAACCAATAATGATTCTGTAATAATTTTTTTTAGATTTTATTTATTTATTTATTTGAGAGAGAGAGTGAGAGAGAGAGCACAAGCAGGGGCAGGGGTAGAGGGAGAGGGAGAAACAGATTCAGCACTGAGTGGGGAGCCTGAGGCCGGGTTCAATCCCAGGACCCCGAGATCATGACCTGAGCTGAAGGCAGGTGCTTAACCAACTGAGCCACCCAGGCGCCCCTGTAATAATTTTTTTTAATATTAATTTTCCCCAGAAAGAATGCAGTGTTAGGACACCAGGGTCTGTGTCTGCCTTGTTATGTGCTGTATCCCCAGTGCCTAGCACAGAGCTTAGCAAAGAATAGGGTCTCAAGAAGAAAATGTTAAATGAATGATGAATGAACAAATGAAACAAATAGCTTTCAAGAAAAGATCTGAAAATAAAATTTGGGCCATGGCATCAGAAGAAAGAAGCTATTGAAGGAGAGAAGAATGTAAGATTAAATTTCTTAGAGCTAGGCTAGGTCTTTGGAAAGTATTCAAAACATATTCAAAGCATCAAAAACCAAAGGAATGTGAAGGTCCTCTGCCCAGGAGCCTAAATCCAAAATGAGCTTCTTAACCCAAACCCACAGGCCAGAAAGAGAAGGGAAGGGAAGAGACAAATGTGGGTAGGCAGCTGTCTCCATGATGAGCTGAGCTGGTGAGAAGCCTATTTGAGCCACAGAGGGGAAAGACTCATTGGGGGCAACATAGGCTTTAAGAGCCATTGCTGGGTATGAGACTCCTCTAACTATATGGATGCAGTGGGAATTTAAACCCAGGAATCCAGACAAACTCAACAAAGCTTGGGGCCAGATTGGAAGGCTTCTTAAAGATTGATATGCGTGGGTCTAGCAGTGGCCCAGGAAATCCACTGCCACCAAGCCTCAAGACTCATGCTGGCCTGAGGGCAGGGGTCACACTGGGTGTGCAGAACTGTTTGGATTGTAAGCATGAGGGACTGGGTGGAGAACACAGCAAAAATTGGGAGAATGGGAATGCTTCTGCTTTTGCAACAGTTGTTGTCCCTGTTGTTTTTTGACCTAGTAACAAGAAAGTTCCTATTTGGGTAGGAATATGCATCGGGTACTTGATTATGTCTGAAGTCAGATTGATAAACACACTGTAACCACAAGTTGAATTTTGTGTAGCCTGCTGGAAACTTGAAATTATGACAAAGTCAGGTCCTTTGGAAGCAGAAACAGACCAAGATTTTGTGCCACTTCCTAGATGTGGAACCTTGGGCAAATCCCCAGGTCTCTCTGTGTCTCAGCTTCGTCACCTGTAAAATGCAGATAGTAATGGCATCTATCATAGGATGGTTGGAAGGATTAAATGAAGTAATGTTTGGCACATGCTTGGTATGTGCCCACAAAACCTCTAAGGTAGCTGGCCTGAAGGATAAAGGACAGAACAACTGTGCCTTATCTGAAATCACAGAGCCAAAAGCATCTTCCATAAAGGGAAAAATTTATAAATTGGACCTCATCAAAATCAGAACATTTGTCCTGCAAAAGCCCAAGCAAAGAGGATGAAAAGACAGTCTACAGTCTGGGAGAAAATATTTGCAAACTATATATCTGACAAAGGACTAGGAATTCACAAGACAGTAAAAGCATATATTCAATCAAAAATTGGAGAGAAGACATAGCAAGGATGTGGAGTAAATGGAAGCCTCATGCCCTGTTGGTGGGAATGTAAACTGGTGCAGCCACTGTGGAAAACAATACAGAGGTTCCTCAAAAAATTAAAAATAGAAATAAATACCATCTTCCAGGGAAGATGGCAGAGTAGGAGGATGCTAGGCTCACCTTGTCCCATGGAAACACCTAGATAACACCCACAATAGTGTAAATAACCCAGAATATGACCCAAAGACTGGCAGAACAGACTCTCCACAGCTAAATGTAGAGAAGATGCCATATTGAAGAGGGTGGGAAGGGTGGAGACATGGTTGGGAGCCAAACTGACAATGCAGTACTGTCCGTGGGAGGGAGGGACTCAGAGGGCACAGAGAGAGGAGAGGAGCAGACCCCATACAGGCACCCCAGGCATAGGGGACCCACACTGGGAAGACAAATCCCTATAACATTTGGCTTTTAAAACCAGAGGGGCCTAACTTCACAAGTTCTTACATCAGTGGAGCTTAACAGCTGGAACTTTAAAAATCAGTGGTCTCATCTCTAGGAGAACCAGAAGGCCATAGGAAGCTGAGTCCCTGCCCCTAAAGAGACAGCCCTCCTGAGATATAGCATAGAAGCAGCAGTTGGAAAAATGACTAAGGGTATACAGGAAAGAGATTTACTTACTTTCTCAGAGCATGTGCTGGAAGGGCAGGGATTGTTAGGAGACTTCTCCAGAAAAGCAAAGCTGGAGGCATCACAATTCCAGACTTCAAATTATATTATCAAGCTATAGTAATCAAAACAGTATGGTACTGGCACAAAAATAGACACATAGATCAATGGAACAGAACAGAAAATCCAGAAATAAACGCACAATTATATGGTCAATTAATCTTTGACAAAGCAGGAAAGAATATCCAATGGGAAAAAGACAGTCTCTTCAACAAATGGTGTTGGGAAATCTGGACAGCAACATGCAAAAGAATGAAACTGGACCACTTTCTTACACCAAACACAAAAATAAACTAAAAATGGATTAAACACCTAAATGTAAGACCTGAAACTATACAAATTCTGGAAGAGAGAACAGGCAATTAATTTCTCTGACATGGGCCATAGGAACATTTTTCTAAATGTGTCTCCTGAGGTAGGGAAACAAAAGCAAAAATAAACTATTGGGACTACATCAAAATAAAAAGCTTCTGCACAGCAAAGGAAGCAATCGACAAAACTAAAAGGCAACCTACAGAATGGGAGAAGAATTTGCAAATGACATATCTGATAAAGAGTTATATCCAAAATATATAAAGAACTTATACAACGTGACACCAAAAAATAAATAATCCAATTAAAAATGGACAGAAGACATAAACAGACATTCCTCCAAGGAAGATATTCAGATGGCCAACAGACACATAGGAAGATGCTCAACATCACTCATCGTCAGGGAGATGCAAAGCAAAACTACAGTGAGATATCACCTCACTCCTGTCACAATGGCTAAAATCAAAAACACAAGAAACAAGTATTGGCAAGGTTGTAGAGAAAAAAGGAACCCTCTTGCACTGTTGGTGGAAATGCAAATTGCAGCCACTGTGGAAAACAGTATGGAGGTTCCTCAAAAAGTTAAAAATAGAACTATCCTATTATCTAATTATTGTACCACTGGGTACTTACCCAAAAAATATAAAACACTAATTCAAAGGGATACATGCACCCCTATGTTTATAGCAGCATTATTTATAATAGCCAAATTATGGAAGCAGCCCAAGTGTCCATCGGTAGATGAATGGATAAAGAAGAGCTGGTTTAGATATATGCAATGGAATATTACTCAGCCACAAAAAAAGAATGAAACCTTGCCATTTGCAATGACATGGACAGAGCTTGAGAGTATAATGCTAAGTGAAATAAGTCAGTCAGAGAAAGACAAATACCATATTATTTCACTCATAGGTGGAATTTAAGAAACAAAAGAAATGAGCAAAGGAAAAAAAGAGAGAGAGAGAAGCCAAGAAACAGACTCTTAACTATAGAGAACAAACTGATGGTTACCAGAGGGAAGGTGGGTGGGGGGATGGGTAAAATAGGGGATGAGCACTGGGTGATGTATGAAATTGTTGAATCACTATATTGTATACCCGAAGCCAACAAAACATTGTATGTTAACTATACTGGAATTTAAAGTAAAATTTGAAAAAAGAGAGGTGTCTGGCTGACTCAGTCAGAAGAGCATGTGGCTTTTGATCTTGGGGTTGTGAATTCAAGCCCCATGTTGGGTGTAGATAGCACAAATGGACCTGGAAGGTATTATGCTAAATGAAATGAGTCAGAGAATGACAAATATGATATGATTTCATTTATAGGTCTAATCTAAAAAGCAAAGGAAACAAACAGAAAGACAGACTGTTAAATACAGAGAAAAACGTGGTGGTTGCCAGAGGGGACCTGAAATTAGTATAACATCATATGTTAATTATACTTCAGTAAAAAAATTGGACCTAAGACATGAATAGTCATTTTACTGAGGAGGATATGCAGGTGGCAAATAAGTACGTGAAAAGATATCCAACATGATTAGCTCAACATCATTATGAGAAAAATGCAGAATGACTAAAATAAAAATAAAAATAAAGTAAAACTTAGCAAAACACCAAATGCTGGCAAGGATACGGAGAAACTGGATCACTTGTACATTGCTGATGGGAATGTAGTGGGAATGTGAAGTGGTACAGCCGTTCTGGAAAACAGTTTGGCATTTTCTTTTAAAAAATGAACATGCAGCTATAATATGGCCTAGCAATTTCACTCCTCGGCATTTGTTCCAGATAATGAAGACTTATGTTCATGTAAAAATTTGTAAACATGAATGTTCATATCACCTTTATTTGTAATAGAAAAAAACTTGGAAACAGCTCAGATGCTCTTTAAGGGGGGAAATTCACCATGGAATATGACCGAGCAATGATACAAGTGAACTGTTGATACATGGAACAATCTGCCTGACTTGCCAGATGATGATGCTAAGTGAAAAGAGCCAATCCCAAAAGGTTAATACTCTAGGATTTTATTTATATAATATTCTTATAATGACAAAATTATGGAAATAGCAAACAGATTAGTGGTTTCTAGGGATTAGGGATGGGGTCTGGGACCTGGGAAGGGTGCGTGGAATTGTAGAAGGGCAACAGGAGGGATCCATGTGGCGAAGGAACAGCTCAGTATCCTGATTGTGGTGGTAGATCCATGAACCTACATATGTGATAAAATTACACAGAACTGACTACATACACACAAACATAAATGAATACAAGTAAAACTGGGGAAATGTGAGTAAGATCAATAGATGGTACCAATATCAATATGTTGGTTGCACTATAGTTCCTAAGATGTTACCCTTGGGGGAGCCTGGGCATAGGGTACATGAGATAGCTCCGTATAATCCCTCACATCTGCATGAGTATCCACAGTGATCTCAATAAAGATTTCAATAAAAAGTTATAAACAGTGGCAGATAAACTTAATTATAAAACCAAATCTGAAAGGAAAAAAGAAATGAGAGAGAACCTGTATGTTGGGCAGGCAAGTGGTAGAGCTGCCAGGCTACTTCAGGTCTTCTGGCAATTACTGCCTGGAGGACCATGTAAAGAAGCCTCGTCTGGGCTGGTGGGACAGAGTGTCTCATCAGTGGTGTCTGCCCTGCATGTAGGAGGAGGAGTCCTCAAAACAAGTGGGCAGGCAGTGGGGCCTGGTTAGTACTCTGCAAATACCGCCATTGTAGACCACTCCCTACAAGTTTGGTGAGGGTCCCATTAGTGAGTAGGCTTTTACACTAGCTGGCACCTTGAGGGATGGGAACCATAGCTCTTCTAATAGTCGCTGGTACTCATTGAACATGTTCTAGGGGCCAGGCCTTGTGCTGAGGGCTTTACATGAATTAATTTATTTGATCCTTATCACAGCCCCGTTGCTGATTTTCGAAACCAAGCTTTCTGGTGCCCAGATGCCTTCACCCTGGCCTATTATTAGGTGTTCTGCTTGCCCACTAGGACCTTAGCTGATACGTCGTCCTTCCTAGAGCAGCTGAGAGGATCTTGGGATTGGGCTTTGAGCATCCCTTCCTCTCAAGCTTCTGCCACCTGTGGTCCAGGATTGCTGGCCAATTAGGAAGTGGCCAAGTATGACTCTGCATGGATCCTGGGTTCCCTCCACACATAACATCCTGTGGCCACACAGAAGTGTTGTGGGACAGGGATCCTGAGTAATGATAGTTGACATCTGTGGCACATTTACTAGGTGCCAGACACTGCTCAGCTCTGTCAAAGTGCCATTGTCATCCTCTCATTTCATCCCCACCAGCATCCTGTGAAATTGGTAGGATTTCCATCCCCCTTTTTCTGATAAAAGAGACCAAAGTGAATTTGCCTATGTGTACAGAGCTGGTTAGTGGAGAGCAGTGGTTTGCACCCAAGTGTGGCTGATGCAACAGCCCATGCTTGCCCTCAGGGGTCTGTCCACGGCCTAGATAGGTGTCAATAAGTACATGATAGATGAATGAAAGGCCACTCAATAGAGCCTGTCCTGTGGCAGTGCTAGCAGATCTCAGGATAAATGTCCTGAAATTAGGTAGCAAACTAGTCAAGTGGGGGTAATGGGCATGATCCCAGCTTACACTTAAAAGGTTCATCTCCTCAAAGAAAGCACCAAGGAAAGAGTTGTTGATGTCTGTTGAGCACATGCCGTACACCTAGTACTGGGCTAGGCACACTTGGGTGTACATATCAAGGATGAATGAGATAGGGTACCCTGTTTAGGAAACACTCAGTGTTGTTAGGGAGGCCGGCGTCAGTTGTGAACTTCATGGTGTGTACCTGCTATTTCCATCTTATGGGTCCCCACTTATTCCCATCTTCTTGCCTCTGATTGCAATCTTGGCCATGCCTAGTATGCGTTTCCATGACCTACTGAGTCCGTCTCTGGGGGTGGGGCCCAAAAATCTGTTTTAATGAGCCCTCCAAGTAATTATGATGCACATTCAAGTTTGAGAGCCACTGATACATATAAAAAGGGCCTGGGATGTAGCTGTACTTCATAAATGGTCAAAAGGCTTATTTGGAATGGTTCTGATACTTTGTAGAACTGACTAGTCAAGAAATTGTAGCTCCTGGAAGAGGCGATGTGGACCTTATTCCAGTTTGCTCAGGACTTTCCTAGATATAACACTCAAAGTTTCACATCCTGGAAGCCCCCTTAGTCCCAGACAGCTGATCATCTGACTGGTTAAAGACAGTATAATACACATCCATGTTTTTCCTGGTGTTGCCAGGTGTCATTATGCCCTGATTTTATAGATGGGAAAACTATGACAGAGAGAAGTTATATAGTCAGGAAGAAGGTTGTGGTGTCAGGATTCAAATCTGGGTCTGTCTCACTCCAGATCCTATGCTCTTAACAAATTCCTAGAAGTGGAATTGTTATGTCAAAGAGTATGTACGTGAAAAATTTCTAACTCTGTTGCTGAATGATTGTCTCAGAAGCACAACACATATTTTTATACACTAGTGTGTATTTGTGTATATATTAACACAATGTGTATATGACAACAGTATATAAAAATATATGTTTTCCCCATAAATCAACCAACTGGGCCTTAGGAACCTGTTTAATCTTTACCAATCTGATAGGCAGTCCTCGTGTCATTTTTGGATGTATATCTTTTGACCTTGTCTAATGTGCTCAGTTGGACAGCAGAACTGAGTGTAATTTGAGATAGGAAATTGAATGGGGCTCTCTTGGCTTAGTGTGAACTTCACTGAAGTAAAGTCCTGATACACTTCAGAAGCTTCTGGGGGCCCAATCAAAGATGCATGTGTAAAAGCCTTGTGAGGATGAATGTCCCATCTCATTGGTCCCAAGCAGACACTGGGATTGGAGAGTCCACTTTGTGAAGAAACTTGCTGGACTTCTCAGAGCCTCCAATGACATCTTCCTCTTCCAAGTTGTGGTTACCCTCTTGGGGATAGGCTGTTTAATGTGTAAGCTGATTAGGTTGCTTGGGAAAACAACATGTGGGGGTTTAGGCCACATGCTCTATCCCTCAAAGAGTGGTAGACAGGAACATTTGAGCTGTGACAGGAATAGGAGAGGGCAAACAAATTCAAAAGCATGAGGTTAGGGGGAGGTATATAAATGTTATACACGTTGAGGACCATGCTAATAAGTAAAAAATGGAAGCTGTGTTCCTGGGTAGAGTCCATAAAGATTTTGTGACTGAGATGTGGGGAACACAGAGGTGGAAGGAAAAAGGGAAAGGGAAATTAGGAGTTTAAATACATACAGCTTAGATTCTGAAGGGAAGAAGGGAGCCTTGAGAAAGACCGGGAGAGGGGAGGAGGAACCATCTTAGATGGCTAACGTTTAGAAGAAAGTTCCGTATGCCATCCTCCAAGGAGATAGCAGTTCGCATGGGTTGTGGATTCCCTGTACCCTGAATGTGGTAGCTTTCTGACATTATTGCCCACTTGGCAGATTTCCCCCAAGTTGACTCTGGGCAACTAGCATGGATAGGTACTTTGGTGAAGAGGAAACCTAAAATCTTTCCTTTTTCAGAAAATTTTCAACTCTATTGAGCTGCAGTTTATATACAATAAGATTTACCCATTTTAAGTGTATCAATGGATGAATTTTAATAATTGTTATGAAGTCATGTACCCACCATCATAATTAAGTTACAGAACAGTTCCATGACCCTAAGGAAGTTCCTTGTGCCCATTTATACTCTTTCAAGACCCCTGGCCTGGCTTTCTGTCACTGTGCTCTTTTGTGTTTGACTGTTTACTTGGCAAAATATTTTTTGAGATTCATCCACCTTGTTGGGTCTATTGGTAGTTTGGTTTTTTTTAATTGCACAGTTCATCTCTTTATTAGTTGATGCACATTTGAATTTTTTCCAGTTTGGGACTATTATGAATAATGCTGCAATGAACTTTTGAGCGTATGTCTTTTCTGGATATATATTTTCATTTCTTTTGGATAGATACCTAGGAGTGGAATTTCTGGGTTGTATGTTAAATGCATGTTTAAGTTTTTATTTATATATATTTATTTATTGTATGTACATATATATTTATATATTTATTTTAAAATAGTATGGCAGGACCATATGTGTGTGTGTGTGTGTGTGTATACACATGTAGTCTTGCCATACTGTTTTGGTTACAAAAATACTGGTTACGAAAATACATACTGGTTACAACCACTTTGGATTCCTACCAGCAATTTCTATGAGAGATCCTATGCTCCACATCTTAGCCAAGATGTGGTATTGTTAATCTCTTTAACATTAGCCATTTGAGTAGGTGTATAGTGATGTGTCATTATGGTTTTAATTCACATTTTCTTAATGACTAATGATATTGAATATCTTTTCATGTGCTTGTTGGCCATCCACATACTTTTTTTGTCAAGTGTTTGCTCAAACATTTTGCCAGTTTTTAATTGGATTACTTGTCTTTTTTATTGAGTGATAGGAGATATTTTTTTTTATTATGTTCAGTTAGCCAACATATAGTACATCATTAGTTTTTGATGTAGTGTTCAACAGTTTATCAGTTGCCTGTAACTCCCAGTGCTCATCACAACACATGCCCTTCTTAATACCCATCACCTGGCTACCCCCTCCCTCCACCCCCCTCCCTTCTGTAACCCTCAGTTTGTTTCCCGAGAGTCCAGAGTCTCTCATGGTTTGTCTCCCTCTCTGATTTCTTACCATTCAGTTTTCCCTCCCTTCCACTATGGTCCTCTGCGCTATTCCTTATGTTCCACATATGAGTGAAACCATATGATAATTGTCTTTCTCTGCTTGATTTATTTCACTTAGCATAATCCCCTCCAGTTCCATCTATGTCGATGCAAATGGTAGGTATTCATCCTTTCTGATGGCTAAGTAATATTCCATTGTATAAATGAACCACATCTTTATGCATTCATCTGTTGAAGGACATCTCGGCTCCTTCCACAGTTTGGCTCTTGTGGACATTGCTGCTATGAACATTGGGGTGCAGGTGCCCCTTCTTTTCACTACATCTGTATCTTTGGGGTAAATACCTAGTAGTGCAATTGCTGGGTCGTAGGGTAGCTCTATTTTTAACATCTTGAGGAATTTCCATACTGTTTTCCAGAGTAATAGGAGATATTTATATATTCTGGATATATGTCAGATATAGCAAATGTTTTTCTTCCTGTCTGTGGCTTGCCTTTTCATTTTCTTAAT
This sequence comes from Mirounga leonina, assembly GCF_011800145.1. NCBI lineage: Eukaryota > Metazoa > Chordata > Mammalia > Carnivora > Phocidae > Mirounga > Mirounga leonina. The sequence continues at coordinate 28,638,661 of NW_023270175.1, forward strand.
GCTAAGTTTTGAATAACAGAAGTTTTAAATTTTTTTTGTGATTATTTATTTTTAAAGATTTATTTATTTGAGAGAGAGAGGGAACACAAACAATAGGAGGGGCAGAGGGAGAGGGAGAGAGAGAATCCCCAGGCAGACTCCCCACTGAGTGCAGAGCCTGATGTGGGGCTTGATCCCGTGACCCTGAGATCATGACCTGAGCCAAAATCAAGAGTCGGCTGCTCAACTGACTGAGCCACCCAGGCAACCCTTATTTATTTATTTTTGAGTTAACTCTACCCGCCATGTGGGGCTTGAACTCACGACTCCAACATCAAGAGTTGCATAGCTCTACTAACTGAGCTAGCCAAAAATTTTAAATTTTGATGAAGTCCAATTTATCAGTTTTTTTCCTTTTATTGTTTATGTTTTTGTGTCCTAAAAAATCTTTGCCTCCTGTAAAGTCTCAATTTTTTCTCCTATGTGAGGAGAAGAAACTTCTAGAAGTTTCATACTTTGGGATTGTACATTTAGGTTTATGTATGAACCATTCAGAGTTAATGGTTTTTGCCTGATACAAGGTTGAGATTGATTTTTTTTTCCCCAAATGAGTACTGAGTTGTTCAGCACTATTCATTTCAAAAGCTGTCCTTGTTTTTTTTATTTCCTTTTGTTTTTCTTGTATTTTCTCTCTATACTTGTACTTTAATGAGCTAAGGGTCTGTTGTCTCCATCTGTTAAGAACCCTCTGGACCTAGATTGTAAGTGAAAATGCTATCATTGCTTGAGAAATGGTGCTTCATTGTAAGGAATATCAGCAATTACATTTAACCATGGTATTTGTAGAGTTTTATGGGCAGGAATTCATGCTACCATATTCTCTGTGGTTTGTTAGCTTCTTGGAATTTTAGAAAGATAAAAAATATCTGAGCTTTAAGTAATAGAATTTGAAGGGTGGTGAAAAGTCTCTATCAGTTCTAGGGCATGAGGTCCCAGACTCCAAGTAAGCATTTGAGTGAGGTCCGTGTAGCTGGATGGAGCAGAACAGAAAAAAAAAAACACAAAAAACTGTATATACGATTTGGGATTTAAGTTTTCCTGAGGGGGTGGTACCTGGCTGGCTCAGTTGGTGGAGCATGTGACTCTTGATCTTGCGGTTGTGGGTTCGAGCCCCACATTGGGTGTAAAGATCAGTTAAAAATAAAACCTTTTTGGGGGCTCCTGGGTGGCTCAGTTGGCTAAGTGACTGCCTTCGGCTCAGGTCATGATCCTGGAGTCCCGGGATCGAGTCCCACGTCGGGCTCCCTGCTCAGCGTGGAGTCTGCTTCTCCCTCTGACCCTCCCCCCCTCATGCTCTCTCTCTCTATCTCATTCTCTCTCTCAAATAAATAAATAAAATCTTTAAAAAAATAAAAAAAATAAAACCTTTTTTAAAAAAGTAAGTTTTCCTGAGGGAACAGGTAAAACATATTTCATTGGTGCTTTAATTTTTCTTTTTCTTTCTTTTTTCTTTAAGATTTTATTTATTTGGGGGAGAGAGAGAGAGGAGCAGAGGGGGAGTGAGAGGGACAAGCAGACTCTGCGCCGAGTGCAGAACCCCACGCAGGGCTTGATCTCATGACCCTGGGATCATGATCTGAGCCAAAACCAAGAGTTGGGTGCTTGACCAACTGAGTCACCCAGGTGCCCTGGTGCTTTAATTTTTCTAAGGAAATAGAAGACAGATTTGGAAAAAGTATTATAAGGTTTATTTTTCAAATGTGATGATAAATTTGGTACATTTTCAAATACTGTGAATATTATCCAGTGGTCTGATTCCAAATTCTTGGAATCAAGATTCCAATATTATATTGGTCTGATTCCAAATTCTTAAGGATTCACTGACTGTAAATACGCTTCTATGCACACACACACACACAAACACACATGCTCACCCTGAGCCACAAACTTGTTGTCATCCTTATCCCATTTTCTGCAAAAGATGGTAAACAACTGACTATCCAATAAGAGGGGACTGCCTCAATAAGTTATAGTTATGGTATATTCAGTGGTCGTATAATAGAATATTATGCAGATATCAAATAGATTGTACTAATATAGAAATTACCTATACACATATGTATATATTAAATGCTTGTATGTATCTCCACATCTACGGAAATAAAAGCAGGTGTAAAGCTTTTTGTACAAAGGTGGTCACTCTGGTGTTATTTGTAATGATAAATATAAAAGTATAGTAATAAAAGTGTCCACAAATGGGAGGCTGATTAAATAAACATGGTATACTCGTACATGGGGATATCATGCTCTTGTTAAAGAGAATGAAGTAGGGGGCGCCTGGGTGGCTCAGTTGGTTAAGCATCCAACTCTTGATTTTGGCTCAGGTCATGATCTCAGGGTTGTGAGGTTGGGCCCTGCGTTGGGCTCTGTGCTCAGCCCAGAGTCTGCTTGTCCCTCTCCCTCTGCTCCTCCCCGGACTCACTCTCTCACTCTCTCTCTCAAATAAATAAATAAAATCTTTAAAATAAAAAGAATGAAGTAGATCTACATGTTATGTTTGGAATAATCTCCAAAAAATGCTACTATGTGAAAAAAAGAAGTGAGGAACAAGATAATGTGAAAAGTATGCACCTAGGTGTATGTGTGTGTTGCATAATCTGAAATGATGTATTAAAAATGTTAACAAATGATTGATTTTGGCAAGGAAAATATGGGGTCTAGAATTGAGGGAGACTTCTTTCCAGTGTGTACCTTTTTTTTTCTATTTGAATTTTGTAACCATGTGCACATCTTACTTTTTCAAATGAAAAATGCCTTCTTCTGAGCATCTATTACCTAGAATTGAGATCTATTTTTATACTGTGTCAGGAGCTTGAATTTGGAAGATGGAAATTAATCATTTCCCTATCTTTGACCCTAACCATGTTGCTAACCTTCCACCAATCTTCTGATTCTTGATTTGAGGGAAGATAGTTTGGACAAGAGAAGGTGGGGATGGAAGGGCAAGAAGCAGAGTATAGAGTTAGGAATAGCATCCTAGGGTGACTTGAAAGTTAAGGATATATGAAAATTAATAAAAGGAAATCTCACTAAAGTGGAATTAGGAGGCCAGAAAGGGGAGCTCCCAGGGCGCCTGGGTGGCTCAGTTGGTTAAGCGACTGCCTTCGGCTCAGGTCATGATCCTGGAGTCCCTGGATCGAGTCCCTGGATCGAGTCCTGCATCGGGCTCCCTGCTCGGCAGGGAGTCTGCTTCTCCCTCTGACCCTCCCCCCTCTCATGTGCTCTCTCTCATTCTCTCTCAAATAAATGAATGGAATCTTTAAAAAAAAAAAAGAAAGAGGAGCTCCCAGGCCCTACCATTGGTGGTCAACTGCAGACCCAACAGGAAGAGACATAACCTTGCAAGTGTATACTCCTTTAGCTCCGACTTTACTACCCTTGGCAGGAGGAAGAAGGGTTTTCTTCTCTCCCAGAAGCAGCAGGCCAGCCAATAAGAAACTGTCACAACTCAGCCAATGAAAAGCCACTATACTTTGAACTACCAGTTTACTTCAATGGACTTTTTATTTATAACAGCCTTCCCAACTGCACCCTTTTCTCAATAAGAGAGCTTTCTTCTTTGTTCTCTGGACTTGTCTTGGTTTTGCAGTAGCTTGCATGTCCTGAATCACAGTTCTTTGCTATTCCTGAATAAACCCATTTTTGCTGGTACAATAACTGACAGCTTTATTTATTTTATTTTATTTTTTTAAAGGTTTTATTTATTTATATGACAGAGAGAGACATAGCGAGAGAGGGAACACAAGCAGGGGAAGTGGAGGAGGGAGAAGCAGGCTTCCCGTGGAGCAGGGAGCCCGATGTGGGGCTCGATCCCAGGATCCTGGGATCATGACCTGAGCCAAAGGCAGATGCTTAACGACTGAGCCACCCAGGCACCCCTGACAGCTTTATTTTTAAGGTTAACAGATACTACAAGTCGATCCAAAGCACCTAGTAAGTCCAGACTAATCGGCAACATGCTAAACCACTCATCCTCATCTATCTTTGAAGACCCCCAAGAATATTGGGTGTAATTTAGCTTGGTGGTTATTGAACCTAGCCTTAATCAGAATTACTTGGGGTGCTTTAAAATATCATGTTTTTACCATAGATATAACCTGCATACAGTTTTTTTAAAAAATGAACAGTATAGAAGAGAAAGAAAAGTTTCATGTTTAATGGCTAGTTTCCAGTCTCCAGAGGTAACCACTTTATTTCTAGTTTTGAGTTTTTCTGATGATTAATACCATTACTCTAAAGAATATGTTTCTATTTCCTACTTTATCAATTTTAGACAGCATTTTTTGACTCTCAAGAAAGATGATTTAGCATACTTATGCCACCTCCTTTACCTACTTCTGATTTTCCCAAAATTTTATTCGTTATATTTTTATGATATTCAGGACATTTTAGTGGTTACTTTTATAACATTAAATCATATACTTTAATTTTTATTTTTGTATCCATTAATTCTAGACAATATATATCAACACTGATTTCAGAGATACTTTCCTACACTCTCCCTCCTCCCATTGCTTCTGACTTCTGTCACCTATAATATTATGTGTACATTATTAAGTTTATAACTACTGCCTAGGTTCAAATCTCAGCTCCACCGCTTGTTATCTATGTAATCTTAGGTAGATTATTGAATGTCTCTGTGCCCTCAGTTTGCTCAGCTGTCAACTGGAGGTGATAATAGTAGTATCTACTTCATAGGGTTGCTATAAGATTAAATTTTACTTAAATTGAAATAAATATTTCAAAGTACTTAACATAGCATTTGGTACATAGTAAGTACTTTTTAAGTGTTAAGCTAGAAAATAAAATAGCAAAATTAAAAGTGAAATGAAATATGTTTTACAATTCAAATTAAATCCTCAGTATGCTCTATCTATAACTTGATTTTAAAAAATAAAACTAAAATGCAAAAGACATGAAGAGACATTTCACCAAGGAGGATATATAGGTGGCAAATAAGCATGTGAAAATATGTTCAATATTATTAGTTATTGCAGAAACACAAATGAAAGCCACAATGAGATATCAGCATATATCTATTTATATCTTCTTTAGTTTAGAAGAACTAAAATTAGTGAGAATAACAAATGCTGGTGAATATGTGGTGAAACCTGATCATTCATACATTACTGGTGGAAATGTCAAATGGTACAGCCACTCTGGAAAAAGAGCTTGGCAGTTTCTTTAAAAAATTAAATATGCTAGCACTATACAACCCAGCAGTAACTGCTGGGCACTTATCACAGAGAAATGAAGCTTGAAGTTCACACAAAAATCTGTACACAAGTGTTCAGAGTGGCTTTATTAGTAGTAGTTTTATTCATAAACTGGAAACAACCCACATGTCCTTTGACAGGTGAATGGTTAGACAAAGTGTGGTACAGCCATATGAAGAAATACTGCTCAGCAGTAAAAAGGAAGGAAGTATTGATATAGGCAACAATCTGGATGGATCTCCAGAGAATTATGTTGAGTGGAAAAAGCCAATCCCAAAACATTGCAAACTGTCTGATCACATTTATATTATTTGCATATATTCTTGGAATTACAAAATCATAGAAATGGAACAGTTTATTGGTTACCATGGATTAAGGAGAGGAAGGGATGGGAAGGAAGAGAGTGTGGCTATAAAAAAGAAACATACAGGATCCTTGTGGTGATGGAACTCTTCTGCATCTTGATTGTATCAATGTCAATATTCTGATTCTGATATTGTTTTATACTTTTGCAAGATGCTGTTGGGAGAAACTGAGTATATATATATATATATTCTCACAACTGCATGGAACTTTACTTCAAAATAAGAAGTTTAACTAAAGAACCAAACAAACAACTCTCCCAATATTAACTCCATGTAAATATTATTCACAGCAGGACCAAGGAATGTGTTTGGACCTACAGAGAAAATTAATGTAATCATAGAGCTGTAAAAAAGTGCTGCTGGTAGGAGAACATTTCAAATGTCAAAGTCAAATGGATTATCTTTTCTTATACTCCTTCAATGGCTCAAATGATGCCACATTTTAGCATGCTTCCTATTAGAACTAGAATCATCATACAGCTTTTTGTTCTCCTTAGAGTTCCTAATTGTATTCCATTGTCAATCAAAAGCACAGAAAAATAGCTTCTGGTTTCTTAGTGATATAGGTTGCTTAGAGAATTTGCATCCATCTTAAGGATATTCTTCACTGAACCCTTTGACTTCTTGTTCTAATTACGACCTAATGCTTTCTTGGTCAGCTTAGCAGTTGTCATCTTGGGATTCCTTTAATGCTTTAAAATATAAATTCCCAGGCACCACCACAGACCAATTTAATTGGAGTTTCTTTGGGTGAGGTATGTCTGGCGTATGTGCATTTTTTAAAAACTACCCTCCCAGGCGATTTTGCCCATCAGATTTGAGAATTCATCTAGCTAATCCTGAGAGTCCTATAACTAATATGAGAAATATTAATAATAGATACTGTTTTTTGAGAATTTGCTATGTTCTGGGCATTGTTTTAAGGGTCAATGCATGGTCCTATTTAATCTTTACACAAGCCTATGAAGTAAGTACTATTATTATCCCTGTTTTAGAGAAAACTCAGTATCAGAGAAGTAAAATCACACCACTTTCAAGCTCCAGAGCCAGGATTAGAACCCAGGTTTGTCTGGCAATAAAATTTTGGATTTTAACCAACAAATTATGTTAATTTTAAAACGCCAAGTTATTTTACCTCTAGAGCTCCATAGGGCGTTGGAGCATAGGTAAAAGGACTGCGTATTGTCAACAAATTTTACAGCTAAAACCTGGCATCTTTTAATCAGTTAAATCAATTCAGCAAGGTCATTCTTGTGAGATACCCTAAGTATGAATAATGGACCATGGATCAAATGGGAAGCCCTTAGCAATTTCTTTTCGACTCTCATTATTTTGGATGGTATAGAAACAGTTCACAAACCCTACCAATAAATCTCTTAAAAGTTTTCCCATGTAAGCATCTTTAACAAAGTTTGTATCTATGGGTTATCTGTGACTTTTCCTCACATTTTCTCTGGCTTCCACAGATGGATAAATGAAGTTAGCTGTACTAATTTCTGAGCATTTGAAATGGAATACCTAATTCAATAGTTAGGAGAAATAAGAATAGCCTCCAGATGGCTTGATCACTTGGTAGCTAAATACTGGAATCATATATTTGCCCACCGTAGAGCTGGACTCTTAACTTTTACAGATACCAAATATGACTCAAAACTATTCACATTTAAGAAGCATACTCTAGTATCTCTTAATATTCTGATATGGACTGATCTCCAAGATCTCTCACATTAAAAAACAAAATAGTGTATGTAGTATGCCACTACTTATATAAAAAAGAGGGGGCACATATTAATATTTGGTGATAAATACATTAAAATCTCTGAAAGAGATTTTCATAAGAAGAAAACAAAAGAAACATGCCCTAGTAATGGACACAAAAATAATGTTTAAAATCTAAATTTAAATTGTTAACGAAATGTGCAAAATCACTACACACACACATAATGGAATAGTGAATTTTGTGCTACATTAGACCACTGTATGCTTTCATACTGTATTGGTTGTTTTTCTTCTGTAATTTAAAAACCCAAACCAACTCTGCTAATTAAGCTCTCTGGCCAAGAGCTCACTTGGATCCCTGACAGTCCCTAGTTAAAGCTTAGTTTGTAGTTTTTGACAGCAAACCAAGACCCTCTTGTTTGCTTCAGGAAAACTGGCTGGTTTTAGTCCCTGGCATTATTTTAGCAGTACCCTCATTCCAACAAGTCACCAATCCTCTTGACCATGACTTAAAATTGTGCCAGAATTTTCTTGGTGGTTTTTTTGTTTGAGACAGGTAGTAGTAGTAGTAATGAAATTATTGTTAGCTTGGTTTTAATTTTTGACAAAATATCTTGGAAACAGGAATAAGGTGGTATATTGAGATGATAAAGCAAGGACAAAAGCAACTAAATCAAATTTACTTGAACTAATACATGTGTTTTTGCCATATATCTTAATTCTTTTATTTCTTACTCCTTAATTAGTCCATAACTCAGAAGGTGAAAACCACCACAGGCAAGTGACATTTTATGAAATGAATTGTTTAAAATGTACTTTTTGTGATAATGGCACTTGATGTGAATAGTATTTAGTATTTTTTTTTTACAATTTTACTTATTTTTGTTGGCATGTTTGGAAATAGGTAAAAAGTCTGAGTGAGAAACTTTCAGTACTTTTATTATTAAATGCACTTCATCTCTCTTTATGTGACTCCTTACCAGAAAAGAAATGGCCTAAGAATTTCCACCTGCCTGATATGACATTTGTAAAAGTCTTATAGTACTTTGATTTCATAAATATATTACCCAAAGTAACTAATTTTTATAACCCACGCCCCTTAAGGAGCCCAAAACTAAGCTCAAAGGGAGACCACAAACCTTGAAAAAAAACTAGAAATATTCCTTCTTTCCCCTCTATGGTCTCCTGGTGTCACTTAACTACAACTCCTCCGTCTGTGACCTTGAGAAACCTTGAGGCTAAATAGGAGGAGTAGAGTATTGAAGGTCATCCAGTCCACCACTACCCAAAAAGGGGAGCAAAAATTCATGATAACAGGTAAGTGTTTTTATAATTATGGCAGATGGTGATTGAAGCAAAGGCAGCTCAAAAGGGGAGACATGAGAAAGCCATAATTTTGAATGTTTGACATTTGTTTTGAAACTACCTTACTACCCTATACCCTTTACCATCTGTCTGTTATCCCTCCCAACACCCACCTCTGTCTTCCCACAGGGCTCCATTGTCTGCAGTTCCTGTTTCTCAGGGGCGGAGCTGTGGGAGGCAGCCATGGGTGCCATAATAGGCACCTGCGGCCAGCACAATGGGCTGTGGGTGCTTGTGGGAGAGACAGATTGATGTATTGTGCATGGGGGAGGAGGGCTGTCACTTGAATCCATGTGAACCCAGGCTTTAGGGGCAAGGGAGATTGACAGCTTTTGTAGGTTGCATTTCTTTTTCAAAGCTTGGCTTTAATAGACAGTAAGTTTGGGGCCCCAGGCTTTCACTCCCATAATTCTAACAGGGCAATCACGAGCATTCAGCATTTCTTTTTACCCCCCTTGTTACGCATTAAATGATTTCAGTAAAGGAATGTGCAGCATTAATTAGAATTTGTTAGCAGATACCAAGGGGAAAAGTTTCTTCACAACAACTATAGGAGGTGTCATTTGTACAAAGACTTTTTTGTTTTCTTTCCCCATTACATTATCACTGCAATATGTAAGGTAGTGATTCTTTTCATTTAAATTAAGTGGAAAGCTACTAAATCTTGTTTTATTCTCCAAAAAGAATAAGGTCCTTAACACTTATCTTTTAACTTCTTTCATTTCCTAAGGTTGGTGTTTACTTTTGCTTTCAGTCTGACCCATTTACTGATCTGTGTGGTTGTGTATCCAGTTTTGTGTACCATTTAGCTCTTACAATTACAGGCAGCCCACTACTGATATATAAGGATTGTTTCAGGTGAAAATAGATACCAATAATACTGAAAATCATTGACACACTGGAGCCCTTTTTGGTAATGGTACACTGAGAAATGCCAAAAAATTAGATTCCCCTTGGTTTGTGTCCCAATTTATTTTCTAAAACTATTTTTCCCTAGTTGATATTTAACCTTAGCTATGACATCAAATTTATGGGAGAATGGGGCAGCGGCCAAGGAATACTTTTTCCTATAGAAAACTCATTCCTAAATTATGTCAGTATTTTTAAACATCAAAAGTCCCCCCCCCCCCGCACCTTAAACACACACAGATAGCATCATTTCCTTATAGCTAGTTAAAATGATCTTAGGGTTTTTTTGGTTTTATATTGTTTCTATTTCCTATTCTGATTTTTATTCCTGACGTTTTAGACTTATATGGGAACAAAATTAATCTCAGATGGGATATCTTGTAAATGTGCTCTTTGCCACCTGAAGAACTGATAAAAATTAAAAATGTTGGCTGTGATTTTTCTAACATCTCTCCCATATAAAATCATTTTCTCTATGGAAGGAGTTGGAGGCTAATTGAATTAGGATTTTTCCCATTCATTGTTTTATTTAAATGTGTTAAGGGCAATAGTGAAAAATATTAGAAGTCTACCATTATTTCTCAGGAAGAACATATTCCCACACAGTTGTCTGGCTCTGTCTATTATAATAATTTGGTGCAATGGTTTTAAAAGTAGTGGGGTGATAATAATTAGGGTGTGCGACACAGAAATTTCAATGCTGGATTCAACATTTCACCATGCAGGGCATGAAAATTGCCGACTGGGGCTAGTCAGCTCTAAGTACTAATTAACTAATTAATCAGGTGCTGAGACCAACTGAATGGAGGATACCAGCCAGACAACTCAAGCCCAAGCAGAGGGTTGTGCTCTTTCAAAGACAGTGCAGTCTTTCTTCTTGGTTTTTAACCCAATCAAAAATGAGGGGAGAAAATAGGATATCGTGTCCTACTGTCAGTCATTTCAGTCTAAGCTTTTTACGTAGAGAAAATAAAATAAAAACATGTGCCTCTGATAATAACTGTGAGGCACTGTATGCAGCGCAACCCCCAAAACTCTGGCAAACTCCGTATCTCCTTGGCCATGAACTATTTCAGGGCTGGTATATGTGGGTGTGTGTGGGAGGAAGGGGATCTGCCTTCTTGGAGTTTTCTACAATATATATTTTTTTAACATTGGAGATGAGAAATGTATTTCTCTTTTTGGACTGATCTAAGGTCTTTTGCCTCATCCCTTGTTTATGTAAATGAGAAGAGTCCAATTACACATATGGAAAAAGGGTTTAATGAATCGTGAAAAAGCCTGGTTTGCAGAGAAAGGGCACAATCCCCTCTTCTTCTTCTCTTTTATAATTTAACTTAGAAACATGTATTTCTTTTAAGGAAGATGATAAAGCTTAATGATTAGATCATTTTATTTTATATACTAATTTTCATATTTGGGAATTATTAAACATATTTTGCTAGAAGATTTAGCTTCCTTTATCTTTGTAAGGCTTCATAGAGACCTAGTAAGTATTGTCTACAACAAAAACTGTGAAATTCTAACTTTTTTCCTAAATTAAAAAACTTATTACATGTTAGTTCTCCCATTTTTTGTTATTCTTAGCTCAGTGATAATTTTTCTTAACACAGTTTGCTCTGGAACTGTCTGCACTGAAAAAGAACTGCATCATTACAGGAGAGGAGGGTTGTTATTGAACCCAAGGAAAAGACTTTAGTATCACATAGGTTTAGCTTAATTTTGGTATTATTCTGATGTTTTGCCTAGCTAGAATTTTTAGGGTGTTGAATTAGGTAAGCTTTTTTTTTTTTTCCTAAAAGACAGTGAATTTTTACACTAGAGCAGAGAATACCGTGTTTGAGATTTCATTTTCCTATTTTCTCTTCCCTTACTTCTTCATTTGGAATTTTCAGTAGTTGAAAGACCACAGAGAACCCCCAACCCATTTTTTTTTAATGACAAAAACCTTGCAAGGATACTGAGGGGAAAAAATTACTACCATTTCTGACGTGACTCTTAGATTTGGTAAGTATGCAACTAGCCCGGAAGAGGTGCTTTGCAGCGACAGCAGGAAAGTTCTAAATCACGGCTGTAAGTGCTTTTCAGAGACCTAATCCAGCAACCTCATTTGGCACTTGGGGAAACTGAGGCCCAGGAAGCGGGGGGCGGGGGCAGAGTTATATGATTTTTTTTCCTCTACAAAATACTGCGTCGATCAGCGGAAAATACTTTTCTTGGGTACCTACTATGTAGAGGGCATTGCTGGGATTCAGACTGCTTGCCTATTCACGGGGGCCATGCTCTTTCCACTCTACCCCCCCCCCCCCCCCCACCCCCCGGCCTTCCCGGATCGGCGCCCTGGATGTGATCGACACCATGAAGTTGCCCCATAATCCTCTCTGGCAACATAGGATGTAAAATTTGATCAGCTCATTGGATGAAGCCGACAAGTCTCAAAAATGTGTGAAAAGGGGGCCAAGTGGTAGGCAAGCGCCGCGTTGAGGCAGCGCTCCAGCCGGTCCCCCTCCGAGTTCTTGGTGCGGCAGCCGCGGCGGAGCGGGGGTTGGGGCCGAGCTGCGGGACCGCGGCCGAGGCGGCGGCGGCGGCGGCGGCGGCGGCGACCGAGGCGGCAGCGGCGGCGGCTGCGGGGAGGCCGCGGCGCCATGGGGGGGGCCCTAGGAGCGGACTGCGGGGCCGGAAGGGGGCAGCAAGGCGGCGCCGGCGGCTGCGGAGTTATCTCCGCGGCGTAGCTGGGGGCCGGGCCGGGCGGGGCGGGGCGGGGCGTGCACCAGGGCCGCGGGCGGCGCGCGCCGGAACAGTTGGCCTCAGGGCCCCGCCGCCCGCGCGACCGCCCGCCGGCGCACGCGGAGGAGGCGGCGGCCACAGAAGGAGGAGGGGAGCTCGGAGCAGGAGGTGAGGCGGAGGTGGAGGAGCAAGAGTAGGCGGAGGAGGAGGCGGCGGTGGAGGAGACGAGCGGCCAGGAGGAGGAGGATGGAGGAGCAGCCGAAGGAGGGCGAGGCCGAGGTCGCGGAGCACTGGTTCTCCAAGTGGGAACGCCAGTGCTTGGCTGAGGCCGAGCAGGAAGAGCAGCTGCCCCCTGAGCTGCAGGAGGAGGCGACCGCTGAGGCAGCGGGGCTCAAGAGCGAGCAGCAGAAGCTGTGGCACCTCTTCCAGATCTCTGCCACCGCCGTGGCCCAGCTCTACAAGGATTCCGGGTGCCCACAGCCAGAACTGTCCATGTGGGACCCCTTCCAGAATGCGGCCATGGCCGTGACCAGTCTCTACAAAGAGAGCGGGGATGCCCACCAACGAAGTTTTGACCTGGGCGTCCAGGTTGGCTACCAGCGTCGCATCAAAGACGTCCTGGAGTGGGTGAAGAAGGGCCGAAGCACCATTCTCCGCGAAGACCTGATTAGCTTCCTGTGTGGCAAAGTGCCCCCCGCACCTCCATCATCGCGCACCCCCAGGACGCCGCCAAAGCCGCCCGCCGCGGCCACCGGCCAGGCCACAGCTACTGAATCCAGTTCGTCTGTAGACGTCGACCTGCAGCCCTTCCACGAGGCCATCGCCCTGCATGGCCTCAGTGGTGCCATGGCGAGCATCAGCGTGAGATCTGGTGCACCCGGCTCCCCGCCTCAAGCCAGCAATGGCGTCGCCAGCAATGGCGTCGCCAACAATGGCGTCGCCAGCAATGGCGTCGCCACCAATGGCACCGGCGGCGGGCGCCGAAAAAGTAGCTTCCTCGAGGACGACTTGAACCCCTTCAACTCAGAAGAACTGGCCCTCCGCCTGGACAGTGGGGGGACCCGCAAGCGCACCTCGGCCCAGTGCGGGGATAGTGTCACAGACTCCCCAACCCACAAGCGCAACCGAATGGTCTGAACCGTGCCGTTGGCCGCCAGCCGCCATGTTATTTGAGAGCTAACTCGACCTTCTACATGCTTGTCGAAAGGATGCTCGAGACCATCGTTTTCTTCTCAAAGTTAAACAAAGATTTCCGTCAAGTTTGCCATAAAGAAACTTTTAAAGTATTCTAGAAGAGGCCTCGTATGACTCTGACTTTCCCAAAAATATAATTCTAGCAGAGAACAAGTATTATGTAGTAGTTAGCAAGATCAGAAAAAACAGAAGTATCTGGTCAAAGCGGGAGCCTGGTTTATCTTGTTCACAGTTATATTCCTTAGCACTTAGCACAGTTGCTGGTGCTCAATAAATGTTTGTTGAATGAAAAATGTGACCTTATTTAAAAATCTTAAAGGGGAAGGACTAATAGGTGTTTACTTGGTTATAGGATACTTTTATCCTCTATTATTTGGTTATTTGCTTTAACCATTTTTTGCCAGTTCAGTTACATCTTATCAAAATGTAAAACTTGACATCTTGGTGAAATCTGGAGTTTTCTATTTTTGCTCCACTTTACCATGCACCTAATTTGTACAAAGTGTGCAAGTAATACATATTAGGCTGTGAGGTGCTTTTTTATATATATATATAGCTGCTTATTATGGTGATTATGTGATGGTATAAAGGGGTGCTATAATGGTTGGGCAGGTAATACTTGATATTGAGTCAATTCAGTGCTCTTTAGGAAAATTAAGCCAACAATTGAGATCCTGAGATCAAAGATGGTGGCCCAGTGGTGCTCCTTTTTCTGAGGAATGTAAAAAGTTCCTTTTCCTAAGGTTACATCTTTTTGGTAATCTCTGTTTTGAATTGGAAGACAGTAGTCAGAATGCACTGGGTTTTATTTAAGGATACAGCATGATGTAACTAAAAGAGCATGAGCTTTGTATTAAAAAAGGACCAACAGTAAAGTCCCAGTCCCACAACTTCATTGCATTATTTTGGGCAAATCACTTAATGTCTCTTGACCTCAGTTTTTCATCTGTAAAATGGAACTGTGTGTCTCCTAAAGTAGTCATGAGGATAAGATGACATCGTAATTTAAGTATCTAGCCCAGTGCGTAACACCTAAAGGTACTCAATAAATGTTCTCCCTTCTCTATAAGTAAAAGTCAGTAAAACATTAAAATCTACTATATTTTAGAAAAAGCAGGAAAACAGATCAATTTAGAAATAAGTAGAATCTCTGTGTTTGAACAGGAAACTACTGTTCTGATAGTTGAAACTTGCTTAAATATCCCAGGTCTTGTATTATAAGTGTGTTTAGCTCATGAATACTCAGGATTGTCACTCTGCATATTAGGGCAGCCTTGGAGTTCCTGAAATTGCCTGAGGGATACACCTTATAACTGGAGTTATGAAAGATCTACTTCCTCTGGCCTGAAAAAATATGGGGAGGGGGGTAAGAATGGAAAGGATTTGGAAATGAAAGTCCTAGGGACACCTAAAAGGCCAAAGTGGTTCTGAATAGGGGTGGGTGGAGTGGAGGTGATGAAAGAGTCCGTGTGGAGGCAGAGGAGGTGACAGTGAAGTTATGGAAGGGATGGGAGGAAGTTAAAATATACATATCTCCCCCAGGCTCTTCCAAAGCAAGCATATAAAATATTGTAGATAGTTGAGTAACACCTTGCCTTTAGGTTCATATCAGAAGGTTGTCTCTGTTTCATTAGTGTGGGCTTTGGAGTAGATTTGTAATCAACGAATGCATTAAAATAATACAACAAAATAAAGTGAATTCCCGGATAGAATAAAAACTTGCTGTTGAGGCAATCTTCACATACTTACTGAGGCACTGTGCTAGGTCCTGAGAAGGGATGTAAAAAAAAACCCAAAAACCAAACCAAAAACAATCTTTATCCTCAAGGGGCACATCCTAACTTGGAAGGTAAATTAATGTAGTGAAAAAAGCACTTCTAATTGTAGGAAAAGCACCTAAGGACTGTGCGGAAGAATTCAGAGGAAGAAGGTCCTCCTTGCCAAGAGGGTTACAGCTTCTGGAGGAAGTAGCATTTGAACTGGGCCCAGAAAAATGTGTAGAAAGAGAGGGCACAGGGGATACCAGTAGGGGAAGAGTATCTGACAAAGTTTGAGAAGGAGGGAAAAACAGTAAAGTGTGTTCGGGAATCACAGGAGCTAGGGAGGGGAGGCAGGGGCCAAATTATATTTGAAGGTCTCAAATGCCTGGCCCAGTACTTTAGATTCTATCCTAGGGCAGGGGATGATACCACCCCCTTTAGGAAGATAGCAGGATGCCTGGATGTCCAGCAGGGAAAGCACAGGGTGTGCCTATAGGATGTTACTGGGGACATTGCCTTTTGGTTAATCAGGGTTGTGGGGATGTTTACCCTGACAGGACTTTCTCTGGGAAGCCTTTGCTCACTCATACCCTCCCACACCTCAAACCATACCAGGTAGGAGGCACCCCCAGTGTGCATTCTGTACTGCTTCTTGAAGACTGAGAAAGCCTTTAATTCCAGCTGCAGAATCTCCTGGAGGGCTAGTCTTGAAAAAACAAAATAGTCATGCCTTCCCTTCTGTCATTCTTCCTGCTTCTTGTGTCCCAGAGCCGTCCTCCAGTGGAATCACTGGGGCGTTAGGGGCTGCAGGACTGACTGAGCAACCACAGTAACTTTAACAGGTAGGTATGGAGAGTGGTAAGAGGGCATGTCAGTATGAGGGAAGGGACCTCATTTGTCTTGTTTTCTTCTGTAATTCCCAGTGCCTAGCACAGTGCCTGACCCATATGGGTACACAGTAAATATTTATTAGATGAGTGGATGAGTGAGCCCCCATCCAGACTCAGGCTTAGCTATTTCCTTTCTCCCTTTGTTTACTTACTGCCCAGGAAGGACACCTGAAGCCCATACTCTAATTTCTAGATGATTTCTCCCTGCATGCCTTTACCCTTATTCCTAACTATCAGATTCAGCTTTTTGAAAAGTGGTCAGTCTCATGACCACCTCCCTTGGGAATATCCTGAGTTGCTTATGAAGGTAGCAGCTCCAGGTGAATTAAAATCTCAATAGGAGGGTCCCTGAAGCGACCCTCTTTCAGGAGGAGGCCTCAGTAATTGTGATGCCTGGTAAAGTCTGAAGCCCCTGAGCTAATTTCTATGTGTATATGCATGTATGCATGTATGTATTTATCCTATCTTGAAGGGCCTAAGAAGTGGCTGTTGAGACAGTCAGCAGTCTTGTCACCTTAACCTTAACCTTCCACGATAGCATGGTTAAAGAACCACAGAGAAGTCTGAAACCCAAGGGACCCCACTGTGAGCTTTGTGATTGATTCAAGGAGCTAATTTAAAATTGATCATTGGTGGTGAAATTTCTGTGCAGGCTTAAAGTTATTCCCTCCTTTTGTACTTACTATCTTTATCATCACTTTGCATCTCTCCCTCTTTTTTTTTAACGTTTATTTATTTAAGTAATCTCTACACCCAATGCGGGACTCAAACTCACAACCCCGAGATCAAGAGTCGCATGCTATTCTGACTGAGTCAGCTAGGCATCCCTCACTTTGCATATTTCATAAATTTTCCTTCTAGGAGTGCAGATGAGAAGACTGAGTCTAAAACTTGTTGTTAAATGAAATCTCCTCATTTGTGTCCTTTTATAGGAACCTGAGAAAAGCCTCTGATTTCCTAACCTCTAGCTGACTATTTTATCCATTAAACCACTGCTTGCTAGTCAAAATTCCTTACGAACTGAGAGTTAGGAAACATTGCCGTGAGATCATTTTGCCGTTTACGAAATGATGATTGAGTAGGGGGTCAGGGGAGGGTTTGTTGTTGATCAGCCCGGGCCTTCATGGAGGCTTACAGAATTCCTCTAGTAGCATATGCATGGTGGGATCCTTCCTAAATTCAGAGCCAAGAAGGACCTTAAAGATCATCTAGGGCAGGGTCAACTATTGAGTTTACAGATGGGACAAGTGACCTCACCCAGGAGGGCTACAGTGACTCATTGGTAAGACTAATACCACATACCAGGTTCCAGTCCATTGTTCACTGTGCCTCCCTGAGTTATATTGTGTATGACCTTTTAATTAATATGCTGATGATTGAGTGGGGCTAGGAAACTTGTACTATGAGGCCACTCTGGCATGGCAAGCATACTGTCTTTACTGTGTTGTGTTTCTTTGGGGGAAGCTGTTGGCCTTGTGCATTCAGGGAATACAGGTCATCCCTTGCCACCAGCGCACTTCAGCCACCAACCAAACAGGACTACTTGAAATTTCCTTTCGATCTTCTCTGGACTCTGGCCTTTTTAATTTTCATACCTTCCTCTCCCTTCCAAGTTGGGGTTAAAGTCCCCTCCCCAGAGTTCTCATTTTGGACTCATCATGGGAATTGTCAGTTTGTGTCTGTCTGCCCCACTAGACTGCAAACCATTAAGTCTCATCCCAATGGGGTCTCTTCCCTAGGGAGGTGGGTACACATCTCCGTTACTGCATGTGTAAGTTAAAAAGACATATTCAAAATTATACAATACTTTTATATTTTTTAATGGAAGAATTATTTTTGTCATAAAATTATATTATGGGAAGGAAAGCTCAAAATAAAACTTTGGAGGAGCAGTTTTATTCTATGGGGCATTATGTGTGCTTCCTCAAAGAAGTGTAGCCTATAATAATAAGTTATCAACATTCCTCCTCATTTGTAGATATGATTGTCATATCTCAGGCGTCAGTGGCAAGCCCACGGGATCCGGGTTTAAGTTTTGACTTTCCCAGTGACTTGGAGCAAGTCAGCCTTTTTTGCTTTTTATATATGAAATAAAGGAGTTAGTTATGTTAGATGATCTTTAAGGTGTCCACAGCTCTGGCACTTTCTGATCTGTGATCTAATTCAATAGGCAGTGGTAGCAATTACCCTCTTTCTGTGATATTCTCATTTTGATAATCTAGTGTCCGACTAGCTGAGCTCCGTGAGCTCCTTGAAACAAGGACTCCCAGGCTTACTCTCTCTTTTGGTTCCATCTTCCTCAGCAGGTCAAGAATTAAAAAAACAATTTTGGGGCGCCTGGGTGGCTCAGTTGGTTAAGCGGCTGCCTTCGGCTCAGGTCATGATCCTGGAGTCCCTGGATCGAGTCCCGCATCGGGCTCCCTGCTCGGCAGGGAGTCTGCTTCTCCCTCTGACCCTCCCCCCTCTCATGTGCTCTATGTCTCTCTCATTCTCTCTGTCTCAAATAAATAAATAAAATCTTTAAAAAAAAAACAATTTTGAATGCTTAAGGGGCTTTTTACGGGCAAATGCCCCCTTATTCAGGCATTATTCTTTTAAAAAAATAATAAGTTGAGCAGTACGATGTTACACAGAGAAGTTCATAGACTCAGTGGACTAAAGGGGGACCTAGAAAGCCACCCAGTTCACATGCCCCAACTCTGGTGAGAACAGGAATGGAAATCATCCTGGATCCGTGGCTTACTGTCTTCAACTTAAACATCTTTTAGGAGAGTCCAAAGCTGCCTTCTTCAGGAGCTACCAGGCAGGTCTTTCTGAAAACAATCCCAGATTCCTCAAAATGTAGCCTGGTGTCCTGTTCTCTTCTGTTGTAACCTAACTGCAGGCAAACTGGCCGTCCATCTCAGTGGAATAATCCTGCATCTTTTTATAGCTTTTGTGTCCAAACCTTGGCTTTAGACATTTAAAACAATCTAATTTTCTCTCTCTCTCTTTTCTTTTCCAGCCTCTTGGTTGGATATAATACTATTTGTTTCTATGATTCCCAACACGGCCAAAAAAACCCCCGCCTATGGCACATATTATATAGTATGTTTTATATTTACCCTCCTACCCCTAATAGTAATAGAGACCCCGGTTGCAAATTTCTCATTGTTCTTGAAATCCCAGGCTTTCTTGACACCAGTACCCAATTTTGTGTTTAAGTGTGAATATCTTAAATTGGAAGCTTATGGGAAAATTGGGGGAAATGTTAGATCATTAAGAAAATCATGTGCTGAACCACGTGGGAGCCTCTTAAGTACAACTTTGGTGGTCATGACCCTGGCCAGAAGGGGAAGCCTGTGATGTCACCCCTTCCCTGAGTCCCAGTTTCACGGATAGTATCTTTGAATGGAATTGTCTGAGGGAGATTGTTCCTTGTGAAAAGTTCACATGATGGAGTTTGAAGAGCTTGTTTCACCCGGAGCCCAGCAGGACAGAGTGGTTTGGAATGCAGCATTCAGAGTGTTCTGTTTGGCTGAAAGCTGTCACAGGGAACAAGTACTTAGCAAACAGCATGAACAAGGATTTGAACTAGAAAATGAGAAGGGCCTTGACAACATTGTAATAGTGACTTGTCTCCTCAAAAACTGCTCAGTAGTACACAAGAAGGTGATAAAGAAGACTAGGAAAATACATAAATACATTTGGGTCTCATTCAAAACAACCTAGTATAAGAGTGTCCTAATATGGGTAAAGTTTGAGCAGAGGTTACTGGGTCACTGTGGCCATCTCCACTTTACTATAGCTGATTGGATTTTTACCTCTTAAGGCAATAGCCTCAGACTAAGTCTGTGCCTACAGGATGTCCACACAACCTGTTGAAAATAGATCGATCAATCAACTGCTTAGTCTGTTTTCACAATGCTAAATGCCTGGGTCAAATGTTTTTCTTTTTATATTTCCCTGAATTAACTGAATAGACTTGTTGATAATGCTCTTGGCTTTTCATGTCTTAAGTGGAATTATGTGTAATTTAACAGGGCTGTTCTCTCAGTATTTACATTGCCTTTGCTTAAAAATTGGTTCTTCCTATGTCTTTTTTTTTTATTAAGGTATAATTGACAACTCCAACTGAAAGATGTTTAAAGCGTACAACATAATGATTTGATGTACTTACACATTGCAAAAGCCCCCCACCCAAATAGTTGGTTAGCGAGTTCTTCCTATTTCTTAAAGTCTCTTCTTAATTTTCCCAATTTCAGGCGCTGTCTGTGCCTCATAGATGGCACCTAAATCTTCGTGGCTGATGAAATGTAGCTACCGCAGGTGTGTGCAGTAGTCGAAGGCTTTGTTATGATGCTGTCTCAGGGATGCGACAAGGAGCCCTCCTGCTTAAGGTGAAACATAGATATAAGACAGTATTTATTACAATGAAGGTTACATTTATACCTGATTCCTCTCTGTGATGGCTGATGCTCTAGCAGGGATCCAGTCGTTGCTATATAAAGGGCCAAGAGAGCACAGTATCCACCCTCAATACATGGTAATAGACTCAGTGGAGAGTTTTAGCGTTGTGTATGGACATACCCTGGTTCATTGACTTCAGTTTAAAAAGAGATCAAATCCAATTAGACAACCTCTTCCAAATTCAATTCACTTCAATAAACATTGTTAGGATGCAAGGCACTGTGCTACCTCATGCAAAGCATTTGGATTTTATTTTACCTTTTCAGTTTGTTGTGGCATCATGTCAGCACAAGTTAAGTTGGTACATATTGAGGTTTTGTTCAGAAACTTTAAGAATGCCTTTTCTCATTTTAACTCCTGAAAATTTTAGAATTCTCTTCTCTGCTTGGAAGGCCTTCATCTGGAACTCCTATTCCTTGCTTGGGTACAGACTTAGGTGTTTCAGAGATGAAGACGTAGTATTGTATCTGTGCTTTGTGTCATAGCCCTTTGGTTTTTGGGGTCCTATTGGTCTCAAGAGGAATTAGTGGATGTGCTAATTAGTAGCATTTAGGTTGTTTTAATGATAGATCCTCTTCTGGGGGCTGGTTTCCAATGTTAGTGCTGTCCACTGGAAATATAATGCAAGCCACGAGGTGCCTGAGTGGCTCAGTTGGTTAAGCATAGGACTCTTGATTTCGGCTCAGGTCATGATCTCAGGGTCCTGGGATCGAGCCCTTTATTGGGCTCCCTGCTCAGCGGGGAGTCTGAGGATTCTCTCCCTCTGCCCCCCTCTCTCATATAAATAAATCTTTAAAAAAATAAATAATGCAAGCCACACATGTAATTCTAAATTTTCTAGTAGCCACATTAAAAAAATAAAAATAAAAAGGTGAATTACTTTTAATAATATATTTTATTTCATGCAGTATATCCAAAATATTTTCATTTCAACATGCAATCAATATAAAAATTACTAATGAGATATTTTATATTGTTTTTTAAATCTTGTTCTAAGTCTTGGAAATTTGGTATGTGTTTTGTATTTACAGTATATCTCGATTCAGTCTTGGCACATTTTATGTGCTCAATAGGCACATGTGGCTAGTGACTCCTGTATTGGACAACACTGTCCTAAATGGACATAGTCTCCAGATGGCATGGAACTTAAAACTCAAGTACACTGACCTCCCTTGAGGGATTTAACAACCATACTCAGCTCCATCAAGAATGTGAATCCCTATTGTCAGATCTGGGATCATCAACCACACCTTAAAGCTTGAAATAGGGTCACCTGGGTGGCTCAGTTGGTTAAGCGACTGCCTTTGGTTCAGGTCATGATCCCAGGGTCCTGGGATCGAGCCCCGTGTTGGGCTCCCTGCTCCGTGGGAAGCCTGCTTCTCCCTCTCCCGCCCCCCCCGCTTGTGTTCCCTCTCTTGCTGTCTCTCTCTGTCAAATAAATAAAATAAAAATCTTTAAAAAAAGCTTGAAATAGTTTTACAGTATAGAAAAAAGGGAATACTTCTCTTAACAGTAAATGTATGTTCTCATTCCCTTTAACAATCAGCAGTCCTGACTGAGCAACTACTATATGTAAGGCAATGTGCTAGGTGCTGTGAAAGATACATAATGATGACCAAGATGTGGTTCCTGACCTCAGGAGCTTAGATTATACTTTTGTGAGTGAGGCAGTACACAAGATTATGAATACACATATGCACGTGCACACACGCACAGACATACTCTAAGATAAACTGTATTTTAGTGAGTGTCATACTGGAGGCATACCACTTATATTAGGGGCACAGACTAGGGAGAGTTTAATTCCAACTGAAGAGATTTAACAGCTGATTATGGAAGAGGTAACTGAACTGAGCCTTAAAGGATCAAGTGTTTTTCAAATCTAATGAATTACAGCATATACAGAATCAAATTTGAAGTAGATCCTAACAGAGTCGAAATTCACTGATCACCCCGGGGATTTTCTGCATGCATTTTCTGCACTGGGTCAGTCTTCAGTGAAATTATTTTCCAACCTCACAATGTGCCCCTAGGTGCCAGTGTCAGAGACTCCACACAGGCTAAGTTAGCTCCAACTGAATGTGGCTTTTCCGATGTTACCTGACTAGTTCATTTCCTTTTCAAGCCAGGGCTCCAACTTTAGGCTATTTGATTAAAATTAGGTTCTTTGAGGTCCAACTTTCCTGTTACATAGCTGTTGATTTTCCTTTCCATTGTTGGCTTTGGAAGGGGGAGTAGGGAGCATTTAATTAGTTGTTATGCTTATCAGCTTTATTTGTCAAGCATTTTATAGTTTACCAAGTGTTTTTGCATAGATAATTACATTCGATTCTTTTAGTTTCTTTATCTGACACCAGTACAGGTAAGGAAACTGAGGCCAAGAATGGTATATAGTGACTTGACCCCAGTTGCTTGGCTAGTGGGTGCTGGAGCTGGATTCAACCATGGTCTTCTGACTTCCTGGCCAGTGTCCTTACCTTGCTTTTTCACTTTCCCCAAGTCCTACCTTTCAAGTGCTGAGAGACAAGAATGTGTAGGCTAGCTCTCTTTTAAATATTTTAACGAACAAAAATCCAACCACTAACAATAGATAAATGAGAGAGGGATTATTCACATTGCAAAACAATTATTCCATTGGTTCAAAAAGTGAGCTCCTCTGGAGGGGTTAGCATACAATTTCATTTACAAAAATATCTTATGCCCCATAGCTAAGGAGGGTGTTTATTAGGTGAAGTAAAATAAGAAGCTGGCAAGAGTATTTTCTTCATATGTCAGTTTTCTATTTCCAGAAATGTGTTTTAACCTGAAACCTCTGAAATCAGTGATGAATTACAAATTGAGTAGTTTTTTTTTTCTTTTTTTCCTGGTAAAACACTCTTTTTCATACTCAACGAGTTTCACAGGATGGAATGCATTTTATTTTCCAAACCATAAAAGTAAAAAGTAAAAACCATTGCTCTGCCTTTAGGAAATTTTACTTCTAGTTCCTTGTTTTGGTGAAACTCCTTTTAGTTCTATTTTCAGTGGTATTCTGAAGAAGCATCAGCCTTAACAATGGCGTGGAAGAATCAGATCTGACATACAATGCAACCAATTAACAAGAAAACCCTAGAAACAGCAAAACCTACTGGCATGGGTCACAACCTTTTATATTCCGTATCTTATTACCATTTGATATACATCGAGATGAGGCAAATAAGCAATTTTAATGGGAGAGAAATGAAACTTCAACTGCATTACCTATTGACCTATAACATAATAAGAAATGTTATTCATTTTCTTCAAAACTGCAATGTTAATGTATGGTTTTCATTGGAAAATTAAGATCAGCAGATAACTGCGAAAATTAGGGGAAGAGATGTACTATTAAAATGCTATGTGATTGAATTTCCCTAAATGCAGTATGGCTATCTAAAAAGAGACCTCTTCTTAATTGAAAGCATTTTCAAATGATAAAAGGTAGAGTGCTGAGTAAATATTTCTGGAAAGTTTCTGTTCTGACACATAGAGGGTTTGAGTGCTATTTTGACCTCTTATTAGCATTCCCTAGCAACATCCACCTCCCATACTTGGAATTCCTGGAAAGGTTTTAACTGAAATTATAGTATTTTTCTGCCCAAGAAAGGAAAGCAACATCTTTAACACAGAAGGGATTGTGAATGTAAATTAGATTAAGTCCCAGGGTGGTACCCTGAGGTAACATGATGCACTTCCACTTCGATGCATATATTGATTGCTGAAGAAATTTCGTATAAACTGAAATTTGTATACCAAATTGTGAAGGAACTCTGGACCAGGAGTTGAGAGACCAGGTTGTCAATCCTAACTTGCCATGCCTTCTCTGGCCTTTCGTTTCCTCATACATAAGATGAGGGGAAGGTTGGATGCAACAATATCTTTCTTTTTCTCTCTCTAGCTTTATTGAGGTATAATTGACAAATAAAATTGTAAGATATTTCAAATGTACAACCTGATGATTTGGTGTATATATACACTGTGAAAGGGTTTCCCCTACCTCATCGGGTTAATTAACACATCCATCACCTCCCATATGTGCCTTTATTTTTTATGCTGAGAACATTTAAGTTCTCCTCTTAGCTGATTTCAATTATACAATATGGTGTTATCAACTATAGTCGCCATGTGTTATCAACTGTAGTCACAATGTACAATCTCTTTTTTTTATCTCTAAATTCTACCTCTTCTTTGCTTCCATGCTCCTACACGCAGTACACACTACTTTTCCTTGGTCATGTGATTAACAATCCTTCAGGTTCACAATTGGAGTAAAAATGCTGCTTTGGGGAAACTTGCCATAGTAACGAAATTTCCATTGAGAAAATAGAACCATGAAAGGGCAACATTTCCTATGTAGTTTTATCCCCCAGATGCCCTTGGACTATATGGCACTTGCATATATTAGTGATGCAAATCTGGGAGAAGAACAAGACCAAGATGTTATGACCAAGACACTCGATTTGCATTGGAATGCCCCATGCAAACAGCACATCAGAACTCATGAAGTGGCATTTGGCTTGAACTCTTGGAAGGCATGCCAATCTACAAAGAATCCAAACGGCAAATGTTGGGATGAGAGCAGTCCATTGTTCTTCTCTAAATGCAACTTGATACTGAATCCGAAGAGAATGGAAAAAAGTATGAATTTGATCATTTAACTAAAGTCATTTCCCCTCTGTGGGCACCAGTGACCTCATCTATAATATGAGGACATAAAACTTGGACATAGACCTTCCAACTCTAACATTCTGTGTTTCCGTTTGAATTTTTTTTTTTTTTTACAGGAGTAGGTTTAACACTTGTGTGTTGGAGGGAAAGGGGAAAGCAACTTCTTTAAAAAAAAAAAAAGATTTTACTTATTTCTTTGAGAGAGAGAATGTGAGTGAGAGAGAGTGCACAAGTCAGTGGGGGAGGGGGAGAGGCAGAGGGACAAGCAGAGAGCCCCGGCTGAGCAGGGAGCCCGTTGTGGGGCTCGATGTGGGGCTTGATGTGGGGCTTGATCCCAGGACCCTGGCATCATGACCTGAGCTGAAGGCTGACACTTAACCAACTGAGCCACCCAGGCGCCCTGGAAGAAAGCAACTTCTGAGTTGAGGGAGAGTTCTGAAAGAATCAAGGTTCAGGGGTGCCTGGGTGGCTCAGTCATTGGGCGTCTGCCTTTGGCTCAGGTCATGATCCCAGGGTCCTGGGATCGAGCCCCACGTCCGGCTCCCTGCTCTGTGGGAAGCCTGCTTCTCCCTCTGCCAGTCCTTCTGCTTGTGTTCCCTCTCTCGCTATATCTCTCTCTGTCAAATAAATAGACAAAATCTTTAAAAAAAAAAAAAAAAGAATCAAGGTTCAAAGATAGACTTCACTGCCTTTCCAGTTTTGTCCACTGTTTGCTGCCCTTTTCCTCTCAGGTTAAAGGACTAACAAAAGTGATGGATACTATATGTGCCTGTGTGTCGCTGGGCTATTAAACCAGTAATGAGAAAAGCGAGTACTGGCTTTTGGATTCCTGGCTCCATCTCTGTCTTCCTTTTCTGGCCTCTGGTCATCTCATTGCCATCTTGCAAAGCTGCTGCAAGGATCAAATACATCATCACGTCTCCTAAACACTTGCTGTTTGGAGGGCAGGATGGTAGTGACATGGGGGCAAAGTGAATGCTGCTTTACAGGTTTTATTTATTTAATTTAACAAAAACTTATATAAAGCTCATTTTTGCCAGGTAGTCTTCTAAGAGTTACAAATATTAACTCATTTAGTTTTTTTTTTTTTTAAGATTTTATTTATTTATTTGAGACAGAGAGAATGAGAGACAGAGAGCATGAGAGGGAGGAGGGTCAGAGGGAGAAGCAGATTCCCTGCCGAGCAGGGAGCCCGATGCGGGACTCGATCCCGGGACTCCAGGATCATGACCTGAGCCGAAGGCAGTCGCTTAACCAACTGAGCCACCCAGGCGCCCCAACTCATTTAGTTTTTATAACATGGATTATAAATTAGGACCTAATACCATCCCCTATTTTACAGAGGAGGAAATTGAGGCACAGAGAGGTTAACTACATTGCCTAAGGTCAAACAGCTATTGACAGTAGAAACTAAAACCCAAGCAGTCTGGGGCAGCCGGCTGGCTCAGTCCATAGGGCATGCAACTCTTGATCTTGGGGTCATGAGTTTGAGCCCCACGTTGAGGATAGAGGTTACTTAAAAAAACTAAAATCTTTAAACGCAAAACAAAACTAAAATCTGAGCAGTCTGGCTCCACAATCCATGCTTTTAACCTCTATGCCTATGGGATATCGAGTTGTCTGGTGTAATTCTCCATGTGCCTAACTCTGAAAGTGCAATAGGTTTTGTGAATAACTTGCAGGCCTCAGCAATTGGACAGCCCCATGGCCTTCCCAGTCCTGTCAACCTGATGTAGACCTAGATCCCAGGAATGTTACATTTCCCCAATCCTGGGTTTACCACTGTCGAACTCTTTCCACCCTTCACACAGTGGGATTTTGTGTTCTCTGATTTCTGTCCTATAGGTTTTCCTAAGTTTTCAGACTGCCTACAGAATAGCAAATGTTCCTGTAAGCCTGTTGGTTTGTTCAAACAGCTGGTAAATTGAACAAGGAAAGACAGTCATGTCAATAATAGCTTTTGTTCATTGAACAGTTACTATGTGCCATGCACTGAGATAAACTCTTTGCATGCATTATCTTGTAATCCTCCCATTAAACTTATGAGATAGCTTCTGTTATTATCCTCATTTTATAGATGAAAAAAACCAAAGCTCACACAGGCCAAGTAACTAACCCAGGGTCACACTTTTAAGTACCTGGTAGAGCCAGAATTTTGATTTGGGCCATATCTGATCCAAAGCTCTTGGATGTAACTTTTACTTTATACTTTATACTGCCTCTAGCATTTTTCTGGGACTATCCAACCCATTCCACATGTACATTCTGCAGCTGCTTGTCCATGTTATTATTGACATGCTCCATTCTGCCTCACTGGGTCATAATTTTAATACAAGGATACTATTCTGTTATAATATCACAAACTGTTTTGGGATTGTAAGGGAGCATTTACAAATCTTGGCCATAACTGGACATCTTGTGTAATGGATCTTCATAAGTGCCACCTTGTCTTAGAGAAGTTATGAAAAGAGACTGTGAGAGGATTTAACTAGGCCAAGGGGATGAGGGCATGCCATGTATCATACTACTGTGGGTTTTTTGAAGGTGGAACTTGGGTCTTCTGTTGGAATGGACCTGAATAGAAAGGAAATAAGAATGTCATGAATAAAATGCAGGAGTTGTTATCATAGCAGATGGAAACATCTCTAGGGCTTGTGATTATACAATATTCCTCCCTTTTTTTCCTGCAGTTTGGTTGGAAAGCAACTGAGATGATATTAAAGCTATGGATGATGCTAAAATATCCATATGAGAAGGCTAAATTAACCAAACCATACTTTAAAACCCATTTGACTTTATTAATCTTTGTAACTTAAGTGACACTCCCAATCAGAAGGGATTCTATATGCCTTGGGTCTGACTCTAATTGCCAGTTAATAAAAATTCCAGTATATCCTTAATCAGCCAATTAACTGACCTAACAATTATAATAGGGAGAGAAGGTGGGAGGGGTCGAGACTGGGCATAACAAATCCATCAAGGTGGAGTAGAATTCTTCAGAGGTTAATGGTGGACACCCTTTAAAGTAAAAGGATTTTCTTCTACCTTGATAGGTTCCTGTTTTTCTTTCCTTTGTACCTTCCCTGACATTTGTAATTGTTGGAACCCCTAATTGGCTGATTAACTAATTATGAGAAGGGGTGGAGAATGGCTTAAAGATGTATAGAGTGTGTATTTTTTAAAAAACATGGTTCTTTATTCTTTGAAAAAATATTTATGTGAAAATAGTTCACTGCAGTTTATTATTATATGAAATTTAGAGCATCTTTTTTTTTAACTGTAACAGTTGCCTCCTAATTTTTAAATTCCACAACCTTAACATATAGAGTGAGATTGAAATATAAGATGAAAAGTCTGACATTGAGGAAGGAAGCCAGTTATTTTCTTACTTGAACGGATCTTCATAAAAATTTTAAATAACAGTAAAACAGAAACTGTCTTAACTAAAAGAGTATATTATTGGGACAGAATTCTATTTTTATTTGTACGCTGAAAATTGTAATACATCAAAAGTCCTGCAAAAAGTGTGCATGTAGGTAAAATTCTCTTCTCATTTATCATTTACCATTTTATAAATATTCTCAGAAGTTGAGGATAAGAAAAACAGTTGAGGATAAAAAGAACTGATTTTGCTCCAAGAAACTCTCAGTTGGTGGGGTTTTCCTTGGCAGATGCAAGCACATTGTTTTCTATATATTTGCCAACAGTAAATTCTGGAAAGCTGCCAGAGGAAGCGCAAGGTGGATCTGCTAAATCTGCTCAAGCCCCAATCCCAGAGTTGTAAAGCACTCTTTAAGATTTCTGAATTATATGTAATAATTGAGTACTTTTATCACTATTCATCTAGACTTTTGTCACTGGGGTATGGAAATAGAGCATTTTAGAATTGGAAGGAACCTTAGAGATCATCTAGTTCTGCCTTCTCATTGAACAGAAGAGGACTCAGAGGTCCAGAGAGGGGAAGGGACTTATTGAAGGTCACAGGAAATGTTTTGGCTCAGCTGGGAGAAGGTCTCCGGATTCCCAGTCCTGTGTTCTTTCTTTTCTTCCTATCTTCCCCTTAAAAAAATGATACAGAAGGCCAGAGGGCAAATGCCAACCTCCATATTCTGTTAGAGACTGTTTTAATGCAAAATCTGTTGCGCTCTGAGTCTGGTTTCCTTCATTTTTTAATCATTCCTCAATGGCCAACTCAGAAGCCATATGTCTAGTTTTATTCTTCTGAGTCCCATCCCTCTTTCACTAATGCATTATTAACATGTCTTTTTCTGTCTTGAAATGTTCTCGGGGTGGTGGGGGGAGGGAATAACTGGGTCCTGAATTTGGAAGTGGAAATGACTGTAGGATCTATTCCTTTTAATCTGATGGTTAGGAAGTGCTGCCCTCTCAGTTCTCCCAAGATCCTGCCTAAAAGGATTGTTCAAAATAGTTCTTCTCTAATGCTGTTATAAACTCCACTCAGCCCTGCAAGGTATATGTATCTTGTTTTTCATTTGTCTTTTTTGTTTGGAGGGAGAGGGTGTTTGTTTTTTGTTTTCTCAGCTTTTCGTTGTGTTTTGTTTTCAATCTTTAGGCTTTAAAATTTATTTGTGTAGAGACTTCTCTTATTTTTCTTACTAAGGGCTAGTTTCCCTTGAGCTTGTAAATTGCTTGTAAATCAAGATCTGATTAGGAAGTAATATATTCATCTGTAACTCCTGCATAAAAGTTATTCAAGTATTGTGACAAAATAAGTGTTGTTTACTTTATACATTTTCTGCAAATTCTAAAGATTTCGTCTAACTTAAAGGCTCTCATGGAATCTCGGGGATTGTGGCTTGCCCACTGAGAGTATAAAGGCTTGCTAAATTAAGTTGATTTGCCTGTGAAAGAAATGCTTCCATTATTCATGTCAGAAGCCTGTCACATCAAATTGAGGGAGTGGAGAAAACCCTTTTTTATCAACATTTAGAACCAAGAAAAACCAACCATTGAGGGCCTGAATTTCAATTGGGGAAAAAGTCAGGCTGAAAGCAGGGTTCAAAAAAAAAAAAAAAAAAAAAAAAGAAAGAAAAAAAGGGCTGGGTATTTGTCTAATGTTGAAAATCAGTAGAGGAGATTGATTTAACTTTGGCCGAAACTTTTTATATAGACAGACAGAATGAAACTTCTTAAAGCAGCAAGTAGTACATACAATCTTGGTGTCTTTCATGTGTAAACTTGTCAAAAGTAGTTAAGCTAATTCAAATTTAAATCTCCTTGAATTCCTATTCTTGGACGCTTAATTTGTTTATTTTAAAGGATTTAGGAATGCATTTCTTGGGGGTTACTTTTCATACGTCTATGAATGTATTTTATTTTTCAAAGTTCAAGATTATAGGCTCTGGTGTGTGATTAGAAGTTGTATTAATAAGAGAAGGAAGACAGGCTGGTCAAGGACCAGCGCGCGCCCCCCCCCCCCCCCCCCGCGCCTTGTTTGTATCAGGTATGTGAGCATTTGTCTCTGTGTGGATGAATTGTATACATGTACACCCACACACACACACACACACACACAACTTCAAATGAAAAACAGGTCATTAAGAGAATAACAGAACTTGGAACAGTAAAGGGAAGACCATTTCCCAGGACAAAATATCTTCATGCAATTTTAGTTTAGGAGGATTCTCTTGTGTTTGCCAGGATAGTAGATTTTGTTAAGTTTTAAGTATTTGAAAAGCAATTATAATATAGGAGAAATTATTTGATTATTTATGTAATGAAATCTGATTCTCACTTTTTTTTTGCAATATTTGATTTCTCATAGCATATGCATTTCAAATGGTTGCATGACTCAGTAAAGTCAATCACAAGAACAAAGTTTCTTATTTTTGCAGAATTAATCCTTACCAACCCTCATTTACCTTGAATATGTTTCTACCATTATTATCCAAGTGATACTCTTCAAATGGCAATTTTTATCTGATTTACAGAAAACATCTTTTGAGCTACTGAAAAATGTAGAACATCATTTTCTATATTTCTTAGATCTATTTTTGCAGCTTTTAACCTAAGTTTTACACCAAGAAAATTGCTCCAAGAATGAAAAATAGGACAATTTAAACTGTTTGAAGGGATTCCTGCTTTCCCCCAACCTTTTAAAAAACGAGGCCTGAAATCCTGTTAAAGAATAGGACTGAATCTTTTTCTCTTTTTTTGGTGGGAGGTTCGGCAGCACTTCAATCCTAAGTTGAATTTTATGCTTAATTGATATTTGTGTTCTAGTGGAAATAAGAGTTGGTTTGTGGTGTTCCCGTACAAAAGTAATTACTTCTCCGATTGACTGCAAATATGTGCAGGTTGTAGATGGGGGAGCAATGAATGAAATAGAGAGGCAATTGTACTGTGGAGGGCTGGAGAAGACAAGGATTAATGGTGAGCAGAATTGTATTTTGGTGTTCTTTCAGTAACGTTACAATCTCTCTGAGTGAATGCTGCTAACAAGGAACCTATGGGGCAGAGGTTTGGAATGGGGTGGAGGCGGGGCGTGTGGGGGGTTGTGAACTGGTAAAAACAGAGAACCATGTCAAAGGAGGAATTGAATGTCTAACCTATGTATGTTTACAAAAGTACAAAACAAACAAAATAACAAAACAAAACTTTCTAATTTGACCTGTGCTTTTTTAGATCACGAAACCACCAGAGGTCCTATTGTGCAAAACCCCAGTCCCTACTTGCTGGCTGCTTCCAACCATCAGAATATAGATTATTGTCTGGGGAGGCAATCTAAATGGGTGTGCAAGAGGCACTGAGGATGGCACTTGTGAACTCTTCAAGGTTTAAATTTTTTTCCCTCAGGAGATGTTATCATTTTTAGTTAATTTTCAAATCCTGTTAGTGTTGTTTTTTAATGAACGAAATTTGAATTATGTAGAATCATAAAATGATAGCTTGTTAGAACTGGGAGACCTTTAGGAATTGGAGAGAGTTAACCAATCTTATAGATGAGAAAACTGGAAGCTCAGAGGGGAAGAGGGACAAAGTTAGCATCAGAACCTTGTTTTTCTAGGGGCACCTGGGTGGCTCAGTCGTTAAGCGTCTGCCTTCAGCTCAGGTCATGATCCCAGGATCCTGGGATCGAGCCCCAGTCTGGGCTCTCTGCTCAGTGGGAAGCCTGCTTGTCCCTCTCCCACTCCCCCTGCTTGTGTTCCCTCTCTCGCTGTGTCTCTCTCTCTGTCAAAATAAATAAATAAAATCTTAAAAAAAAAAAAAAAAGAATCTCGTTTTTCTCATCCCTGGGCCAGTGAAATTCTCACTAGTTTACGCATGACTAACAGGTGCTGTTTTCCTCCACTTGTCGAACAATATGGAAATGGACCATATTAAATAAAAGTTAAAGGCCTCTGCATCCCCGAACCCCAGAGATAACCATTCACAGCTAAGTGTATTTCTTCTGCACTCCCCTCCCCTAATACAAATATAAACGTCATTATTTTACCTTGTATTTTTCACATTTTCTTGCTTGTTTCATATATGTATATATATATATATATTTGATGTCTAATGTGCATAACGCATAATATATAATTTGCTCTGTGTGATCCTGTAGATTTTCCAATGTATATTACTTTTAATCAATATTATTATAAAAATTAATACATTTACGTTATCAAAGCACATGTACATTGCAAAAAAAAAAACCCTACAAAATCACATGCAACAGAAAATGAAACTCTCTCCACCTTCCCCTACTTTATAATCCTATTCCCCTAAATTCCCGCTATTAACTAGTGTATACCCTTCAAACTCTAATTACAACGTGCACACATATAAAATTTATTATAGGGCGCCTGGGTGGCTCAGATGGTTAAGCGTCTGCCTTCGGCTCAGGTCATGATCCCAGGGTCCTGGGATCGAGTCCTACATCGGACTCTCTGCTCCTTGGGAGCCTACTTCTCCCTCTGCCTCTCTCTCTCTCTCTGTCTCTCATGAATAAATAAATAAAATCTTTTAAAAAAATTTATTATAGATTGGGATCAGACTTTGCACGGTACTCTGTAACTTTATTTTTCCACCCAGTAACATCTTGTGAACATTTTTTATGTGAGCACAAATAAATCCACCTTATCTTTTTTAAGGGTTCCATAAAATTGAATTGTATTGATTCTGATAAAATTGGGTATCTTTTTGTTTTTTGATATTTTGTTGGTTTCTTCTGTGAACTCCCTGTTTACATTTTTTGTTGTTGTTATTTTAAAATTGATATGTAGTAGCTTTCTGCATTGTATGGCTAGTAGCTGTTTGCAAATATTTACTCCTGTTTGTCATTTTTTTCACCTTTGTTTCTGGTGTCTTTTTCATTTCTATACAGAAGTTTTAAATTTTTATGTAAGCAGAGCTGTTAGGTTTTTCCTTGTTATTTCCTGGCCCTGATGTCAAGCAAAGAAAGACCTTCCAATCCATGATTACAAACAAAATACAAAAAGCCTCTCCTTTCTTCTGATGCTGGTGTGGTTTTAAGTTTTTACACACTTAAATAGGCAAGGCTCACAGTGATAATGGTAGATCTCCTTTTCTCACCACACACGCAAACACATGCACCCCCCCACACACAGAGGTAACTATGGGAGATGAGAGATATGTTAATTAGTTTGTGGTAATCATTTCCTGCCATATACATATATCAAAACATCATATCACACACCTTAAATATATGCAACTTTTGTTAAAAATAAAAAATAGCAGGGGTAGTGAAGTAGGAAAGGCTGTGTTTAAGTCGTTGCTCTATTAATTTCTAGCTGTGTAACCTTAGGCAGATCATCTTTCCTCTCTGTGCTTTGATTTCCCCATCTGTAAAAACGGTTTCAAAATAGAGTCATTCCAAGTATTAAACAAATTAGAGTTAATGATTGTAAAGAGCCTAGCCCAATGCCTGGCACACAGTAAGTCCACAGTTAGTTATAGCTATTATTCTTATTTAAGTTTGTGATAAATCTGTAATAAATAAAATAATTATTTTGTCTATAATTTGGAAAAAAATAGAATTCTGAGTGGAATTACATTAAGCTCATAAATAATCTCTGGAGACTAACATCTTTACCAAATTGAGTCCCCCATGCAAGATTTAGGTCTTTTTTTCATGTACTTCTTTGGGATTTTATCGTTTTCTTAGTATGGGTCTTATACGTATCTTGTTATCTCTTTTTTTCCTGGCTATTTCATAATTTTTATTGTTATTGAAAATGAGAGTAATTTTTATTGATATTGTGAATGAGATTTTTTCTTTTCATTACATCTGCCAATAGGTTATTGCTGGTATAAAGAAAAGTGAAAGTGACTGTTTTTATGCTTGCTTATGATGGGCCCCCTTACTGAACCCTTTATTAATTCTAATAGTTTATTTTCTTGAAGACGGTTGTATCATGTGTTCTCCCTTTTAAACATTTATTATTCATTTCCTTTTATTGTCTGATTGCAACAGATAAAAGATTGAGAACAATATGGAGGCAGTGACATCCTTGTCTTGGTTTCAATTTTAATTTTTATTGAGCATTGACCTTTATCATGATATTGCATTGGTTTCTGATACTTTTGTATTGACAAAGATGTTTCTATTCTTACGTTTCCTGGGTTTTATCAGAGGAATGGCTATTGAAATTTATTAAATGCCTTTTTGGCACATAATGGGATGACCTTTTTATTTATTTTTTACTAAAAAAATGTTTTAAAGATTTTATTTATTTATTTGAGAGAGAGAGAGAGAGAAACATCAGCAGGGGGAGAAGCAAAGGGGCAAGCAGACTCCCTGCTGAGCCCAAAGCCCCATGTGGGGCTGGCTCCCAGGACCCTGAGATCATGACCTGAGACAAAATCAAGACTCGGATGCTTGAGCCATCCAGGTGCCCCATGACCTTTTTATTTTTTAAAAAACTCTCATTAACCAGTTAATGTAATGAACTTCCTTATGTTGAACTATTCTTACATTCCCAAATTAAAATCTATTTGGTTATAGTGCATTGTTCTCTTATTGCACTGCTGGCTTTGATTTACTAATAATTAGGATATATGCATCTAAATTTTTAAGTGAGATTGAATTAGTATTATCATCATCAGGTTTTGGTACAAGTGTTAAAAATCTTCCAAATTTATCGAATAAACTTTTTCTACAATCTAGAATAATTTAAATAACACAACATTTACTCATTTCCCAAACATTTGAAGAATGCAAGATTTAAAACAATCTTTTGGTGATAGATGTTTGATACACTTTTTGAATTCTTATGTGACTTTTGTTCTACTTATAGTGTTTGTTGCTTAAGTCAATTTTGCAGTTTTATGGTTGCCCAGAAAATGGTCCATTTTATCTAGTTTTCAATGGCATAAAATTATGCATACTATTTTCTTTTAACTTGGAAGAGTCTCTTCTGCATCCACTTTATCATTTCTATAGTATATGGTTTTGATTTGTTTTGTTTATCTAGTCACTTTGTTTAAAGGAAGCCATTGATTTTACTAATCATATCTAGTTTTATGTTTTTAAAATAATATATTAATTTCTGTTTAATTTAAATTGATTTCTTCATCATACTTTGTTTTGCCTTCCCAATTCATTTTTCTAGTTCATTTTTATTTGAGTATGTTCCTTCTGTATTTTCAGTCTTTCTTCTTTAATGGTAGAATAGTTTAAGGCTATGGGTTTTCCTCTGAGCATGATTTTCATTGCATCTTATAGGTTTTGATCCTTTTCTATAGTCTTTATATTGTCTGTAATTCAGTTTTGATTTCTTCTGGATGGTTCACACCTACTTTTTTATTATTAATATCTTGTGCTATTTTTTAAATTGTGGTCAGGCAATATAGCATGTAAAGCTTTAGAGTTTTTAGCTTTTCTTTGAGGCTAATTAAAGTGTTCTATTTTTTTTAGAAGTGTTCTAAGAACATTTAAGGAAACATATTGTCTTCAGGATATAAAATTCTTTCTATATTGATTAAAAATAAGCTTACCCAATGAATTATTTAAACCTAAATTGTAAAATTCTGAGAGAGGCCGCTTAAAATTTCCCATATGATTCTAGGTTTATGAATTATCTATGTGTTTCTAATATATTCTTTGTAATTTTACCCTTAATTATTATGAATTATCTCTTCATGTCTCATTTAATCCTTTTGGCTTTATAGTCAACTTTGAGATTAATATGGCCTCCTGTGTCTATTTTATTTGCTTTGCCTGGTATATCTTTTCCCATATTTTATTTTATTTTTATTTTATTTATTATTTTTTATAGAGGGAGGGGGGCAGAGGGAGAGGGAGAGAGAAAGACTCTTAAGCAGGCTCCACACCCATGGTGGAGTGTGAGGCAGGGCTCCATCCCACAACCCTGAGATCTCTGGACCTGAGCTGAAATCAAGAGTCAGATACCTAACCCATGAGCCACCCAGGTGCTTCTCTTTTCCCTTATTTTAATGACTGTCCTTACTGTATCAAATTATTTTAGGTATTCCTCTGGTGAACAATTAATAGCTAGATTTAAAAAATTATTTTACTTAGTCTGAGAGTTTTGTGTTTCAATAAGGAAAATCAGCACATTTGCATTTATTGTAATAGCTTATTTGTTCCCTATTCCTTCTATCTTTTAAAAAATATTTTCTGTTTAGTATGATTTCCTATTGTTTTCCTTAATTTTATTTTCTCAAGTTCACTAGAACAAACAAGTTTCATATTGTCCAGTTTTTCCTCTTTAGGGTAATTAAAATTCTACTTCAAATTTCTGTTCTATCATTTTCCTTTAAATGATTAACAACATACTTGAACCTGTATTTCTCCATCAATTAAAAAAGTTAAACAGTAATTTTGTCTCTCCTTCCCACTTCACCCTGACAAGATGAGAAATTTATTATACTTTTACTTTATCCCTTGTTCCCTCTCACTGGTATTGGATTAGTCTGGAAAATGAGCTCTGGATTAGTATTACACTCTCCCCTTATATTATAACTCTATTTCAAGAAATATTTGTTAATAGAGGCATTACACTTCTTGATCATATGACAAGGAGTGATTTGTGTTTAAAATTTACTGGTTTATTTGCTTGTAACTATTTTTATTTTGTCTTCTCCTGCTTTGAGGTGTTTACTTATAGTTAATATCATATTAGCTAGATTTAATAGCTAGAATGTATGTGAGTAAGTGTTTTTCAAAGATTTATTCATTCATTTGAGAGAGAGAGAGAGAGGGAGAGAGAGTGCCTGCAAGTGGCGGGGAATGGGGGGGCGGGGCGGAGGGAAAGGGAGAGAGAGAATCAGAGAGAGAGAATCCTAAACAGACTCCCTGCTGAGCCACAATCCACCCTGGTGCTTGATCCCAAGACACCGAGATCATGGCCCTGAGCAGAAACCAAGAGTCAGATGTTTAACTGACTGAGCGACCCAGGCACCCTGTGAGTAAATTTTTGACCTGTTATTGGACACTTGGGTAAAATTTTTACTATATTTGCTTTATCTGTTTTGGAAATATTTTAAAATAAATTACAGACCTAATGATGTTTCACCTGTACATAATTTCTATGTGCTTTTCTAACAAAAAGGACATTTTTTTCTGTACAAGTGCAATGCCATTAAGAGTTTTTGCTATTATGACTAATGCTACTATGAACATTTGTGTACAAGTTTTTGTGTGAACATATGTTTGAATTCTCTTAGGTAGATACCTAGGAATAGAATTGCTGGGTCATATGGTACCTTTATGTTTAACCCTTCTAAGAACTACCAGACTGTTTTCCAAAGTTGCTGAACCATTTTATATGGCCACTACCAGTGTATGAGTATTTGCATTTTTCCACATCCTCTATAACGCTTGTAATTGTTGTCTTTTTGATTATAGCCATTCTAGTGAATGTGTAGTGGTATCTCATTGTGGTTTCAATTTCCATTTCCCTGATTGTTAATGGTGTTGAGTGTCTTTTCATGTGCCTGTTGTGCATTTGTATATCTTCTCTGGAGAAATACTTATTCAGATTCTTTGTCTATTATAAAAATTTGGTTCTTTGTCTTTTTATTACTGAGTTGTAATATTTTAATAAATATTAAATCAAAATATTTTTATTTTATTAACAAATTAACAAAGTATTTTGATTTTGAGAGCATATACTTTATTTTTTCTTTTCTCACTTGTAATATTGATGTCCTATGTAAGGAATCATTACCGAATCCAAGGTCATGGAGATTTATATCTATGTTTTCTTTGAAGAATTTTGCAGTTTTAGCTCTTCCATTGAGATCTTTTATCCATTTTTTAAGATTATTTGTTTATTTGAGAGAGAGAGAGAGGGTAAGAGAGAGAACATGAGTAGGGGGGAGGGGCTGGGGGGAGGGGCAAAGGGGCAGAGGGAGAGGGAGAAACAGAGTCCTCACTGAGTGGGGAGACAAACACAGGGCTTGATCCCAGGCCCCTGAGATCATGACTTGAACTGAAGTCAGATGCCCAACCAACTGAGCCACCCAGGTGCCCCGAGGTTTCATCCATTTTGAGTAATTTTTATATATGGTGTTAGGTAGGGATTCAACTTCATTCCTTTGCATGTGGGTATCTAGTTGTCACAGCAATATTTTTTGAAAAGCAGTTCTATTTCCTTTGAATTGTCTTGCCACCCTTGTCAAAAATCAATTGACCATGGATATAAGGGTTTATTTCTGGCCTCTCAATTCCATTGATCCATATGCTTATCCTATGCCAGTACTATACAGTATTAACTCCTCTAGTTTTCTGAAATTGGGAAGTGTGAGTTCTTCAACTTTGTTCTTTTTTAAGATTATTGTGGCTATTCTGAATTCCTTGTATTTCCATATGAATTTTAGGATCAGATTTAGAGTTTTTGCAAAAAATGCCAGTTGGGATTTTTGATGGAGATTGTGTTGAATCTGCAGATCAATATGGGGGAGTATTGACATGATTTTCCAATCCATGAACACGGGATATCTTTTTATTTATTTAGGTCTCCTTTGATTTCATTTAGTGATTTGTAGTGGACAGGTCTTGCACCTCTTTTGTTAAATGCATTTCTAGCTATTTTATTATTATTATTATTATTATTATTATTAAAGATTTTATTTATTTATTTGACAGAGAGAGAGACAGCAAGAGAGGGAACACAAGCAGGGGGAGTGGGAGAGGGAGAAGCAGGCTTCTTGCAGAGCAGGGAGCCTGATGTGGGGCTCGATCCCAGGACCCCGGGATCATGACCTGAGCCGAAGGCAGATGCTTAATGACTGAGCCACCCAGGAGCCCCTATTTTATTATTTTTGATGCTTTTATAAATGGAATTATTTTCTTAATTTTATTTTTGGTTTGTTCACTGCAAGTATATAGAAATTCAATTGATGTTTGTATATTGATCTGTATCTTATGAGATTTCTAAACTCATTTATTATTAGCTTTAGTAGCTTTTTGGTGGATTCTTCATGGCTTTTTCTATGTAGGATCATGTTATCTGCCAATAGAGATAGTTTTAGCTCTCCCTTTCCAATTTGGATGCCTTTTATGTCTTTTTCTTGTCTAATCGCCTCCTAGAATTTTAGTAGAACATTGAATATAGAACCGGTGAGAGCCGACCACCCTGTCTTGTGTTGGGATCCTCTGGGGAAGGAATTCAGTCCTTCACCATTAAGTATGATGTTAGCTGTGAGTATTTTCCCTTCATTTAAACATTTATCTTGGTTTTGTGTGGAAAATTCTTTTTCTTCACTTCACATATGCAAGTATAGACCACTAAGTTTGGGGAAACACTTTTAACTCTGTGACTCTATGCTTGTTCATGCTAAGATTGCAAGCAGTGCAGAGATGGACAAAGCATAAGACTTGAGATGCTAAACATCCCTGTGATGCTTTCTTCACATCACTCACATGTGTAGAGAATGGGACCAGAAACCAGGTTTTTTGAGTGTTCACTCTCTAAGGCAATAAAAGCATCATTCCTTCCCCTAACCTTGGCATTAAAGAGTTCCACAATTTTTATGGCCATTTCACAGAGGAACAAATTTCCAAATTTGAGAAAAAGGAGGAAAAAAATAATTTTTGGTCTCATATATTTTTTTTCACCTCTGTGAGGTCTTCCAAAATGGCTTAAAAAAAAATCCCACCCTCTTTTGAAAGCACTAACACCCACTTTCACAAAAACAGCAAACTTTAGCTAGTGAAACTGTATCACCTATTCCAACCCATGAGACATTTATTAAAAGAAAAAAAATTAAAGCACTATCTCTTGCAAACCCCAACAAGTCATACTAAATATTCAGTGCAGGCAAACAACTCCCAGGAAAAACCAAGAGACATTCGTTTTCCCTGAAGGGCTTGCACTGTCAGAAGCCATTTTGCTTCTCAAGTCTGGTGTCCTAGCAGACTAGCCATGAACTTGTAGGTGGAATAGTTTCTGGTGCCTCCCTCTAGTCTTTCTTTTCTTGTACTTCTAAAGCCTATCTTCCTTCATCTGATTTTTCCTTAACTATAAAATTGTTGTTCTTTTTGTCCGAGAAAGCAAATACCAGTCTCATTATTCTGCAGTTTTCCCCTTTATAAAAGGAGAGCAAGGCCAGCCATCATTCAACTCAAGACAATTGTTGCTGTGAAGAAATGTAAGGACCAGACTTGCCAGAGTCTCCAAATTTCTAAGAGAAGTGAGAATACATATTTTTACTGGTTATTTGCCCATTTATAATTTTTGACAAATTTTTAATTTTTCAATCTGCCATAGGCTATGTGTAATCTCTAGTTCAGGTCCAAGTGGGAAAGGCTCAATTATCTTTTAAAGTGATTTTAAAAGTAAATATTCTATGTTTACTCATATATTTTCCATTTCAAGTATCCTTCATTCCTCTGTGTATATCCAGATTTCCATCTGGTAACATTTTCTTTCTGCCTAAAAGACTTCCTTTAACATTTCCTGTATTCCAGTTCTGCTGGTAATGAATTCCTTCAGCTTTTGTATATATGAAAAAAGTCTTTATTTTAAAACATTTTTATTTTGGACAATTTCAAACATATAGAGAAGTAGAATAAATAGCTCAATGAACACTCATATACCATCATCTAGATTTAACAGTTGTAATAATTTCACTATACTTGCTTTATCTATTTTTGAAATATTTCAAAATAAATTATATACATCATATTTCATCCCTACATATTTTTACACGCATCACTAACAAAAAGGACATTTTTTCCTACATAACCATAGTACCATTATCACATCTAACAAAATTAACAATAATTCCATAATATCCTTTAACATCTAGGCTGCATTTAAATTTCCCTGATTGTACCAAAAATGAGTTTTTATAGCTGGTTTATTCAAACCAGATTCCAATCAAGGGTCATTTGGTGGTTATAGCTTTTAAGTCTCTTCTAATCTAGAACAGTCCTGCTGTGTCTCCACCTTTTCCCCCCATGTGTGATATTGTGATTTATAATAAATATATATTCGATCTTCGGCTCTGTTTCTGGCCCAGAGCTCCTAAAAACCCTTGGGATTTT
This sequence comes from Mirounga leonina, assembly GCF_011800145.1. Lineage (NCBI taxonomy): Eukaryota > Metazoa > Chordata > Mammalia > Carnivora > Phocidae > Mirounga > Mirounga leonina. The sequence goes on from NW_023270175.1 coordinate 28,680,460, forward strand.
CAAAGCAAGAGCAAAAAAAAAAAAAAAAAAAAAGTGTCTTTTGTTATGTTAATAAGGTGACTTACAGAAAGCACCTAAGGATGGGGGCTGGTTGTCATGGGAACCAACCACGTGATTAGAGGGTTGGAACTTTCAGTCCCACCCCCCACACCTCCAGGGAGGGGAGGGGGGCTAAAGGTTGGATCAGTCACCAATGGCCAATGATTTAATCAATCCTGCCTATGTAATGAAGCCTCCATAAAAACTCAAAAGGACTGGGTTGGAGAGCTTCCAGGTTGTTGGAGATCTGGGGAGAGTGGCATGCCTGGAGAGAGCATGGAAACTCTGTGCCCTTTCCCCAGACCTTGCCCTATGCATTTCTTCCATCCAGCTATTCCTGAGTTACATCCTTTTATAATAACTTAGTGATCTAGTAAGTAAAATGTTTCTCTGATTTCTGAGAGCTGCTCTGGGAAATTAATCAAAGCCAAGGTGGGGGCCATGGGAACCTTTGATTTATAGCCAGTTGGTCAAGTACTGGGAACAACTCTGGGGGAAGGGATGGTCTTGTAGGACTGAACACTTAACCTGTGGTATCTGATCCTATTTCTGGGTAGATAGTGTCAGAATTGAGTTTAATAGCAGCACACCCAGTTGGTGTTTGGAGAGTTGCTTGTAAGGATGTGTGTGGGGAACCTCCCACCCCACATCTGCATTTAGTGAGCAGAACACAAAAGATCATGACATTGACTTCTTTCAGATACCAGGTTAGCTGTCCTGTGGAATGCCCTACTTTCTGAGGTTTTCTCATGGTTTCCTCATGGTATTAACTTGTTTTTTTTTTTTTAAAGATTTATTTATTTATTTATTTGAGAGAGAGAGTGAGCAAGAGAGAGAGAGAGAGCAAGCACAAGCCGGAGAAGAGGCAGAGGGAGGGAGAAGCAGACTCCCCGCTGAGCAGGGAGCCCAGTGCAAGGCTCAATCCCAGGATCCTGGGATCATGACCTGAGCCCAAGGCAGACGCTTAATGACTGAGCCACCCAGGTGACCCTAACTTGTTATTTTTTAAAAAATATTTTATTTATTTACTTGAGAGAGAGAGAGAGCATGAGCAGGGGGAGGGGCAGAGGGAGAGGGAGAGAATCCCAAGCAGACTCCCCGCCAAGTTGGAGCCCAATGTGGGGCTCCATCCCACAACCCTAAGATCATGACCTGAGCTGAAATCAAGAGTCAGACGCCCAACCAACTGAGCCACCCAGCCACCCCTAACTTGTTATTTTATCCTCTGTATTTCATAGAAACTGCATATTAGAACTAAGAGCTTGATCTGGTTCTGGTTAAATATTTTTCTGCATGAATAATTCAGAGGTGATGGTGTACACATCAAGGAGCACATAGTAAATGGCACATAAGTCCCACTATCAGTGATAACAAGATTGAACAGTGGGTTTAGGTGGTGACAGACTAATACTTCCATTGTAATATTTTCTTCCTGGTGATTAACACAATCAGTGGAGTGATACTTTGGCATCATCGGAATATCCAGTTTTCTATCAGCTTTTTACCCAGTGCTTTATAAATCCATTGCTGATTTTGGCTTGAATTTATTATTTCATTATGGCTAGGAAAATGGTGATTTTTTATTTCTATCACCCCTTCTTCAGTTATTGGCTGACAATCTTCTGAAAGAACTTTTCCTTGTTGACTGTGTCTGTTAGTTTATTTTATGTTTATATTTATCAATATGGGTCTAAATTGCTCAGTATTGTTGACCTCAGGAGACCCAGTGGGGGTAAGCTGGCAGGTGGTTATTGGACAAAAGTGAGTCTTTCTCTCTGGTAGTCCAGTTGTAACTAGATTACTTTGAGTATGGAGGGGAAGGTTGAGAGCCTTGTAGACAGCATCCTTGATCTGCCTTGATCTTCCCATTGGAGGCCTCCTGTTGGAAAGATAGATGCCACCTCTGAAACTTTCCACTGTGCTTAAAGGGGACTAGCTGGTGTTTTATTTCTTCCCATGCACATGGAAGTAGAACTACTTCTTTTCATTTGCCCACTATGGCTTGGTTTGTTGTAGGTACTATATAAAGTACTTTGTGTGCGCTGACTCAAGGAATAGTTACAACAACACTTTGAGGTAACTATTATTTCCATTTTAGAGATGAGGTAATTGGGGCTCTGATGGTTTAATTAACTTGCCTAGGATCATATAGCCAATAAATAGAAGAACTGGGACTCGGACCCAAGTCTGTAAGATTCCAAAGTCTATGCTCTTAATTCCTCAACTCTATAAGATTTGGGGGAAGAAAAAAGGCCATGACAGAAGAACAAGTCCATACTTGTTTCTTTTTTAAAAAATTTTATTATTATAGTGTAGTTGACATAGAATGTTATATTAGTTTCAGGTGCACACTTGTTTTTTTGAAGGAAGTTCACTGGCTTGTAGTTTCTTACTTGGGAAAGAACATGGACCAGTCAAGGGAGCCAGTGATTGGATCTTAGTTATTTTTGTTAGGACACTTAATTGTGAGAGCAAACCAATTCAAAGTCCTTTAGGTAAAAATGGATATCAGAATCCATGGACAGTTTGAACAACCCATCCACAGGAATAACTTGATCCAGAGAATTGAGTACAAATAAGAATCTCTGTCGTTAATCTAGAGCAGTGTATGGCCAGACTCATCATCTCTGGTTGTGCACACTGACTTTCTTCTCCTCCTGACAGAAACCATGGCTGTTGAGAGGGTGCTAGACAATTACATCTTATGATTTTGACTGATTTGCTCCTCAATTCTGGTTTTTTTTTTTTTAAGATTTTATTTATTTGCGAGAGAGACAATGAGAGAGAGACAGAGAGCATGAGAGGGAGGAGGGTCAGAGGGAGAAGCAGACTCCCTGCTGAGCAGGGAGCCTGATGTGGGACTCGATCCCAGGACTCCAGGATCATGACCTGAGCCAAAGGCAGTCGCTTAACCAACTGAGCCACCCAGGCGCCCCTCAATTCTGGTTTTTAAAAGTTTTCAGGAAGGACTCTGATTGATCCAGCTTGGCTTAAGTGTACAGCCATGTGGGGTCATGTTAGACTGTGGTGATTTCCATGGGAACTACATGTTTAGATTAAGGGGAGGCATGGTTCTCCGAATCTGAGGTGGGGGTTACTGGTCCTAGCAGAGAAGGTACTATTTAAAAATAAATAATAGCTGAGAGCAAGGGAAAAAAGCCAGACTTCTTGGGTAAAGAGATGACAAATAGAGACTCCTTTCTTTAGACTTTGCATCAAGTAGTGACTGGAGAAGGGGAAGGAATGTTGAGCTAAGAAACTAGGAGCCAAGGAGTGCCTGGATGGCTCAGTCAGTTGAGTGTCCGACTCTTGATTTCAGCTCCGATCATGATCTCAGGGTCATGGGATTGAACCCCATGTCAGGCTCTGTGCTCAGTGCAGAGTCAGTTTGGGATTCTCTCTCTCCCTCTCCCTCTGCACCCCCCCCATCCCATTCATGCACACACACATGCTCTCTCTCTCTCTCTCTTAAAAAGAAAAACTAGGGGCCAAGCCATACCTTCACTCATGGGCCCTGGGAGCTTATTTCATTTTCCCAATAGTCCCAATTTGGTAAGCGAGGTCATCATTATCTCCATGTAGCAGATGAAGCAGTTGAGACTTAAGTTTTGTTTTGTTTTTTTTTTAAGACTTCTTCAGTTTTTAAGTGACTTGCTTAAATTCATGCAACCACCAAGTGGGGAAGGTGGGATGTGAATGCAACTCTGTGTAAACTATGTGCTTAATTGCATCCCTAAAGTATGATATGAATGTATCAGTGAATTTCTGGCCTGGGGAAAGTCATCTCTGCCCTAAATGAGACTTTGCTTCCTATTTGTATGCTTTTTAGTAAGGAGTGTGAAGTATGAGATGCAGACCTTTATTTTCTTTTACGAGTACTGTGGTGGCCATGAAAGGCACCTCTCAGATCTCTGACTTCAAGGAGCCTGGTGAATGATGATCTCAGTTGCTGAGCTCTGTAATCCTCCACTGCATTTGCGTGAAACCAATTTTCCCATGGGCTGCTCCCAGCCAATGACTGAATACATCATGGATACTAAAGCAGACCTACTTTTGGGAGATACAGAACTCCTCTAAAGGGTGACTTTGGCTCAAGAACTTTCTGTTGGTCTTGTTGAAATTTTCTTAGAACTATACTGCAGTGTAAGACTTTTCATACCCAACCATCCTTCCTTCCCTCACTCCTCCACAGAGTTAGATATGTATTACTGTCTGACAGCTCTTGAGCCTCTTCTGGCTCTCTCCATATACATGGTGTATTTCCCCTCATATGTATTTTCTCCAATAATTCCCTCTTGGTATCTTCTCCTTCTTGGTGGACCCTATTTCCTGTTGCACTGAGACTTCTCCAGGTAAATAATATCTGGAAATAAGATGAAAAGGCCAATCAAATAAATGGATAATGCAAAGAGAAAGATAGACTGCCAGAATGGAACTGTTGAAGAAAGACAAATGGCCAGTGTATCATATGCTTTGAATAACTATTTTTTTTCAGGTGATGGTGCAATTATAATTTGGTTATGGGTACTAAATTAATATGCATAATAACAACTCCCAACAAATAGTTTCATTAAAACTCTTGTTTGTAAATTGGAACAAATATAATGCCTCTTGGTTGGTACAAATCAGAAGAAATATGAATGCCTCTTGGTTGGCACCAATTCTGGAAAGATTAAAGATGAATGATGGCCACAACTTTCTAGTAAGGATATAGAGAATTATTTTTCATGGTTGAAAGAGTTCCAGAAAAAAGAGATTATTTTCTCTATTCTGGGTTAAAGAAAGTAACTGTGTTTTAGACTTTAAGACTGGATTCTATATATTATTATAACTTCTAGGCAGCTGTAAGGTGAGGGTTTGGAAAGAAGAGGGAAAGGGGAAGGAAGATGTAATATAAATGTCTGATGATACATTTGGATAGGAGCTGAACACCAAATACTCTACCTGCATGAATTGGTAACATTCAGATTTTCAAAGCTTATTAAAAAATCACCTTAGATTTCTCAGTAGCCACATGTAACAAAGATACACTTGTGCCCATATACTTAAATTTTTACAAATTCATAGAAAATGAAATCATGAAATGTTCATTGAGTGCCCTACTGTGTGCATAGGAGTTTGCAAGGAAGCAGGAATATTGCAGAGAACAAGACAGATACAGAAAGGTGTTTGTGTGACATTCTTTACTTGTCCATGGCCCTGCTGTGCTATTTCTGTACTTAAGAAAAATGGAAGTTCACAGTAGAAATGTTCAATTAACTGTTAAACACTTTTGCCAATTAAGATATCATTTCCAAATCTGATGGATGAATTCAAAATATCCAATTCATTCTAATCATCAGGTGGAAGAACAGTCCTACCCTCAAGGAGAAAAGAGCAGATAAACATGTAAATGAACTCACAAATCTTTAGAAGTACTCTGCCCAAAATGACCGAATATTAATTTACAAAGTTTTCCATGTGTTAAATGATGAGCTGAATTACAGTGAGCAAGGCGACATTCAATGATAATCTAGTTATATTTTATTTTGTAGCATATTTAATAAATAGTAGATTATAAGCATAAGACACTGGGGACATAGCTAGAACAAGAAAAACTTTGTTGAATGTCCAAGGGCTAAGTCTTTGCAAGAACCACAATTGCTCATCCAGTCTCCTTTTCTACACAGTGCTTGCTTTTCTTCCTTATACTGCCTCTATCCATAAGCAGAGTATAATCTTAGAACCTAAGTTATAAATTACCAATGCCAGAAAAAGCTTTCCCTGACACTTAACCCTTGTGCTGACAATAAGGACTGCACCTTGAGGACCTCCAACTACAGGGAGCATAATTGACCAAGAGTCCCAGCTGATGTGCTGTGAAATCTGTCTTCAGGGTTACATTGAGGCCATGTTTTTCCTGGGTTGCTCCCGGTGAATGATTGAAGACAGAAGGATGACTAAGGCTAAGGCTGGCTTCTTCCTGGGAGGCGTGACTCTTCTTTGACTGTGACTTTGGTTTAAGGAGTCCGCCACAACAGCTTTGTGACTTCTCTTAGGCTGCATGGCAGTCTTGGGTGCTACCATCCAATCTTTTCTCCCTCTTTTCTTCATTCATGTCAGACTTGCATCATGGTCTGATGACTCTCCTAGTGTTTCTCTGGCTTCCTCCCTGTTTTCTCTCACATAGGCATTTCCTTTAATATAATCCTTGCTCCCTTAATCCTGTCTTGGCCTCAGGTTTCAGAAGACTCGAACTAACACAACCCTCCCTTCTCTGAGGTACCTCTACAGTTTTCCTCATTTCAGTCTTGAATGGACACTTATTTGTTGTTTTCACATCTGTCTTCCATATTCTACTCTGACCTCCTGGAAGGTAGGGTTTGTTGTGTCTTATTCATGATTTTATTCTCAGTGTTTAGCATGTTTTACGTACATCACTATTTGTTGGATGAATGATGAATGTATGAAGACAGAAGGGTTGTTAGGAGCCACTCAATCACAAAGATGTGATTTCAGATCTTGAATTTGCTGCTTTAGTAGCCCTGTGACCTTGAGCAAGTAAACTCTGCCTCTTTTTCCTAATATATTTTCTGTTTCTATGGATTTGCTATTCTGGACATTTCATATGTGCTCTATGTGTTTGACTTCTTTCACTTAGCATGATGCTTTCTTTTTTTTTTTTTAAGATTTATTTGTTTATTTGAGAGTGAGAGAGAAAGAGTGTGCATGCGTGTGAGTGGGAAGAGGGCCAGAGGAGAGGGAGAGAGAGAGGATGTCAAGCAGATTCCCTGCTAAATGCAGAACCCAATGTAGGGCTCTATCTCATGACCCTGAGATCATGACTTGAGCTGAAATCGAGTTAGATGCTTAACTGACTGAGCAACCCAGGTGCCCCAGCATGATGCTTTCAAGGCTCACACATGTGGTAACATGTATCAGTACTTCATTATTTTTATGGCTGAATAGAATCCCATTTTGTGGATAGATCACATTTTGTTTATCCATTCATAAGTTGATAAGTATGTGAGTTGTTGCTACTTTTGGCTATTATGAATTATGCTGCTATGATCACTTGTGTGTAAGTTTTTCTGTGAACACATGTTTTCAATTCTCTTGAGTATACATATATAGAAATAGAATTGCTAGGTTATATGGTAACTTTATGTTTAACTTTTTGAGGAACTGTCAAATTTTTTTCCAAAGTAGTTATACCATACCTTATTCCACTAGGTATGCCAATTTCTCCACATCCTTGTCAACACTTGTTATTTTCTATTTTCTTTTTCTTTAACTGTAGCCATCATGGCAAATATGAAATGGTATCTTGGAGTGCTCTTGATTGGCATTGTCTTAATGACTAATGTTGTTGAGCATCTTTTCATATACTTATTGGCTATTTGTTAAATCATTTACCCATTTTTAATTGTGTTTTTAGTCTTTTTATTGTTGAGTTTAAGTGTTGTTTATATAGTCTATACAAGTTTTTCTTAAATCAGATATATGATATACAAATATTTTATCCCATTATGTGGGTTGTCTTTTCACTTTCTTTATACTGTTCTTTGACCTACAGAAGTTTTTAATTTTCTTTTTTTAAAGATTTTATTTATTGATTTATTTGAGAGAGAAGAGAGAGATGGAGAGCAAAGAGGGAGAGTGAGAGGGTGAAGCCAACTCCCCACTGAACAGAGAGCCCGATGTGGGACTTGATTCCAGGACCCTGATATCATGACCTGAGCCAAAGGCAGACGCTTAAATGACTGAGCCACACAGGTGCCCCCAGAAGTTTTTAATTTTGATGAAGTCCACTTTATTTAATTTTTCTTTTGTTGCTTGTGCTTTGGATGACATGTTTAAAAAAAAAGTTGCCTAATCCAAAGCCCTGAAGATTTATGTCCATGTTTCCTTCTAAGAGTTTTATAGATTTAGTTTTTTTTTTTTTAAAGATTTTATTTATTTATTTGACAGAGAGAGAAACACAGCGAGAGAGGGAACACAAGCAGGGGCAGAGGGAGAGGGAGAAGCAGGCTTCCTGCAGAGCAGGGAGCCCGACGCGGGGCTCGATCCCAGGACCCCAGGATCATGACCTGAGCCGAAGGCAGATGCTTAATGACTGAGCCACCCAGGCACCCCCTAGATTTTTAAAATTTAGATCTTTATCCATATGGGGTTAATTTTTTTTATATGGTATGAGTTAGAGGCCCAAATTCTTTTTTTTTTTTTTTTTTTGCATGTGGACATTCAGTTGTTCCAGCACCTTTTGTTGAAAAGACTATTCTTTCTCCATTGAATGGACTTGGCACCCTTGCTGAGAATCAATCAATCATAGATAGATGGCTTTATTTCTGGACGCTCTTTTCTATTTCATTGATCTGTATGTTTATCCTTATGCCAATACCACATAGTCTTCATTACTGTAGCTTTGTAATAAATTTTAAGATTGGGAAGTGTGACTCCTCCAACTTTGTTCTTCTTTTTCTTTCTTTTCATATAAAGATTTATTTATTTGAGAGAGTGAGAGAGCAAGTGGGAGGGTGGGGCAGAGGGAGAGAATCTTCAAGCAGACTCCCCACTGAGTTTGGAGCCTGACGACGTGGGGCTTGATCTCACAACCCAGGAGATCATGACCTGGGCTGAAACTGAGAGTCAGATGCTTGACCAGCTGAGCTACCCAGGCTCCCCTTTGTTGTTCTTTTTTTTTTTAAATTAACATATAATGTATTATTTGTTTCAGGGGTACAGGTCTGTGATTCATCAGTCTTACACAGTTCACAGTGCTCACCATAGCACATACCCTCCTCAATGTCCACTTAGCTTTGGGGCACTGGGCTGGCTCAGTCAGAGGAGCATGTGACTCTTGATCTCGGGGTTGTAGGTTCAAGCCCCACGTTGGATGTTGAGATTACTTTAAAAAATAAACTTTAAAAAAAGTCTGTTTCTTGGTTTGTCTCTCTCTTTTTCCCCTTTTTCTCATTCATTTTGTTTCTTAATTTTGGCATATGAGTGAAATCATATGGTATTTGTCTTTCTCTGACTTATTTCACTTAACATTATACTCTCTAGCTCCATCCGTGTTGTTGCAAATGGCAAGATTTCATTCTTTTTTATAGCTGAATAATATTCCATTATATATGTGTGTGTGTGTGTGTGTGTATAATATCTTCTTTATTCATCAGTCAGTGGGTACTTGGGCTGCTTCCATAATTTGGCCATTGTAAATAATGCTGCTATAAACAGAGGTGTGCATGTATCCCTTTGAATTAGTGTTTTTGTGTTCTTTGGGTAAATACCAGTAGTGCAATTACTGGATTGTAGGATAGTTCTAGTTCTTATTTTTTGAGGACCCTCCATACTGTTTTCAACAGTGGCTGCACCTGTTTGCATTCCTACCAATAGTTCACAAGGGTTCCTTTTTGTCCACATCCTCACCAATACCTGTTGTTTCTTTTGTTTTTGATTTTAGCCATTCTGACAGGTGTGAGGTGATATCTCATTGTTTTGCTTTACATTTCCCTGATGATGAGTGATGTTGAATATCTTTTCATGTGTCTGTTGGCCATCTGGATATCTTTGGAGAAATGTCTGTTCATGTCTTCTGCCCATATTTTAATTGGAATATTTGTTTTTTGGGTGTTGTCTAAGTTCTTTATATATTTTAGATACTGTCCTTTATCGGATATATTATTTGCAAATATCTTCTCCCATTCCGTAGGTTGCCTTTTAGTTTTGTTGACTGTTTCCTTCACTGTGCAGAAGCTTTTTATTTTGATGTAGTCCCAATAGTTTATTTTTGCTTTTGTTTCCCTACCTCAGGAGACACATTTAGAAAAATGTTCCTATGGCCAATGTCAGAAAAATTACTGCTTGTGCTATATTCTAGGATTTTTATTGTTTCAGGGCTCACATTTAGGTCTTTAATCCATTTTGGATTTATTTTTGTGTATTGTGTAAGAAAGTGGTTCAGTTTCATTCTTTTGCATGTTGCTCTCCGGATTTCCCAACGCCATTTGTTGAAGAGACTGTCTTTTTCCCATTGGATATTCTTTCCTGCTTTGTCAAAGGTTAATTGACCATATAATTGTGGGTTTATTTCTGGATTTTCTGTTCTGTTCCATTGATCTGTGTGTCTATTTTGGTGCCAGAACCATACCGTTTTGATTACTACAGCTTGGTAATATAACTTGAAGTCCAGAACTGTGATGCCTCCAGCTTTACTTTTCTTTTTTAAGATTACTTTGGCTATTTGGAGTCTTTTGTGGTTCCATACAAATTTTAGGATTGTTTGTTCTAGTTCTGTGAAAAGTACTGTTGGCATTTTGATTGGAATTATATAAATGTGTAGATTGTTTTGAGTAGTACAGATATTTTAACAATAGTTGTTCCTCCAATCCATGAGCATAGAATGTCTTTCCATTTCTTTGTGTCATCTTCAATTTCTTCGATCAGTGTTTTATAGTTTTCAGAGTACAGGTCTTTCACCTCTTTGGTTAGGTTTCTTCCTAGGTATCTTATTATTTTTGGTGCAGTTGTAAATGGGGTTGTTTTCTTAATTTCTCTTTCTTCTGCTTCATTATTGGTGTATAGAAATGCAACAGATTTCTGTAGATTGATTTTTGTGTCCTCTGACTTTACTCAATTCATTTATCAGTTCTTGTATTTTTTTGGTGGTATCTTTACAGATTTCTATAAATAGTATCATGTCATCTGCAAATAGTGAAAGTTTTACTTCTTCCTTACTGATTTGGATGCCTTTTATTTCTTTTCATTGTTTGATTGCTGTGGCTAGGACTTTCAGTACTATGTTACATAGGAGTGGTGAGAGTGGACATCCTTATCTTGTTCCTGACCGTAAGGGAAAGGCTCTCAGTTTTTTCCCATTGAGGATAATGTTAGCTGTGGGTTTTTCATATGTGGGCTTTGTTATGTTGAGGTATGTTCCCTCTAACCTTACTTTCTTGAGGGTTTTTATCATGAATGGATGTTGTACTTCGTCAAATGCTTTTTCTTCATCTGTTGAAATGATCATATTGTTCTTATTTTTTATTTATAATCTTTTAAAGATTTATTTATTTGAGAGAGAAAGAGAAGAGAGCGAACACTCAAGTGGGGTGAGGGTTAAAGGGAGAGGGAGAGAATCTCAAGCAGACTCCCTGCCGAGCCTGGTGCCCGACACAGGGCTTAATCTCACGACCCCGAGATCATGACCTAAGCTGAAATCAAGAGTCAGATGCTGGGGCACCTGGGTGGCTCAGTCGGTTGGGCATCTGCCTTGGCTCAGGTCATGGTCTCGGGGTCCTGGGATCAAGCTCCGCATCAGGCTCCCTGCTCAGCAGGAAGCCTGCTCTCCCTCTTCTCCCTGCTCATGCTTTCTCTCGCTATCTCTGTCTCTCTCTCTCAAATAAATAAATAAAATCTTAAAAAAAAAGAGTCAGGGGCACCTGGGTGGCTCAGTCGTTTCATGTCTGCCTTCGGCTCAGGTCATGATCCCAGGGTCCTGGGATCGAGCCCCGCATTGGGATCCTCGCTCTGCGGGAAGCCTGCTTCTCCCTCTCCCACTCCCCCTGCTTGTGTTCCCTCTCTCGCTCTATCTATCTCTGTCAAATAAATAAATAAAATCTTAAAAAAAAAAAAGAGTCAGATGCTTAACCAACTGAGCCATCTAGGCATCTAGGCACGCTGGTTCTTATTCTTTCTCTTGCTGATGTGATGTATCACATTTGATTTGCAAATATTGAACCACTCTTGCAACACAGGAATAAACCCCACTTGATCATGGTGAATGATTTTTTTAAATGTATTTTTGGATTCAGTTTCCTAGTATTTTGTTGAGAATTTTTGCATCTATATTCATCAGAGATATTGGCCTGTAGTTCTTTTTTAGTGGTATCTTTATCTGGTTTTGGCATCAGGGTAATGCTAGCCTCATAGAATGAATTTGGAAGTTTTCCTTCCTTTTCTGTTTTTTTTTTTTGCAATAGTTTGAGAAGAATTGATATTAACTCTTCTTTAAATCTTTGGCAGAATTTGCCTGTGAAGCCACTGGTCCTGGACTTTTGTTTGTTGGGAGTTTTTTGATTACTGATTCAATTTCTTTGCTGATAATTGGTCTGTTCAAATTTTCTATTTCTTCCTGTTTCAGTTTTGATAGGTCATATGTTTCTAGGAATTTATCCATTTCTTCTTGGTTGTCCAGTTTGTTGGTATATAGTTTTTCATAATATTTTTTAATTGTTTGTATTTCAGTGGTGTTGGTTGTTATTTTTCCTCTCTCCTTTGTGATTTTATTTATTTGTGTTCTTTCTCCTTTTTTCTTGGTAAGCCTGGCTAGAGATTTATCTATTTAATTGATTTTTTCAAAGAATCACCTCCTGGTTTCATTGATCTGTTCTACTGTTTTGTTTTGTTTTGTTTTAGTTTCTATTTCATTTTTTTCTGCTCTAATCTTTATTATTTCCTTCCTTCTTCTGGTTTTAGGTTTTGTTTGTTCTTTTTCTAGCTCTTTTAGGTGTAAGTTTAGGCTGTTTATTTGAGATTTTTCTTGCCTCTCGAGTTAGGCCTGTATTGCTATAAAATTCCCTCTTAGAACAGCTTTTGCTACATCCCAAAGGATTTGAACCATTGTGCTTTCATTTGCATTTGTTCCCATGCACTTTTTAAATTTCTTCTTTTTTTCCTGGTTGACCTATTTATTGTTTAGTAGCATGTTATTTAACTTCCACATATTTGTTTTCTTTCCAGATTTTTTCTTGTGGTTGACTTCTAGTTTCATAGCACTGTCGTCAAAAAAAATGCATGGTATGACTTCGATCTTTTTGAATTTTTTTGTGGCCTAATATGTGATCTTTTCTGGATCCATGTGCACTTGAAAAGAAAGTGTGTTCTGCTGTTTTAGGATGGAGTGTTCTGAATATATCTGTTAAATCTATCTGGTCCAGTGTGCCATTCAAAACCATTGTTTCCTTGTTGATTTTCTTTTTTTTTTTTAAGATTTATTTATTTATTTGTCAGAGAGAGAGAGACTGAGCACAAGCAGTGGGAGCAGCAGGCAGAGGCAGAGGGAGAAGCAGGCTCCCCACTGAGCAAGGAACCCGATGTGGGACTGGTTCCCAGGACCCTAGGATCATGACCTGAGCTGAAGGCAGACACTTAACCAACTGAGCCACCCAGGCATCCCATCCTTGTTGATTTTCTGTTGAGATGATCTGTCCATTGATGTAAGGGGGGTGGTAAAGTCCCCTACTATTATTGTGTTATTATTGATCCTGTATGTTTGTTGTTAATTGTTTTATGTATTTGGGTGCTCCCATGTTGGGTGCATGAATTTGGGATTCCCCTTTATGATTATATAGTATCCTTCTTTGTCTCCTGTTACAGTCTTTGTTTTAAAGTCTTTTTTGTCCAATGTAAGTATTGCTACTCTGACTTTCTTTGGTATCCACTTGCATTAAAAATGTTTCTCCAGGGGCACTTGGGTGGCTCAGTCATTAAGTGTCTGCCTTCAGCTCAGGTCATGATCCCAGGGTCCTGGGATAAAGCCCTGCATCGGGCTCCCCGCTCTGCAGGAGGCCTGCTTCTCCCTCTCCCACTCTGCCTGCTTGTGTTCCCTCTCTCACTGTGTCTCTCTATGTCAAATAAATAAATAGTATCTTTAAAAAAAAAGTTTCTCCAGCCCTTCACTTTCAATATGTAGGTGTCTTTAGATCTAAAATGAGTTTCTTGTAGTCAGCATATAGGTGTCTTGTTTTTTTATCCATTCTGACACCCTATGTCTTTTTGATTGGAGCATTTAGTCCATTTACACTCAAAGTAATTATTGGTAGTTATGTATTTATCGCCATTTTATTACTTGTTTTGTTGTTGTTTCACATGAAGATTTTCTGGGATCTTTTCTTGTCTTTCTCTCTTTCATGATTTGCTGGTTTTCTTTGGTAATGTATTTGGATTTCTTTCTTTTTATTCTTTGCATATTTGTTAGTGGTTTTGATTTGTGGTTACCTTTAGGTTTGTACATAACCTCTTCTGCATGTAACAGTCTACATTAGGTTGATAGTCATTTATGTTTGAACCCATTCTTTACTCTCTCCTCCCCACGTTTTAGGTATATGGTGTCATATTTCCATCTTCTGATTTAGTGAGTTCCTTAACTGATGTTTTTACAGAAATATTCTTTTTTACTGCTTTTGTGTTTCCTACCTTCATACTGTCATTTTTCAGTATTTTCCTTTCCATTCAAGGAGTTCCTTTTAATATTTCTTGTAGAGGTGGTTTAGTGATCATGAACTCCTTTAGTTTTTGTTTGTGTGGGAAACTATCTCTCCTTCTCTTCTGAATGGTAGCATTGCTGGATAAAGTATCTTGGCTACAGGTTTTTCCCATTCAGCATTTTGAATATATCATGCCACTCCTGGCTTATGAAGTTTTTGTTAAAAAATCTGCTAGCCTTATGGCTTTTCCTTTGTAAGTTAATCCCTTCTTTTGTCTTGCTGCTTTTAAGATTTTTTTCTTTATCACTACATTTTCCAAGGTTAATTACAATGTATCTTGGTGTGGGTCTGCTTTCATTGATTTTATTGTGTGTTCTCTGTGCCTCCTGGATCTGGATATCTGTTTCTTTCCCCAGATTAGGGAGGTTTTCAGCTATTATTTCTTCAAATAAATTTTTTGCACCCTTTTCTCTCTCTTCTTCTTCTGAGACTCCTATAATACGAATGTTATTATGTTTGATGGAGTCAGTGAGTTCCCTAAGTCTAGTCTCGTTTTATATAATTCTTTTTTCTCTCTTTTGTTCACTTGATTACTTTCCATTACTCTGTCTTCTAGGGCATTAATTTGTTCCTGTTCTTCCAGCCTGCTGTTCATTCATTCTATCAAGTGTGTTTCTCATTTCGTTTATTGAGCCCTTTACTTCTGCTATGTTAGGCCTTATTTCTGTATTAATGGGCTCAGTGATGTCCTCCACTCTTTTCTTAAGTCCAGTGAGTATCTTTATGATCATTGCTTTAAATTCTCCATCAGGCATGTTACTTATATCTGTTTTGCTTAGATCTCTGGCCATGGTCCTGTTCTGTTCTTTCATTTGGGACAAATTCTTCTGT
Organism: Mirounga leonina; assembly: GCF_011800145.1. NCBI lineage: Eukaryota > Metazoa > Chordata > Mammalia > Carnivora > Phocidae > Mirounga > Mirounga leonina. Next base: position 28,695,576 of record NW_023270175.1, read on the forward strand.
CTTCTCATTTTGTTTAAGGCTCTGTGCCTGTTTCTATGTTTCAGGAAAGTCAGCTACATCTGTTCTTGAGGGTAACTTCCTTATGAAAGAGAGGTCCTGTAGTGCCCTGCTGTGTAGTGTACCCTGTTCCCCAGGGCCTGGTGCTTCTAGGCATGCCTCCAGTTTGTGCTGTGTGCACTCTACTGTTGTGTCCTGGCCACTTTATCTTTCAGGCCTGTCATCTGCAGAGGCTATCTTTGCCGGTTGTGGCAGTGTTTGGTTCCTGGCCTCAATGTGGCATGTTTTACCTGGGTGTGCTGTGGTCTGCTTGTGAAATAAGACACAACATAGTAAGTGGTAGGTAGCTTACTGGTACTGGAACCGTGGCTTGCAAAACTCCCATTGGGAGATGCAGTGTAGGCAGGGGTTTGTGTTGGTCTTCTGGGTGAGGGGCCTGCCATTCTGGGACTGAGGCAAGTGTACTGGGATGGACAGTTCTTCTGGAGCATGGGGGGGCGGGGGGCAGGGCTTGGTATAAGCAAGTTAGGTAGAGAGTGTTGGTGCACTGGTTCCCACAGGTGGCCCTGTGCTTATGCTGAGGGACAGGGGAGGGAAATGGCTCCTGCCAGTTCCTTTTTTCCTGGAGGGGTCTCTCTATGAATGTTGCCTCTCTGGGACACACTCTGAGATGAGCAACTAACCTCCCCTCTGGTGTCCCAGACACTCGAAAGATCACTGTTTCCACTCTGTTCGCCCTGTGTTTTCTTCAAGAGCAGCCCCAATGCCCTTTGAGCTCTCCCAGAGCCCAGGATGCTGACCTTTAAAACTCCAGGCTTGAAGCCCTGCTGGTTGCAAGAACTCATGAAATTTGGGCCCTCTTGCTTTCCAAGCCAGTTGCTATGAGGATTCATCTTTCCTTTGTCCTCCCCTGTGTGCTAGTCTGTCTCTCACCCTTCTCTGTGAGCGTGGCTCTCTCACCACTGCATCCGCCATGATCTATTTCTCTTCCAAGCTGCATCTCCGTACTTCCTACCTTCTTCTATCTGGCCTTTTCTCTGCCTTTGGTTGTGAAGTTTGTTCTGCCAGTCTTCAGACGGGTTTCTGGGGTATTTCGGATGATTTGATAGTAGTCTAATTGTATTTGTGAGACAAGGCAAGGTAAGGTCCTCCTACTCTGCTGCCAACTTCCCTTCTCCAAACATTGTTTTTGAATTTTATTTATTTATTTTTTATTATGTTCTGTTAATCACCATCATCATTAGTTTTTGATGTAGTGTTCCATGATTCATTGTTTGCGTATAACACCCAGCACTCTATGCAGTACGTGCCCTCGTTAATACCCATCACCAGGCTAACCCATCCCCGCAACCCCTTCTCCTCTAGAACCCTCAGTTTGTTTCTCAGAGTCCATAGTCTCTCATGGTTCATCTCCCCCTCCTATTTCCCCCCCTTCATTCTTCCCTTCCTGCTATCTTCTTTTTTTTTTTTTTTTAACATATAATGTATTATTTGTTTGAGAGATACAGGTCTGTGATTCAACAGTCTTACATAATTCACAGGGCTCACCATAGCACATACCCTCCCCAATGTCTGTCACCCAGCCACCCCATCCCTCCCGCCCCCCACCATTCCAACAACCCTCAGTTTGTTTCCTGAGATTAAGAATTCCTCATATCAGTGAGGTCATATGATACATGTCTTTCTCTGATTGACTTATTTCACTCAGCATAATACCCTCCAGTTCCATCCATGTCATTGCAAATGGCAAGATTTCATTCCTTTTGATGGCTGCATAATATTCCTTTGTGTGTATATATATATATATATATATATATATATATATATATATATATACCACATCTTCTTTATCCATTCATCTGTTGATGGACATCTTGGCTCTTTCCACAGTTTGGCTATTGTGGACATTGCTGCTATAAACATCGGGTGCACGTACCCCTTCAGATCCCTACTTTTGTATCTTTGGGGTAAATACCCAGTAGTGCAATTGCTAGATCATACGGTAGCTCTATTTTCAACTTTTTGAGGAAGCTCCATACTGTTTTCCAGAGTGGCTGCACCAGCTTGCATTCCCATCAACAGTGTAGGAGGGTTCCCCTTTCTCCGCATCCACCAACATCTGTCATTTCCTGACTTGTTAATTTTTGGCTGGCTGTTCTTGCTGATCTTTTGGGCAAGGGGCCTGTTGCCAGTGGTTCCCAAATGTCTTTGCTGGAGGCGGAATTGCCCCGCCCTTGCGGTCTGGGCTAAGTAATCTGCTCGGGTTTGCTCTCGGGAGCTTTTGTTCCCTGCAAGCTTTTGGTACAGCTTTGGAGGACAGGAGTGAAAATGGCCACCTCCCAGTCTCCACCCCGGAGGAGCCGCGACCTCGGGGCCCCACTCCTCATTGAGCCCCCAGAGAAAAGCAGTCAATCACTCCTGTCTCCCCGGTCTCTGGCCGTGCTCCGTGCTTACCCTGCCAGTGACCGAGTATTTCTATCTCCGGCCCCCGACCCCGTTTGGAGTCTCCAAACCCAGCAGATCCCTGTGGTGTGCTCCCGTGCTGCTCCTCCTGGGGGAGGAAGGGGAGTCTCCCCGGATCTGCCACTTGTTGTGTCCCTGCTGGAAGAGCAGTGGCCCAACTGTGCTGTGGATCACGGTTTATGGCAACCCTGAGCTGAGAGCCCGCTCTTCGGCTCCATCTCTGCAGCCAGCTTCCCCGCTCCAATACCTGGGAGCTCTGCTGCACTCAGGCACCCCCAGTCTTTCTGTGACCCTGAGGGTCCTGAGACCACACTGTCCCAGTGAGGGTTCCACCCCCCGCTTAGCCACTGGAGCGACGTCCCTCAGTGGAGCAGACTTCTAAAAGTTCCAATTTTGTGCTCCCCTGCTCTATCACTTGCCAGTAGTGGCTGACGAAGGCCCCCTCCCCCACCGTCTATCCTCCCGAATATTGCCTCGGATTCACTTCTCCGCACGTCCTACCTTCCAGAAAGTGGTCGCTTTTCTGATGAGAGAGTTGTTGCTATTCTTTTCTTCGATCTCCTGTTGAGTTTGTAGGTGTTCAGAATGGTTTGATCCCTATCTAGCTGAATTCCTGGGACCAGACAAAATTTAGGTCTCCTACTCCTCCGCCATCTTGCTCCTCCAAGGATTATTTTTTAAATGTCATGACTGTCATATTCTTTCTGGTGGTATGCAGGATGGACTGGAATTGGTGAGGTCTATGGTGACACAGGCACTTCAGCCTCCCTTCCAGGAGCCCGTGGCTGGGGAAAGCTTCCCAAGTGGTCTACGTGGGCCGCAAGGAACTGGGCCCAGGAAGTGCCGTCACCGTTGTCACCGCGCCTTGTCAAGGGGGTGCCTGAAGAGAAGTCCTGGCATCGCTGCGGGAGCACCGGGCCTGCTTTCGTGTAGGTCCTTCTGGACGCGGGAGCCCGTAGTCCTGAAGTGCATTGTATTTTAAAATAAATTTTCTTTTTCTTCCTTTTTAAATATACAGTGTGGGTTTAAATTGTTTCTTGTTTTTTTGTTGAATAAATTTTAGTAAGAGATTATTCAATTTTTTTCTTACATTTCCACATCTCATTGAATTGTGCTAAAGTAGTCAAATAATACTGTTTCCTGCAAGATTTTCAGTTGAATATCTTGTTCTTACTATGAATGCCACAGCAGAGATAAATGTGGGCAATTCCCTAAGTTTGAAATAAAAACCTCAGTTGGGATGATAGTTTTAATATATGAGAACCTTGATTTTCCTTTGGAAATTGAATTGGAAATATGAAGGATTCATAATTTTTCATACCATTTAAATTGAATATTTTTCTGAGCGTTTATAGGCTTCGTTTTTTTAGGTAAAAACATTATAAAATGTACTGTCTCAACCATTTTTTAAGTGTACAGTATAGTGATGTTAATTATATTTACATTGTTGTGAAACAGATCTCCAGAACTTCATCTTGTAGGACTGAATTCTATACCCATTAAGCAACAGTTCTCTTATGCCACCTCTCCCTAGCCCTTGGAAACTAACATTTTACTTTCTATATCTGTGATTTTGACTCTTGCACATGCTTCATATAAGTGGTATTTTACAGTATTTTTCCTTTTGTGACTGGCTTATTTCACTTAGCTTAATGTCCTCAAGATTTATCCATGTTGTAGCATGTGACAGGATTTACTTCTTTTTTTAAGGGTGAATAATATTCCATTGTATGGATATACTATATTTTCTTTACCTGTTTATCTGTCAATGGACATTTAGGTTGCTTCCATCTCTTTGGCTATTGTGAATAGTGCTGTTATGAATAGGAGTATGTAGATATCTCTTTGAGACTCTGCTTTAAATTCTTTTGGCTTTATATATGTATATCCAGAAGTGGGATTGCTATGTCATATGGTATTTGTATTTTTTAAAAAGATTTATTTAATTGAGACAGAGAGGGGGTGTGGAGGGAGAGAGAGCATGGGGGAAGGAGCTGAAGGAAAGAATCTCCAAGCAGACTCCCCACTGAGCATGGAGCCCCATGTAGGGCTCAGTCCCACAGTCCATGAGATCACGACCCGGACTGAAACCAAGAGTTAGACACTTAACCAACTGAGCCACCTAGTTGCCCCAGTATTTCTATTTTTAAAGGATCAGATTTTTTTTAAATATATAATTCACATATCATAAAATTCACCGATTTAAAGTGTACAATTTAGTGGTTTTTAGTATTTTCACAATGCTGTGCCATCACTGCTGTCTTATTCCAGAACTTCTATCACCCCCAAAAGGAATCTGAACTTATTACAGTTACTCCGTACTTCCCCCATCCTCCCCAGCCTGAAGCAATCACTAATATACTTTATAGATTTTCCAATTCTGGTTATTTCACATAGATGGAATCATACAATATGTGGTCTTATATGAATGACTTCCTGCATTTAGCAGGATGTTTCCGAGGTTCATGCATGTTGAAGCATGTATGAGTACTTTATTCTTTTTATTGCCAAGTAATATTCCATTGTATGGATAGGCCACATTTTGTTTATTCACTTATCATTTGATAGATATTTGGCATTGCTTCCAGTTTAGGGCTATTATAAATAATGCTTCTGTGAATAATTTTATGCAAGCCTTTGTGTGAACATGTGTTTTCAGTTTTCTAAAGTATATACTTAGTAGTGGAATTGCTGAGTTACATGGTAACTCTATGTTTAAATTTTTGTGATTACTGTAGCTTTATAGTAAGTTTTGAAGTCATAGTAGGAGCCTGAGTCAGACTGTCAAAATGTTTTCCAAAGTGGTAGCACCATTTGACAATTTCACCAGCAATGTATGAGGGTTTCAATTTCTGTACACTTTTATCAAAGCTTGTGATTTTTACCTTTTAATTATAGCCATCCATGTGTGTTGAAGTATCATCTCTTTGTGATCTTGGTTTGCATTTCTCTAATGACTAATGATGTTGAGCATCTTTTCATTCTTATTGCCCACTTCTATATGTTCACTGGGGACATGTCTATTTAAATTCTGTTCTAGAACAAAAAGTTTAATTAAAAAAAAAAGCCTGGACCAATGTTCTACAGATCTGTGATATAAATGACTTGGTCTTTTGGATTTGGTGACTTGCCCAATGACACACAGTGGATCAGGGGTAGAGATTGACTCCCCTACCCCATGCAGCTCTCTGCTACCTTTTGGTCCAGCAAATTACTTAATGTAGCTCACTGTGGTGGGGTACAGGGAATCAAAGTCTGTGTACACAGGCAGACCTGGGTTACATCTTGGTTCCTCCACTTCCAACCTTTGTAACTTTGGACAGTTGAATTAAGGTAGCTAAGCCTCAGTTTCCTCCTCTGCAAATTGGGGATGCTAATAGGACCTGATGTACAGAGTTTTCCTAAAGATTAAATGGTATGATGTATATAAAGTGCCTGGATATTTGTTTGCAAAGGAGATGATCATCTACATAGAATCTTCCGAAGGATTGACCAAAAAAACCCTCTTGGAACTGAAGTGATTAGTCATAGGATGCAAGGTTAATATATAAAAGTTATTGCTTTCCTATAGACCAATTGGAATTGAACAATTGGAATTAAAAAATTAAAAATCAATACCATTTACAGTATCACCAAAATTCAAATTCTTATATATAAATCTAGTAAGATACTTGTAAGCTCTTTATGTGCACAACTGCAAACCTCTGATGAAAGAAATTAAAAAAATCTAAATAAATGGAAGGATTATCTCATATTCATGGTTTGAAAGACCCAATATTATTAAGATGTAGTTCTTTTCAACTTGATCTATAGATTCAATGCATTCCCAAACAAAATCACAGCAAACTATTTGTAGATATAGACGAACCAATTCTAAAGTTTGTATGAAAAGGCAAAAGGCCTAAAACAGCCAACAATATACTAAAGACAAACAAAGTTCGATGACTCAGGCTCCTACTATGACTTCAAAACTTACTATAAAGCTACAGTAATCAAGACAGTGTGGTGCTGATGAAAGGATAGACAAATAGATTAATGGAACAGAATAGAGAGCTCAGAAATAGACCCAAATATAGTCAACTATTCTTTGACAAAGGAGCAAAGGCAATTCAATGGTGAAAGGAAAGTCTTTTCAACAAATGGTACTGGAACAACTAGACATCCATTAAAAAAAAAAAAAAAAACCCGAGACACAGACCTTCTATCTTTCACAAAAAGGAACTCAAAATAGATCATAAACCTAAATGGAATGTGCCTGGCATGAGGCAGGTGCTCCATCAATGGTCACCATGGTTATTTGGAACTGTTTTGATGCTTTGTTGAGTTGGCTGGCCAAGAACTTGTGGTATTTGAGGGAGGCTGAGTGGGCCTTGCAAGAGGCCTGGGTTTCCCCCAGAGTGACCAGGGGACCATCTGCATCCAGAAGTCACATGGGGTCTTTATTACAAAGGCAAATTCCTGGGCCTGATGCAGACTCAGACTCTCTGTGCCTTTTGTGTTTTTTTGTTTTTTCTTAAATAACATCCTCAGGTAATTTTGATGCATATTAAGGTTTGAGAATTTTGGGTTGTAGAATTTAGCCTTGATAAGAAGTCTGTCACCACTTGAGTTCCAATTGCAGCCCCACCAATTGCTATGGCGTAATGGAAGGGAGAGTAGGCTCTGGATTCAGAGGAACTTGGGTTTGATTTCTGCTTCTGCCCCTTATTGACAGTATGACCTTAGACAAGGTACCCTCCTCTTTGAGTCTCAATTTCTCTTTTGCTAAACGAGGAGAGTAGATTAGTGGTTCTTGCCTCCAAGGCTTGTTGGGAGGTTTAAATGAGATAAAGCCTGGCCTTGTGGGTGTTCAGTGTCAGTTGAATTACATTGGAACAACCAGCCAAAGGAACTCAGTAGAGTGGGGAAGAGGGAAAGGGAAACAGAGTACTTGGTTAGTTGTGAGGGAGCTGTGAAGGGGGACCTTGGATAGCCAGAGGGTAACGAGTGGGCCATTCATAGTGTCACAGGACAGATGGAAGCGATACTGGGCAATTCAGTGGTTTAGCATTCTTTGGGAGCTGGGTGCCTGTTCTCAGACAGAAATGGCCCTGATAGTGGAGATATTTGAGGTCTGAGTGACTGCCTGCTTTCTGTCTTCAGAGTGTGAAAAGCCAGTCATAGACCATAGATATCCCTTTCAAGAACTGGCATTTTTTAAATGGAAGCTTGTTTTTAATGTATACTCTTGGCTTCTTCAAGATGAGAAAAAAATTCCTGAGCCCCCTCTGCTGGCTATACTGGAGAAGAGCAGGTGAGGCATTAACCAGAATGATCCCTAAAAACATTCACACTTTGACCTGGACATACAGACATCTACAATTACAGAAACAGAGAGCCATATGCACTCACATGTCCTTACACACAGATTCCACACAAAGACATGCACAAATAAGTACTGACATAGCACACAACCCACATTAGTGCTAGGTGTTTGATCGTACCAGCTTAGGCCTCAAACAGACCATTTAGAGCTATGCAACCCTGGGCAAGTTTCTTTCCTTTTTCTCCCCAGATTTACTGAGGTGTAGTTGACAATTTAAAATTGTATATATTTGGGACACCTGGGTGGCTCAGTCAGTTAAGCATCTGCCTTCAGCTCGGGTCATGATCCCGGAGTCCTGGGATCAAGCCCCATAACGGGCTCCCTGCTCAGTGGGGAGTCTACTTCTCCTTCTACATCTGCCCCTCCCCCCAACTCATGTGTGCGCAATCTCTCAAATAAATAAATAAAATATTAAAAAAATAAAATTGTATGTATTTAAAATGTACAACTTGATAATTTGATATACATATACACTATGAAATATTCAATACAATGAAGCTACTTAACATATCTACCACCTTACATAGCTACCATTTTCTTGTTTTCAAGTTTCTTAACTTTTTTGTTACTTTAAAATGTATGTATATACACAGACATGTAAGTCTAGCTGTGTGTATATTTTTATATGTGTATGCATATCTATCTATATCATAATGTATGAAAAGGTAAGCACGTAGTAAATGGAAATTATTATGCTTTTGTTATTGTTGTCAAATTCAGATTTTCAAAGCTTCAGTTTTACTAATCTGTAAATCGTGTAAATTAGGAGTATTAGCAAATGTTTATATGTGTAAATTAGGAGTATTAGCAAATGTTTATATGGTGCTTACTATGTGCCAGGCACTGTTCTAAGTGCTTTCTATGTATTTTCTCATTTAATCCTCACAACTTTATGAAGTAGGTACTATTGTTACCCTTGTTTTACAGATGCGAAAAATGAATTTCACAAAGGGTAAGTGACTTGTCCAGTCATACAGCTAATATGTAGAAGAGCTGAGATTTGAATGCAGGCAGCCTTGGTTCCAGATAATGTTCTTAAACAGTAAATTATATCTGCCTCATGGGTAGGATTAAATGAGATGTTGCATGAAAAGTGCTTAGCTCGGCACATCATAAACACTCAGTAAATACCAGCTATTATTATTTAAATTTGAACATTGCCACCCTAACAACAGACATACAGATCTTCCTCCACTTACGATGGAGTTATATCTAGATAAACCCATTGTAAGTTGAAAATATTCTTTTTTTTTTTTTTTTTTTTGGAGTTGGGGAAGGAGTAGATGGAGAGGGAGAGACAAAGAATCTTAAGCAGGCTCCATGCCCAGCATGTAGCCTAATATGGAGCTCGATCCCACAACCCTGAGATCATGACCTCAGCCAAAATCAAGCGTTGGATGCTTCATCTACTGAGCTATCCAGGTACCCCAGGTTGAAAATATTCTAAGTGGAAAATTCGTTTAATACACCTAAACTCTGAACACCATAGCTTAGCCTACAGTTGGGCAAAATCACCTAACATAAAACCTATTTTATTTATTTATTTATTTATTTATTTATTTATTTATTTATTTATTTATTTGGCTCCATGGGGGGCTTGAATTCACAACCCTGAGACCAAGACTTGAGTTGAGATCAAGAGTTGGATGCTTAGGGGTGCCTGGGTGGCTCAGTCGGTTAAGCATCTGTCTTCGGCTCAGGTCATGATCCCAGCATCCTGAGATCGAGCCCTGCATTGGACTCTGTGCTCGGCAGGGAGCCTGCTTCTCCCTCTCCCACTGCCTGCCTGTCTGCCTACTTGTGCTCTCTCTCTCCCTCTGTCAAATAAATAAATAAAATCTTAAAAAAAAAAAAAAAGAGTTGGATGCTTAATTGACTGAGCCACCCAGGCATTCCTCACAAAAGCCTCCTTTATAATAAAATGTTGACTATCTCATGTAATTTATTGAAAACTGTGCTGTAAGTGAAAAGCAGAGTGGTCGATAGGGTACAGAATGGTTGTAAGAATGGGTTGTTTACCCTTGCAACAATGTGGTTGACTGGGAGTTGTGGCTTTGCTGTTGCTGCCCACTATCACGAGAGGGGATTGTCCCCCATATCTCTAGCCCAGGAAAAGATCCAAATTCAAAATTCCAATTATGGTGTCTATTGAATGCATATCGCTTTCAAACCACCATAAAGCTGAAAAATCATAAATCCAACCACTGTTAGTTGGGGACCATCTGTATACACACATGTAGGCACATATAGAGAGGTTAACATGCAGATGTGCACACACATGCAAATATGCAGATGTAATCATAGACACATAAAAATGTATTAATTCATTCAGTATAGTTATGTATTTAATGATATTTATTGAGCACACATTACATTGTGTGACTGGAGCTCATCTAGGTACTGGGGATACAGCATTGAACACAACAAATAATCCCTGGCTTTGTGGATCTGACATTCTAGTGGGTGAGACAGACAGACAAGATTTAAAAAAAAAAAACTGTGTAGTTGGTTAGTGACAAATGTTCAAGAGAAAATATGTGGGATAAAATGATTTGGGGATTGACATTTTAGGTAAGGGTGGCCAGGGAAGGTCCAACTAAGAAAACAGTTTTTAAGTAAAGAGCTAGAGAATAGGAAAGAGGAAGTCATGCAGCTGGGATAATAGCTTCCAAGGGTGAGGAATGAGCAAGGTCAAGCACCCAGGACTGAGAGAGAACCTAGTGTGTTCGACTGGTAGTGAGGAGGCCAGTGTGTCTGGAGTGGTCTGAACGCAAGGGAGAGTAGTAGATGAGTGGTGATGGACTAGATCATGTAGGTGTTTGTAAGCAGTATAAAGACTTACTTAGGACCTTACTCTAAGATTCAGAACTATGACAGGATTTGGAGCCAAGGAGTGACATGATTTATGTTTTAACAGGATCAATCTTTGGCTGCTCTTTGAAAATAATCTGAAACTACTCAAAGGTTAAAGCTCACAGACAAATTAGGAGACAACTGCTGTGGTCCAGGCAAGACACAATGGTGGGTTGAGCCATGATCAGAAGGGAAGTGGTCTGAGGCGATGGGTTCTGGATTTATTTTGAAAGTAAAGCCAACAGAATCTGCTGTTAGATTGGATCAGGGTTGTGAGAGAAAGAGAGGAATCTGCTGATAGATTGGATCAGGGTTGTGAGAGAAAGAGAGGAGTCAAGATGATTCTAAGACATCTGGCCCGAGCACCCACAAGTGCAGAGTTGCCACTAACAGATGGCAAATACTATAGAAGGAGCTGATTTATGCTAGAAGATTGGAGGCTGGGTTTTGAACATGTTAAGTTTGAGATGCCAATTGGATGTCCACGTGGAGACACAAGTGTGTACTTGAGTGTGCAAGTTTGGAGTTCAGGGAAGTTTGATCTGGGGATAAACATATTTGTGAATTGTTGGAGAGTAAATGTTATTTAAAGGCACGAGACTGGATACAATCACCAAGGGAGTGAGTATAAATAAAGAAAAAAGGTTCAAACACTGAGCCCTGAGGCCACCACAAAGTTAAGTCAGAAGATGAGAAGGAGCCAGCAAAGGAGATGAGAAAGGGTGGTCAGGAAAATAAGAAAAGAGGGAGAGTGGAGTGTGGTGTCCTGAAAGCCAAGTGAAGAAAGGGTTTCTAGGACTGATCAATTGAGCCACCATCAGTATTGCTGATGAGTCAAATAACACGAGGTGTGAGAACTGACTTTTGTATTTGAAAATGTGGAGGTCGCAGGTGAGCTGGAGTAGATCAGTTCAGAGTGAAATAGTGAGAGAGAAAGCCTGATTGAAATGGATTCAAGAAGAAATGGAGAAAAGGAAAGCAGGGAGTATAGATAACCCCTGATCAAAGGGATGGAACCAAGAGTTGGAGGGGAAGTGAGGTTAAGAGAGTTTTTTTTTTTTTTATTGAGAGAAATCCTGGTGTGCTTGTAAGATGATTGGAATGGCTCAGAACTGCAGGATCCAGTAGAGAGGAGAAAGTTAATGATGGAGTAGAGAAAAGGAGGTATTAACTGAAGGCATGGCTTTGAGTGGGTAGAAGGAATGGGACTGCATGTACAGGTGGAGAGATTAATCTCAGCTAGGAGCCTATAATGTTCCTCCCTAGTAACAGAAGAGAAAATAGCATATATGGGCAAAGATGCTGAAATGCTCTCAGAGAAACAGGAGGCAAAGTCATCAGCTAAGCATAGGGGTGGCTCTTTAGAGAAGAAAGCATGCTATGTTCTTCAAATAGATTCTCAGAATGAATAGACTTAGAGACTATCACGCGGTTTGGGGGCAAGTTTAACATCCCACCTGAGGTTAGTGGTTATGAATTTAAAGTGAAAGCAGAGGAATCATTGTGGTTTTTCCCCAGCTCCGTTCAGGTACACAGGTGCAGGCACAGAGGAGGTAAAGCATGGGATTTAACCAGGATGATTGCTTACGTAAGTGCCACAAAAGATTCTAACGTGTGACCAAAATAATTTAAGCTGGGTAAAGAGAAGAGAGGACATCGGATAGGTAGACAGTGAGAAGGTGGTAGGATCAATGAAATGGAGGTCTCAGTGGGGTTAACAGATTCCTGGATTTGTAGTGTAAGAGGGATTGAGGTGAAAAGATAGGAGGTGGTGATCAGGGAGGGTGATTATGACATTGAGACTGTGGACGATTTGCAGTTGCTGATCATGGCCAGGCCTAGGTGTAGTTGCTTAAAAATGGCTCCAAGTTCTTTGCAGCTCCTCCTATCGAAATTGGAGTTTTTCCTGTCCCTTGAACCTGAACTGACCCTGTGACATGTTTTGACCATGAGAAAGAGGAGGAAGTGACGGTGTATTATCTCTGAGCCTCAGCCTCAAGAGGCCTGGGGGCTTCTGCTTTGCTTTTTTGGTAAGCTGACACCACCACATCAAAAAAACAAAACAACGCAATACTTTGAGGATGAAAGATCACATGGAGAGAGGCTGGGCCATCCAACCATCAGGGGCATGAGTGAGCATGGGTGAGACCAGTAGAAGAACCAATCTATAGAATCGTGAGAAATAATAAATTGTCGTTGTGTTAAGCCACTGAGTTTTGGAATGGTTTGTTGTGCAGCAACAGATAACCAATACATAAAAGTATGCCTGTGGGAGTGAGTGGCTGAGGTAGGGTCAAGGATGCAGTGTTGGTGGGGGGAGTTCAGGGAACTGAGAGGCCAGGTTGTGGGGAGAATCCTTTGTGTGTATTTTGCAATTGCTAGGATTTGAGGCAGGAGTCATGTTGGAAGGAGTGACAGTGTGCCAGGAGTGAAAAATCTTCAAGAAATGAGTGGGTGTGATTTGCAGCAGTATGGCGTGAGGAAATGAGATCCCAAGCTAGGGATTTTTATGCAGCTGGGTGTGTTTTATAGGTACATACAGATATATGTAAATATTTATGTGGATGTTGTACACACAAACATACAGATTTATGTCTAGATAGCTCATAGACATGTGCTGCAGATCTGTGTGGACAGATACAGCAAGCAAGAAAATATGCAAACAAGCACACATAAACATGGTCATGTACATGTGTAGGTGTTATGCATATACCTATGAACTGGAGCCCCATGTGCACAAACATGCACCCACATAAGCATACACAGAAACCTAGTGCATACGAACATTTATGCAAATGCACAGACACACAAACATGTAGGCACACAGTGACAAATACAGCCATACAAATACACTGCCTCACTCAGAGAGATGTGTGGAGAACCTGCTTATACACACCGGTAGCACGCGGATGTCTAGACGCATGTACTCATCCAAATGTTAGCATGGACGCGTGGGCATTGATACACAATATGTACAACCACACATATGTACAACCGTAGAACATTCACGTATGCACACATGTACCTAAACACACACACACACACACACACCAGTTAAATCCACACATTCACCAGAACAGAAATGCACACACATATACAGATACAGGCACCGAAACGTTTGTGGCCAGACACAACACGTTTGACCACACACACGAGCACCTACATGTTCATGTAGATATACGAGCCTATACACATATATGTACTCACAGGCGAGAGAGGCCCCCGTACCACCAAGGCACTCGTGATGCTTTTATTCTATTTTGAGAGTACTTTTAGATTCAGATTTGTGTTCTGCCTGTGTTTAGCAAGCTGTATACCTTGTATAGAGCTTGTATTTCTACTGTATAGCAGCCCCTGGACTCCTGCTTCTTTGGGGCAGGGGACAGCTGGGGCTGCAATGAGAGCAGACCATGGGGCTTGTAGAAATGCAGTGGGAAATGGGGCTGGACACATAGTGCCTTTCATGCTTGTAGCAGCAGAGAGTAGTGGCTAGGAGTACGGATTTTGGAGTCTAATAAGACCCAGTTCAAATCCAAGCTTTCCCACTTATTAGTCGTCTTAGCTTTTATTTCTCCAAGTCTCAATTCCCTCGTTTGGAAAATGGTAGTAATAGCAAATCGCCTCCAAGGGTTTTTGTGAGTAGTCATTGAGTTAATGCTTATAACACTTTGAACAATGTGTGACATGCAGTTAATTGTTAGTATTAGCTGTCGTTAGTGTTGGTGTTTGCACTCAAAACTCCCTCAGTTGCCTGCCAAGAGTTCTGAATTCCCACCGTTAGCTCTACCTGTTATTTATGGCCTATGTCTTCAGGGATCCCTGGGAGCAGAAAGCAGTGGCCTGTGGGGACAGGCCATGGAACAGATCAGTATTGTACTTATGGGGTGGGAGAATGAATGAAGACAGGGCTCAGAAAACTCAGAATAAAGGGGACTTTCTGGGAGGGGCAGGCCTAAGTGAGATGCTTCCACTAGAGGCCTTAGGTAACAGGGAGCCTAAGACAGAGCTGGGGTTCTTCAAAGCCCTCTTCCAAAGGTCAGCCTGTAGGCTCCCAGTCTTCTTCTGTTCCTGGTACTGCTGTGAGGGATGGACACTGAAGGGAACAGCTGTACCCGTCTTACTAATTGTCCCAGGGCTGTGGTGGATCAGAACATAGACCTCTTCCTAGGCCCTCTACCTTTTAAAATTTTTTGAAAAAAATGAGGAAAAGTACACATATCATCAGGATACAGCTCAAAGAATTTTTATAAACTAATATATCTGGGTGAGCAGCACTCAGATCAAAAAAATCACAAAATGACCAGCACCCCTGAAATCCTGCAGTTGCTCCCTTCCAGTCACTATACCCCAAAGATAACCACTAGCGTGGGTTCTTGGTTTTCCCATGTTTCCAAATGAAATCATACAGCTTATCTTCTTTTGTATCTGGCTTCTTTTGTTCCAAGGGGGATGTTTATGAGGTCCATCCTTATTGTGGCACATGTCAGCAACTTGTTCTTTTTTTATTGTTGTATTGTATTCCAGTTTGAAGATGTGCTATGCTTTATTTATTCACTTGAGTAGATTCTAGTCTGGAGCTATCAGGAATATATATGAATGTTACAGTACATCTTTTGGTGAACAGAACCCTGTCCCTTATTTTTTATTTATAAATTTTCATCCTTTATAAGGGCCATCCTCAGCTAGATAAACTCTAGGCTCCACAAAACATGGATCTTATCCTGCCCAGGAACCAGGCTTTTTGAAGCTTACCAAAGGCTGTCACATGGCACAACTCCAGGAGACAGCATTTTCTTGTGTTGTACATGACTGGCACCCCTAGGGCATAATACAATGGGTCCCATGCCCCCTGGATTTGTGCAATGGGCAGCTCTCCACCACTTTATTCCCCATCTATTCTCAGGAACTGGAAGATGGTTAATTTAACTGAACTCAGAAAGACCTTTTGTCAAAATCTCTTACCTTTATGTCCTTTTTGGTTTTGAATCATGGGCACAGAATCACAAGAGCCATGGGTCAATCTAAATAGTGCCAACAACCCATCAGCTAATTCTATGGGAATAATAAAAAAGAACCCAAACAATTACAACAGGTGTTTGACTTTATAGAAACTTAAGCATGGAGCTCTTGTTTGTTTTTTTTAACCCATTAAGAGGTTTTTCAGACATTAGGTAGACACTTTTCAAGTCTCTTCCAGCCCCTTTGGACATTTAGCAAAGGAGAAACAAGTGGGTTTTGGAAAGGGAAGTTTTGTTTAAAAGCGAGGCCCCAGTTTCTGTTTCTGCCCTATGTTCCTAATGTAAAAGTGGGGAGCATGTTCTCTGGAGGCAGACTGAACTGCTTTCAGTCTCTGCTTGTCCAATTCTGAGCTGGGCAAGTGGCACAAGCTGTCTAGGCCTCAATTTCTTCCTCTGAAATAACTCTTTTCTACATTATGGGTAGAAAGCAAGGGGATAAGAAGGGGAGTCCTAACCACAGTGGACTGAGCAGCCTTCTCTACCTATGGCAAAGAGAGGGTGACAGGTCCAGAAATGGAGTATGGCTCCATGGGCTCAGGCCAGGCAGCCCAGCCCAGCGCCCAGCAGGTGGGCAGAGGAGGGAACTCATGAATTCCTACCTGCTGAATGCAACAGAATGTGTCTTGTTTGGGCAATTTAGTGTCTTGGGGATTTTGCAATTGGACAGAGCACAAGGACATGAATCCTTGAGCAAGATGCTTCTCCTGAGGACCCAGCAAGGGCTCTGTAGTTGCACAGAACTGAGTTCAAGTCTTGGCTTTGGACTTTTCATCTTACCGTACTATTACTTTGATATCTTACACTCTGAGCCTTGGTTTCCTTATCTGGAAATTGGAGAATAATAATTCCTGTCTCACAGGGCTGCTACAAAGATTAATGAGACCATACATGGAGAAATGATACCTTTCACCCCATTTCCTCAAGTGTTTTCAGATCTCTTGAGTTTCTGCCTAATGCATTTGTTCTGAACTGCGTCAGACCCCATGCCCCTTGGGTGAAACACCTGTTTTGAAACCCTGAAAATAAATGCATTGATAAGATAGCCCCTTACTACTCAAATTTGGCCCATGGACCAGAAGCATCATGGGCATCACCTGGGAGCTTGTTAGAAAAGCAGAATTTTGGGCCAATCTCAGGCTCACTGAATCAGATTCTGTATTTTAACAAGATCCCCAGGTGGTCTATATGCACAATAAAGTTTGAGAATCATTTTGATAATGTACTTACACTCATAATTAAATATAAAGAAACAAAGTATTCTAACTGTAATATAAAGGGAATATAGAATGAAAGTAATTGTAATAAAATGGTTTTCCATGTACAAAGGCTCACACTCAACTATAGTATGAGATGTAATGAAGTCATTGGATGCTTGTGCCTACGTGTAGACTCAGTGTGAAGGTAATAGCTCTGCCTGCAGAGCTCATAGACATGTGCTGCACTGTGTATCAGTGACCAAATTACCAAAATACCATAAGCGTTATCACAGCTGGTGATGTTTTTTTAAGATTTTATTTATTTGTTTGAGAAAAAGAGCGCACAAATGAGGGGGAGGGGCAGAGGGAGAAGCAGACTCCCCGCTGAGCAGGGAGCCCCACACAGGGCTCCATCCCAGGACCCTGAGATCATGACCTGAGCCAAAGGCAGATGCTTACCAACTGAGCCACCCAGGTGCCCCTCACAGCTGGTGATATTTTGAAATGGTGGGCAGCTTTTGGTAAAGTACTGAACTAAACAAAGTATAGTGCAATCTTTCCTGGATATATGCACCATTGCATTCCTGGAAAATGCAGTGTCTATTAAAACCAGTGTATATGTAAGAGGAAGTTAGGTTCAATATTCCAATAGTTACAAAAAGGCCTTCCCACTACATGAAAGTTTGATGAGACCTTCACAAGTCATGTGTGAGAGCAGTGGGGGAAAGAATAGTTTCTTCAACACATGGTGTTGGTAAAACTGGATATCCACATGCAAAGAAACGAAACTGGACCCCTATCCTACACCATTCACAAAAATGAACTCAAAATGGATGAAAGACTTAAATCTAAGACCTGAAACCATAAAACTCTTAGAAGAAAACATAAGGAAAAAGCTCCTTGACATTGGTCTTGGCAATGAGTTTTTTGGCTATGACACCAAAATCACAGGCAACAAAAGCAAAAATAAACCAGTGGGAGTACATCACATTAAAAAGTTTCTGCACAGCAAAGGAAACAATCAACAGAGTCAAAGGCAACTCACAGAATGGGAGAAAATATTTGTAAGTGATATATCTGATAAAGGATTAATATCTAAAATGTATAAGGAGCTCATATAGCTCAATAGCAAAAAACCAAACCAAACCAAACCAAACCAAACAAAACAAAACAAAAATCCGGTTGGAAAATGGGCAAAGAACCTGAATAAATATTTTCCAAAGAAGATATATAAATGGCCAACAGACACATGAACAAATGATCAGCATCACTAATCATCAGGGAAATGCAAATCAAAACCACAATCAGATATCACCTCATACCTGTTAAAATGGCAATTATCAAAAAGGCAAGAGATGAGTGCTGGCAAGGGTGTGGAGGAAAGGGAAACCTGCCGTACTCTTGGTGGGAATGTAAATTGGAACAGCCACTGTGGAAAACAGTATGGAAGTTCCTTAAAAATTAGAAATGGAGGGGCACCTGGCTAGCTCAGTTGGAAGAGCATGCGACTCTTGATCTCAGGGTTATGAGTTTGAGTCCCACGTGGGGTGTGGAGATTACTTAAATAAATAAAACTTAAAAAAAAATTAGAGGGGTGCCTGAGTGGCTCAGTCAGTTAACTGTCCAATTCGTTTTTTTTTTTTTAAGATTTTATTTATTTATTTGACAGAGAGAGACAGTGAGAGAGGGGAACACAAGCAGAGGAGTGCGAAAGGGAGAAGCAGGCTTCCCGCTGAGCAGGGAGCCCGGTGCGGGGCTGGATCCCAGGACCCTGAGATCATGACCTGAGCCGGAGGCAGACTCTTAACGGCTGAGCCACCCAGGCGTCCCAGACTATCCAATTCTTGATTTTGGCTCAGGTCATGATCTCGGGGTCATGGGATTGAGCCCTGTGTTGGGCTCTGCACTCAGCATGGAGTTTCCTTGGGATTTTCTCTCTCCCTCTCCTTCTGCCCCCCCCCCCACTCATGCTCTTTCTAAATAAATAAGTAAATAAATAAATAAAATTAGAAATGGAACTACCACATGATCCAGCAATCATATGGCTGAATATATATGTGAAGGAAATGAAATCAGTATCTCGAAGAGCTATCTACACCGCCATGTTCATTGCGGCATTATTCACAATAGCCAAGATACGGCATCAACTTAAGTGTGTCAGTGGATGAATGGATAAAGATTATACAGTGGAATATTATTCAACCACGAAAAAGGACATTTTTGCCATTTGGAACAAACGAACCTGGAGGGCATTATGCTAAGTGAAATAAGTCAGACAAAGACAAATATTGTATAATCTCACTTATATGTGGAATCTAAAAAAAAAAAAAAAAAGCCAAGCTCATAGAAACAGAGAATAGAGTGGTGGTTACCAGGGGCTGAGGGGTAGGGGCAATGGGGAGATGTTGGTCAAAGGGTACAAACTTCCAGTTATAACATGAATAAGTTCTGGGGTTGTCATGTACAGCATGGTGACTGTAGTTAACAACACTGAACTGTATACTTGAAGTTTGCTGAGAGGAGATTTTAAGTGTTCTCACCGAAAAAAAAAAGAAAGAAAGAAAGAAAAAAAGGTAGCTATGTGAGGGAATGGATGTGTGAATTAACTTGATTGTGGTAATCATTTCAGAATGTATACAGATATCAAATCACCACATTTATACACTTTAAATATGTATAGTTTTATGAATCCAGGGGTGAAAAAAGGTCATGTGGGGCAATTCTTTGTCATTTGAGGTTGTGTCTGGTTTCCTGGTCTCCAACCACTCAATGGCAGTAGTGACTCACTCAGTCACTGTACCAATCAAAAGTGCCCTCCAGTTTTTCTGGTGAATGTCCCCTAGGGGACGGCAGTGACCTCATGAGAACCAAACGTATCTAAAACTGTGGAAGCCTAGAGTGTCAGAATGGAGTGGAGTCCCAGGGAGCCTCCTGACCAATCCCTCAACTTTTGAGATGGGAAACCAAGGGCCCTTTCTGCCCTTATCCCTTTCCCTAGAGAAGGTTTTTCTTTTATTTAATGTTTCTTCTCAGTTTTGTGTCATATGTTGAGTAAGAATATACGTTTTTTGTGTTTCAAGTAAGTGTAGCGTACTTGATTTACAAATGAGGAAACCAAGGCTCAGAGAAAGGATGAGGCTTACTTGACAGATTAATTTGCTGAGGTCCCTGTCCTGATGGGGTGTTCTATAGGTGCTTGCAGTTTAAATAAAGTTGTTAATGATTCAGTTCTTCTCATTTCCTTCTTCTCTTTTCCAGGTAGATATTCTCTTTTCCTTTGACCATATCCAAATATATCCAAAACAATGGTGCAAATGTTGAAAATTAACATTTCTGCAATGAAATATGCAAAATCTTAAGTAGATTCCCTCACTGTGGGATTTTGCAGGTTATATCCTATGTAGAAATGAATTTATTACCAATTCGTACCACAGAAGGGTTTTAGGGATGCTGTGAATTGACTCATGCCTGTTTCCGGGTCTTTATGAAGGCAGTTTGATGATTGAGAGCACCACAGAGGCATCAGATGGATGTAGACTTGAGTCCTTGCTTTATCATTTCCCAGTTGTGGGACCTTAGGACAAATGAGTTAACCTCCCTGAACCTCATTTACCTTATCTGTTAAAATTATGAATAGGGTAACTACTTCCAGTAACTCTAAGTCTCTCACTTTCCTAACTAGGCCAGGATGCTTCATACCGCCAAGTCCCTCTGCTTATCATTCCCTTCCTCCATTATCCTGAAGAACTACTTGCCTTTCAAAGCCTTGCATGATGCATACTTCTCTGTGACTCTTCTCCGACCACCCCCCCGCACCCCCGCACTCAGTTAGTCCTGCTTACTTTGGGCTCCTCCAGAATTTTTTACAGACTTCTATTTAACCCTTATCTGTCATGCTGCAATGATTGGTTTACAGGTCTGTCTCCTTCACTGGACTGTGAGCTCCTTGAGAACAGGACTGTCTTACTCATCTTTGTATCCTTGGTGCATAACTCAGTGTTGGCTCAGAGTAAGACCTCAATAAAGCTATATTTGAATATCAATATCAATTACTATCACCATCACTTTCCTTCCTGGCATCTGTTGTCCAGAACCATACCATTTGTTATGACACTAAGTCATTTTCCTCCTGCTGCTGATTGCTCTTGAATTGTTTCGTAGATGTAACTCTGGGCTCCCCAACATGACTAAATTCCATGAGAGCAGGAAATTCTTGTATTTCTTTTTGTGTAGTGCCTAAGCACACATAATAAGTTGTCGACCACCACGAGTTTGATTTTTTAATTTTTTTTAATTTTTTGACAACCATTTTATTTTATCATTACTTTTAGAGACGGTGAGGTGGGGGAGGGACAGCGGGAGCGGGAGAGAGAATCTTAAGTTGGTTCCATGTCCAGTGCAGAGCCCCATGCGGAGCCTGATCTCACAACCCTGAGATCATGACCTGAGCTGAAATCAAGAGTCAGACACTTAACCGACTCAGCCACCCAGGCGCCCATGCTGTTGGGATGCCACCATTTCAGTGGCATTGCATTGACGGCAATTTGCCAGAAAAATAGGAATCTGTGCTTGGGTGGAAATGATCTCCTAGGCTAGGGGATTCTCTCTTGTACTCAGCTAGTGACAGTGGATTTTGTCATTACATATGAGCACCAGCAAAATTGAACTTGCTTGGTATTTGGACTCTTGCCCAATGTTGATTCCATTTGGTGAGCACAAACATCCTGATTATACAGGCAGTTATTCCATTTTGGAGATTGATATGGACAAAAAAGATATTAGAGCATATAGTAAACCCTTGAGAGGCCAGTCCATAGAGCTATTGAGGGATTTGAACATTTAATGAATGAGTAGTTTTACAGATTATTGAATCTGAGCATCAAAAGACAGTCTAATCTTTATGCACTTACAAATATTTGCAGATCTTTTCAAGATCAAGTCTGGCATTATCAGTTTCTGTGCTGCATATTGTCAATATCCACAGTGGCCCCAGAGGAGCCTCTGCTGGCAGGAGTAATGCTGTGCTATGTTCAGCTCTGCTGGATCTCCATAGAGGGGGGCAGGAATGCCTTGTGGAACAATGCCCTGGGCTCCCGAGAGCAAAGAATGAAGGGCAGCCCAGTTTGATAACCACATTAAAGCACTACCAACATCTGTTCAAGCCAAAGACAACACTATCTCTAGGAATTAACCTTCTGAACCACTGAATCATTACCCTCAGCAGAGCGAAAGTTGGACAACAAGAGCCTATTTGTCAGTGGTTCCTCAGAGAGACGTGGTAAGCCATATTTTACTGCAAACAGCGTGAGAAGGCCTGGCTCGGCTTTATACATTTTAAACACAGAATATATTTGTGTGGGAAACAAGCAGACAATGAATGTAAATAAACTTTTGATGATACCTTGCGACTTTGAGCATTTATCCCACTCCAGAACAAATGGACCATGGAGCATTGCCCCAGAGAATAGA
This sequence comes from Mirounga leonina, assembly GCF_011800145.1. Classification (NCBI taxonomy): domain Eukaryota; kingdom Metazoa; phylum Chordata; class Mammalia; order Carnivora; family Phocidae; genus Mirounga; species Mirounga leonina. The sequence continues at coordinate 28,717,937 of NW_023270175.1, forward strand.
ATTTCCTGGATTTGTACTTAAATGTTTCCTTCTTATTTTAATGAAACACTAGGTATCGATAATGAGAGTATTAACAATGTGCAAGATGTACTTCACATTTGCACTAATAGAAAAATTCCAGCCCTCTGCTGAAAGTAATATAATTCACTGTAAGTGTAAAAATAACTAGTTGGATGGGCTTTATGCAGCTGCATCAGATGGCGAGGGGGGCAAGGAGGACGGAAGGGGAAAATCTAATGACAAAAAATTTTACAACAGAAGCAAGCATAGAAAGCTTGTCATCAAGACTTTAGAAGACTCTGGAATTTGGAGGTGTGTTTCTTATAATAAAGACTGGTTGCGGCTTACTATGATAGGTTTTAAGCCTTCTGTCACACTAATTGAAAAATCGATGTCCAGCTTTTTTTCTGATATATTCTTTTTTTTTAAGTAGGCTCCATGCCCAGTATAGAGCCCAATGTGGGGCTTGAACTCATGACCCTGAGACCAAGACCTGAGCTGAGACCAAGAGTCGGATACTTAACCCACTGAGCCACTCAGGTGCCCCGATTTTCAGATATATTCTTAATTGCAGTAAGCCATCATTAATAGATATGAGGCTTTTTTTTTTTTTTAAAGTAATCTCCACCTGGGGCTCCTGGGTGGCTCAGTCAGTTAAGCATCTGCCTTTGGCTCAGGTCATGATCCCAGGGTCCTGGGATCGAGTCCCATATCGGGCTCCCTGCTTTGCGGGGAGCCTGCTTCTCACTCTCCCTCTGCTGCTACCCTTGCTGGTGCTCTCTTGTTCTCTCTCTCATCAAATAAATAAATAAAATATTTTTAAAAAAATTTAAAAAAAGTAATCACCACCCAACATGGGGGCTTGAACTCACAACCCAAAGATCAAGAGTCACATGCTCTACCAACTGAGTCAGCCAGGTGCCGCAATAGGCATGAGGCTTTTATGCCAAATATGCCACAGAAGAGTGAGATTAAACTGACCTTTGTCCTTAGATTAGTGCCTGAGACATATGTATTTTGTTTTGTACTTATAAAGTACTTACTATGCACTATTTTATTTATTTATTTTTTCGCTATGCATGATTCTGAAAGAAACATATCAATACTGTGTGGTAACTGACATCTGTAATTGCTATAAAAATATTCTTATTTTTTGATGATTCAAGTATGTAGATTATCCATATATAGTCTACATAGCATATATAAAGTATATACAAGTATATGTCATATATAAAGTACATTATACATATATATAAAATACATAAAATATATACAAAACATATAGACTTACTTTATTACATAAAGTCAGTTTAACCTGAGTGAGTGGCATGATATCTTTGAGTCAGTGCAAAATAGCGTGAGACTATGTTGGGTCTGGGTAGAGAAGGCTGTATTGGGAAATACCACCCTTACAATTACCTAAGTGGACCCCCCCCATACAAGTATGGAGGAAGAGCTCTGTTTTAGTTCTAGCCTCTCAATTTGATCTGGATAGCAGATTGTAATGGTAGAAAACATAACTATGCTCTGGGAGGCTTGGAACACAGCAGGTATTTAATGAATGTTTTTGAGTGAGTGAGTGAGTGAGGGAATGAGTGAATGAAATAAAACTTTGGATGCAGGATGCACTTGCCCAGTGGTTCTGCCAACAAGGACCATGGACTCGGGGTCCCAAGACCCTTCACGGGGTTTGTGAAGCCAAAACTATTCTTATGATAATACTAAGACATTATATGCCTTTTTTCACTGTGTTGACATTTGCACTAAAGGTACAAAAGCAACAGTGGATAAAGCTTCTGACATGTTAGCATGAATCAAGGCAGTGGCACTGAGCTGTGCTAGCAGTCATTGTAGACTTTACCACCACTCACAGGGGGGAGAAAACCGTTTTAAGAATGTCCTTGATGAAGCAGCAAAAAAAATATTCATTTTATTAAATTTCGAGTCTTAAGTACTTGTATGCATAAATCACTTCTGCACACTGAAGTGCAATGGTTGTCTTGAGGAAAAGCACTCGTGCAATTGTTTGAATTGCATGCTGAACTAGCTACTTTTTTTCCCATGGAAGACCATTTTTTCACTTAAAAGGACAACTGATGGAAAAACTATGGTTATTCAGACTTGGGTATTTGGCAGATATTTTCTCAAAAATGAACAAAGTAAGTCTGTCACTACAAGGAAAACAGCTGACAGTACTTGTTGCCAATGATGAAATTGGAGCTTTCAAGCAAAATTAGAATTTTTGGACAACTGTGTCCACCACTGTGAGCTTGACAGTTTCCCAGCAGTGAAACAGTTTGCTGATGCTACTGGTGATGATATTAACAAATGTGTTTTTTTTTAATATTGTATAATTAAAAGTGAAAATATTTGGAAGATCTTCACAACTCAGAAATCAGTATTTTTGAAATGATCAGTGGACAATATTTTGATAGCATGCATGAATCAAAGATCAATGCAAAATACAACAATGCCTGGGTGGCTCAGTTGGTGGGGCATCTGACTTTGGCTCAGGTCATGATCTCGGGGTCCTGGGATCTAGCCTCATGTCTGGCTCCACACTCAGTGGGGATTCTCCTTCTCCCTTTCCCTCTGCCCCTCCCCCTGCTCATGAATTCTCTCTCTCTCTCTCTCTGTCAAATAAATAAAATCTTAAAAAAATACAAGGTAGATCAATGGACTTTGGTATAACAGAGTATGTAAAGTTCATTGATATGATTTCAAACTCCACATTGCAGATGACCTTTAAGAAACTATCACTTGCTGAGTTCTGGTTTAATATCAAAGAAGAATATCCACAATTGTCTCAAAAGGTAATTAAAATGCTGCTCTCTTTTCCAAAAACACATATTTGTATGAGACCAGATTTCCTTCATATACATTAGTGATAACAACATATTGCCACAGATTGAAATCAGAAGCAGATATGATAACAATGAACTATCTGAAAAAGAAGTAAAGAAAAAAATCCATTTATAATAGCATCAAATATAATAAAATACTTAGGAATAAATTTAAGAATTTTTTTATTTGATCTTTATTTTTAATTAAATTAATTAATTCTTAATTCCAGTGTAGTTAACATACAATATTATATTAGTTTCAGGTATACAGTATGGTGATTCAACAATTCTGATTATTACTCAGTGCTCATCATGATAAGTGTGCTTTTAATCCCCTTCACCCATTTCACACACCACCCCCCCCAACCTCTCCTCTGATAACCATCAGTTTGTTTTCTATAGTTGAGTCTTTTTTTGGTTTGTCTCTTTTTTTTCTTGTTCATTTTTTAATTAATTAATTAATTTATTTATTTATCAGAGAGAGAGAAGAGGGGGCACAAGCAGGGGGAGTTGCAGAGAGAGAGGGAGAAGCAGGCTCCCCGCTGAGCAGGGAGCCCTATGCAGGACTTGATCCCAGGACCTGGTATAATGATCTGAGTGGGAGGCAGATGCTTAACCGACTGAGCCACCCAGGCATCCCTTTTTTTTGTTTTGTTTTGTTTTTTTTTTTAAAGATTTTATTTATTTATTTGACAGAGAGAGACACAGCGAGAGCAGGAACACAAGCAGGGGGAGTGGGAGAGGGAGAAGCAGGCTTCCCGCTGAGCAGGGAGCCGTATGCGGGACTCGATCCCAGGACCCCGGGATCATGACCTGAGCTGAAGGCAGACACTCAACGACTGAGCCACCCAGGCGCCCCCTTGTTTTGTTTTTTAATTAAGGATAAATTTAACCAAGGCGGTGAAAGATCTGTACACTAAAAATTATAAGAAATTGATGAAAGAAGTTGAAGGAGACACAAAAAACTGGAAATATATTCCTTGTTCACAGATTGGAAGAATTACTGTTGTTAAGATGTCCATACTACCCAAAGCTATCTATAGATTCAGTGCAATCCCTATTGAAATTCCAATGGCATTTTTCACAGCCATTAAAAAAAATTCCTAAAATCTGTATGGAACCACAAAAGACCCTGAACAGCCAAAGCAATCTTGAGAAAGAAGAACAAAGCTGGAGAAATAACATCTCCTGATTTCAAACTATATTGCAAAGCTATAATAGCCAGAATAGTATAGTACTGGCGTAAAAACAGACACACAGACGAATGGTACAGAATAGAGAGCCTAGAGACAAATCCATGTGTGTGTGGTCAACTAATATCTGCCAAGGAAGCCAAGAATACTCAATGGGGAAAGGATCATCTCTTCAATAAATGATACTGGGAAAACTGGATATTCACATGCAAAAGAATGAAACTGGATCCCTGTCCTATGCACAAAAATTAACTCAAAATGGATTAAAGACTTAAATGTAAGACTTTAAACATAAAACTCCTAGAAGGAAACATAGAAAAAAAGCTCCTTGATATTGGTCTTGACAATGATTTTTTTGGATATAACACCAAAAATGCAGGCAACAAAAGCAAAAATAAACAAGTGGGACAACATCAAACTAAAATAAAAAGCTTCTCTACAGCAACAGAAACAATAAAAAAATGAAAAAGCAACCCATGGAATGGGAGAAAATATTTGCAAATCATTTATCTGATAAGGGGTTAATATCCAAAATATATAAGGAATTCATACAAATCAATACAATCCCCCCCCCCCAATAATCTGATTTAGTATATGTGCTGCAGAAGGTAGCACCAATAATCTGATTTAAAAAATGGGCAGGGGTGCCTGGGTGGCTCAGCCAGCTGAGCGTCTGACTCTTGGTTTCTGCTCAGGTGGTGATCTCATGGGTCATGGGATCTGGGATCAAGCCCCACATCAGGCTCCCTGCTCAGCGGGGTGTTTGAAGAGTCTCTCCTTGTGCCCCTCCCCTCACTTGTGCACCCACTCTCTCTCTCTCTCGAATAAATAAATACATCTTTTAAAAAAATGGCAGAGGACTTGAATAGATATTTTTCCAAAGAAGATATACAGATAGCTAACAGATATATGAAAAGGTGATCAACACCACTAATCATCAGGGAAATGCAAATCAGAACCACACCTGTCAGAATAGCTGCATCAAAAAGACAAGAGGGGCACCTGGCTGGCTCAGTTGGTAGAACATGATCTTGATCTTGGGGTCATGAGTTTGAGCCCCACGTTGGGTGTAGAGATTACTTAAAAATAAAGTTAAAGGGACACCTGGGTGGCTCAGTCGGTTAAGCGTCTGCCTTCTGCTCAGGTCATGATCGCAGGGTCCTGGGATCGAGCCCCACATAGGGCTCCCTGCTCAGCAGGAGCCTGCTTCTCCCTCTCCCACTCCCCCTGCTTGTGTTCCCTCTCTCTCTTACACACACACAAGTAAATAAATCTTAAAAAAAATAAAATTAGAAAAAAGACAAGAGATAGTGAGCACTGGCAAGGCTGTGGAGAAAAGGGAACCCTCATGCACCGTTGGTGGGAATGTGAATTGATACAACCACCATAGTAAACAGTATGGAGGGTCTTCAAAAAAATTAAAAATATAATTACCATATGATCCAGCAATCCCACTTCTGGGTACATATCCGAAAGAAGTGAAATCAGTATCTTGAAGAGATATCTGCACCCCCATATTCATTGCAGCATTATTCCTAATGGTCAAGACATGGGAACAAACTAAATGTCCATCAATGGATGAATGGATAAAGCATATATGTGATTATATATATATATATATCTCACATATAATATTATTTAGTCATAAAAAAAAAGGAAATCCTGCCATTTTTGACAATTGAGATGAACCTGGAGGGCATTATGCTAAGTGAAATAAGCCAGACAGAAAAAATAAATACTGTATGATTTCACTTACATGTAGAACCTAAAAAAGGTGAACTCATAGAAACAGAGTAAAATGGTGGTTGCTAGGGACTGTGAGGTGGAGGAAATGGGGAGACATTGGTCATAGAGTACAAGCTCCCAGGTGTAAGTTGAGTAAGTTTTAGGTATTTAATGTGTAGCATGATGACTATAGTTCATAATACTGTGTTATATACTTGAAAGTTGCTATCAGAGTAGATCTTAAATGTTATCACCACACACACCCAAAAGGTACTTGTGTGAGGTGATGGAGGTGTTAACTAACCTTATTGTGGTAATCATTTCACAATATGTATGTGTATCAAATCATCGTGTTGTGCACCTTATATTTACATAATGTTATATGTCAGTAATATCTCAATAAAGCTGGAAAATAAGTAAGTTTCAGAACAAAGAGAAGTCGATAAGAGAATCCAGCTGTTTTCTATTAAGCCAGGTATTAGAGATTTACAAAAATGTAAAACAAAGCCACTTTTCTTACTCACTTTTTTGTTTTTTAAAAGTCAATTTTCATAAAATGTGTTAACATGTAATATGTTTAATGTTATTTTAAATAAATTAAATATATTTTAAATTTCCATTTTAATTTCTAACATGGTACCTATAGAAATATAACCCACACAAACAAAACCTCTTTGAAATTGTCAATAATTGTTAAGAATGGGAAGAAGCCTTGAGACCAAAAAGTTTAGTAACTGCTCTAGTCAGTGGTTCTCAAAGAGTGGTCCCAGGACTATCAACATCACCTAGAAACTTATTAGAAACACCGCCCAGGGGCGCCTGGATGGCTCAGTTGGTTAAGCGACTGCCTTAGGCTCAGGTCATGATCCTGGAGTCCTGGGATCGAGTCCCGCATCGGGCTCCCTGCTCAGCGGGGAGTCTGCTTCTCCCTCTGACCCAACCCCCTCTCATGTGCTCTCTCTCTCTCTCATTCTCTCTCTCAAATAAATAAAATCTTTAAAAAAAAAAAAAAGAAAGAAACACCGCCCACTCCAAACCTATTCAATCAGAACCCCTGGGGATAGGGCTGAGCACTCTGTTTTAACCAGCCCTCCATGGGGTTCTGATGCTGGCTAAAATTTAAGAAGTGGCCTTAAAAGTTGGATTTGCTCTGCACCAAACCCTGGCCCCACCTATAGATCGGTGTCCATAGTTACCTTAAGGTCTGATGATTGGGGATGTTGGGGAAGCTGACTTCCCAAGCCAAGTCTTGTAAACTGGCATTTGCTTTGGACTCATAAACAACTTTTACCCTAGTTCCCCATTACTTGCACCATAGCCACTTAGGTGAGTACCACCAGGGAACTTGCCAGAACATCTCTTAAGTAGTGCCTTGGCAGGGGAGAGGAAACTGTTGGTAGAGCTTTAAGAAAGTAGCATATAACATTATGCTTTCTCTTTGCCCCCTGCCCTATATGTGTTTCTACCACAATTCTTTTTTTTTTTTTAAGATTTATTTATTTTAGAGAGAGATGGGGGGAGGGAGGGGTAGAGGGAGATAGAGAATCCTCAAGCAGACATCCCGCTGAGCAGGGAGCCCTACGCAGGGCTCAATCCCAGGATCCTGAGATCATGACCTGAGCCAAAATCAAGAGTCGACTGCTAACTGACTGAGCCATCCAGGTGCCCCTCTACCACAATTCTTAATTGAGCTCATTTTCAGAAGCCCGAGACCAGAATAAGTTTTGTAATATTGTTGACATCATCTGTTGCCATGCTCTGTCTCCCTTCCTGACAACTGGGCACTGCTGAAGCAAACTCCTGAGGCCAAAGAGCTGCCCAGCATTTTCTTAACACAGCCTTTGGTGGCACCGTTCACACTCTCTGCAGTACCTTATTCTACTCCTTCACTGCCCTGTAGCATTGAGTCTTGGCTTCTATCTCATCAAAAAAAAAAAAAAATGGATTAATATACTTACCCATTATATACCCAGCTATCTAAGCAAGAAAACTGGGTATCATCCTTAACCCTTTACTCTCCATCACCCTGCTGACAAACCCTGCCTATTCTGTTTTCCTCCCACCCATCTACCCCTTCATTCATTTTTCCATCCTCCCTCCCTCCTTCCCACGTGAATTTCCCAGAACTTATTAGGGAGTCAGCAGAGTAAAGCAGTTAAGAACATGGCTTTTGGAGTCAGATTGCCTGAGTTCAAATCCTATCTGTACTAATTTCTTACCGTGTCACTTGGACAAATTTCTTAGCTTCTCTGTGCCTCAGTTTCTCTAACTCTAAAATAAGCATTATGATACTAATGGTATGTACCTTGTAGGATTGTTACGGGAATTAAACAAGACAAGTATAAGATGCTTGGAACAGTACTTGGCCTATTTCATTTAACAAGCACTTCCATGTGCCGCACCCTGTTCTAGGGTATACAGTGGTAAATTAACAATGCTCTAGTTCAGGCCCCAGTGGTCTCTCCTGTGGTCTAATGGCATCTTTCTCTTTACTGGTCTCCCTTGCTCCTTCCAAACCCCTTCACCACCCAGCAGATAGAGGAATCTTTTCTAAATATCAATTGGATCATGTTCTCTTGCCTAAAACCCTTCAATGGCCCTCCATTGTCTACAGGGTACAGTTCAGCCTCTGCCATGGTGAACAGCTTCTTCCTGAGTACTTCTTGATTTAGCCTGTATGACCTAGCCATACTGATGCGTACTTGCAGCTTCTCTCCCTTATGTTCCCATTGTACTCTTCCTCTCCCTGTTAAACTACCTACCACTTTCATTGTGCTAATCTCTTTACATACCTATCTCCTCAAATAGACTTTGAGATTCTTAAGAACAAGGACTCTCTACTAGTCATATTTGTGTTTCTGGGGCCAGTACAGAAACCAGCCAAGAGAGAACGGTTCACACTGTTGGAACATGTGAATGAATAAACAAATGAGTAGCCTCTTCAGGCTCCATCTCCTTGGAATTCTTCCTCAGAACTTAATGGTATTTTCTTGTATGTGGATTTTCATAGGCCAGCCTGGACACTGAACATTTTCTCAAGCAGGGCTTCTGACCTAGGCTATAAAGGAGAATCTGCTGAGGAGCTTGTTACAGTGCAGACTCCTGGGTCCTCTTCCCTGGGGATTATAATTCATAAAGTATGAGGAAGGGCCTGAAATCTATAGTTTAACAAGATCCCCCTGGGCCTGTGATCATCAGCCAAGTTTAGAATTCACAGACTTTAGTGAATCCAACTCCCTCCTTTTACAGATGCGGAAACTAAGGCCTAGAGATTAAGTGATTTGGTCGATATTTGTCACATAACTTGTCAGTGGAAGAGCTGGGATCCACTCTACCAGTGTCCCCTCATGCAATTTACCCAGAGCAACTCCATTTTTATCTGCTCTATTTGTGGGAGTTCAGCAAAGGAGGGATTTGTGTTTTTTGGTTTTTTTTTTGCATTTGTAAATATTTTATTTATGAACTTCTTTTTTTTTGTAGTTTTTGATTTTATTATATTATGTTAATCACCATACAATACATCATTAGTTTTTGGTGTAGTGATCCACGATCCATTGTTTTCCTATAACACCCAGTGCTCCATGCAGTACGTGCCCTCCTTAATACCCATCACCGGGCTAACCAATCCCCCCTCTCCCCTCCCCTCTAGAACCCTGTTTGTTTCTCAGGTCCATAGTCTCTCATGGTTCATCTCTCCCTCCAATTCCCCCCGCCCATTTTTCCCTTCCTTCTCCTGATGTCCTCCATGTTATTCCTTATGTTCCACAAATAAGTGAAACCATATGATAATTGACTTTCTCTGCTTGACTTATTTCGCTTAGCATAATCTCCTCCAGTCCCATCCATGTTGATGTAAAAGTTGGGTATTCATCTTTTCTGATGGCTGAGTAATATTCCATTGTATGTATGGATCACATCTTCTTGATCCATTCATCTGTTGAAGGGCATCTCGGCTCTTTCCACAGTTTGGCTATTGCGGACATTGCTGCTATGAACATTGGGGTGCATATGGCCCTTCTTTTCACTACATCTGTGTCTTTGGGGTAAATACCCAGTAGTGCAATTGCTGGGTCATAGGGTAGCTCTATTTTTAAATTTTTGAGGCACCTCCACACTGTTTTCCAAAGTGGCTGTACCGACTTGCATTCCCACCAACAGTGTAAGAGGGTTCCCCTTTGTCCACAACCTCTCCAACATTTGTTGTTTCTTTCTCTGTCCATTTTGGCCATTCTAACTTGTGTAAAGTGGTATCTCAATGTGGTTTTGATTTGGATTTCCCTGATGGCTAATGATGATGAACATTTTTTCATGTGTCTGTTAGCCATTTGTATGTCTTCTTCAGAGAAGTGTCTGTTCATCTCTTCTGCCCACTTTTTGACTTGGTTATTTGTTTTTTGGGTGTTGAGTTTGAGAAGTTCTTTATAGATTTTGGGCTTTGTTTTGTTTTGAAATGAGAAAGGGTGCAGGCTTGAGGACCCCTATATCCTATATTCTAGCATGCTCACTGCCCTTGCTGGAGGGCCCCTTACACACACCTGTAGAAAGGCAGTGGGGTGCAATGGGTTAAGGACTGAGCAGAAGCGAGAGGGTCTGCATTCTCTCCTGGCTTTGTCACTGAAAGGCTGTGTTAAGGCAGAAGTCACTTCACTGCTTTGGTTCTGCGTTTCTTCAGTTGTGGAATGGGTACAATCAGGTCCACCCTGCTTAATGAGCAGGGTTCCTAATTGGCTAACATGTTTATTTTCTCCATAGCACCAAGCACAGAGCCTTGCCTGCAGCAGAAGTAGCAATACATGTTTGGAGAATGAATAACTGCAAGTGTTTGGGAAATGAGAAAGTATTCCACGAATGTCAGCTATTATTAATAATAAATTCAAAAGCCGGCTGCTCCAGTTGCTTGGCCTTAATAGTAACTTGATTCAAAATGGTTCCTTACAAGACCACACCACCTTAACAGACCTTTGTTTCTGAATGTAAGAAAAGGACAACTTGCACTGACCAGTCATGTCTACAAGATGTCAAAAGAGCCAGCTAATTTGGTCGATTCAATGAAAAAGCAAGGCCAACAGTATTGGGCATTGTGTTTCAAAGGAAGCTAAGTGGCTCGGAGCCTTTTCCACTGCTGCTCATTGGCTTGACGTTATGTACACACAGCTATCCTTTCAGTTTCCACAAAATGGCTTATTTTCATTTCTGAAATGGCAGCCACGTGGGAGCCTCTGGTTGCTGTGGAGAAGGCAGGGAGAGGCCCAGCTGGTTGACGGCCACTGGGCTCCTCCAGCCCTCCGCTTTGCCTTGGCTACTGTTGGGAGGCGGGAGTCCAAGGTTTTTATAGTTCCTCTCTCGAATTAGTGCCCGCAGACTCTACAGCTATGAACATGCAATTAGTCTTTGTTTGTGCACAAAAGGGAGCTTGACCCTTGCCCGTCTTTGATTGGCATGTACAACTCTTGTAGCTACTTACCTAAGGCCCTCTCCAAGGAGCACAGCGTCTTGTTCCTGCACCTGCCTTCAGCTTTTCTCTTTTGTGACTTGTTTTACATAATATTCGGCCCAACATGCAGCAAGGTTGCAAGGATGAAGGCATCACGCAGGCACAGTAAGATTTCCTGTTTTTCAGGGAGGTGGGGGAGTAGGTGGGAGGGAGGTTTGAATCCGTAATCTGAGTTTTGGATAATTGCTGAGCCCCAAAACACTTAGCAGGAGCCCAAAGAACTGGTTTTTCTTAATAAATGAACACTTTGCTTGCTTTCAAAAGCAGACCTCCCATGTCATGGAAAACAAGCTGTATGCACAAAGCTTTACATTTCTTGCCGGGTTCACCTGCTTTCTTACCAACATAGAAACTTTGTAGTTTTTTTTGAAAGACAATTGCTATGAAAGACATGCAATTATTGTGGTCAGAAAATTTCTCTCTAAACCATGCTTTCCGAGATACTAGAAGAGTGTTTGTTAGCAGCCTGAATGAGTTAAATACCATGGGGATGGATTGCGTTTTCAATAAATGTTTTTGAGGAGCCGTATTTGTTTTCGGCACACTCGTTTCTTACTATCCATGCTTAAACGTGCTGTGCCATATGAGAATAAACTACTCAGCTATGGCACTTGGGGAAAAACTCCAAAACATATCTGGTTTGAGCTAAAAACCATCTCAAATTCCCAAATCTGCAGAGATTATTTAATAATTGGTTCAGCACAATATTAGCTGTACTTTTTGGAGGGGCTGTTTAGGTTCGGGCATGGTACTTGTTGCTTTATACATTTTTTTGGTCCCTAAAACAGCTCTCCTACCCAATAATACGTTGGGTATTGTTGTTTCCAATTTATAGAAAACTGTTGTCCAGAGATGTTAAGAGACTTGGCCATATTTGTTCAATTGCTGAGAGGCAGAGATGTGGGTTTGTTCCTCCACCGTATGCTGCCGAGACCTTTAAAAAAACCAAAAGAACACACTAGATTTTACACAGTCAAGAGTTTTGTCTTTCAAAGTAGTCACCCTGGGTGCCTCGATGTACTTTCCAACAATGTGACTATAGTTGTCTTTAGGATGCTACTTGCGAGCTGATTCATGCATCACATAGGAACATCTGCCTCACTCCCTCTTATTCACACTGCACTGTTGACCATCTTGGCGTTGCCCAGGTTGATCATGTACTTTTTCACAAAACCTGACTCCCAGTCACTTTTGGCTGTTTTCAAAAACTGCCAGCTCTGATGGCAAGGATTTGCCAAAATCGAGGACATTCAGAAGAAAGTGCCTCCAGTTCTAGAGATGATTCTAGAATAAGTGTTTGTTCCCAAAATGGCTGTGACAGTATGGTTGCCATAGATGTGTATGTTTCCAGCCTTCCTCTGAATGCGTGAGCGCTGATGTGCTTAGGGTCGCAGAGAATAGTAAATAGGAGATCGCCCTTTGGCATTATGCTTCCTGAGCTTGAATCCTTTTGCCACCAGGTTATTAGCTACATACCTTTGGGAAAGTTATCTAAGTGCTCTAATCTTAGTTTTCTTGCCTGTACAGTGAGGATAATAATAGCATCTACCTGAACAGGTTTGCTGTTTGGATTGAATAGTAATATGTGCCATACCCTAGGTACATAGTAAATGCTCAATCAATGTTAGTTTCCTATGCTTGCTTCTTCTGCTGAGATGCTTGGTAAAACAAAGTCTTTCTTTTTATAGTCTGTGACTCATAGAGGGTTAGTGCTAGAAGGGCCCTTTAAGATAATCTTATCCAGTAGTTTTCAAACTTTATTTTAACAGTGGAACCTGTAGTTCAAAGGAAAACTTAGATGGAACCGAATAATTACAACAGCCAAAGTGCAGCTCCCAGGTTAGGTGGGTGGGTCCAAGGTGGAAGGGAGCAGAGCTCCAGTATTTCAGGCTCTGCTTTACCTCCCCCACTCAGTGTGAATTGTGTTGTCATCAGTGAATCCTACTTCTCCACCCTTCCAACATGGTTTTCAAAGGAAGTCCTGCCCACACTTTAAAGCTCCACTTAAGTGCTAAAACGTACACAATGCATTGTCAGAAAGAGTCAGCCAGACTTAATCTCTTCTTTTCCAGTTCTCCATTGGCAATGTGTCTTTATTTAGCAAATTTTGCCTTAGAGTTATTTTATCTATACTTCATATATATACATACATATATACACACATATATACATATATACATACATACACATATATATGTGTATATATGTGTGTGTGTGTATAACATGTATGTAACCCTTAGTAAGTGCCAGGAACCGTTCTAAGATTTGTATGGATAAACTCATTTAATCCTCTCTATACCTATTCTTTACACCAAGTTTTTTAAGGCCAGGGCCCATGTTTGAAGTATCTCTGGGTCCCCCACATTGGGGGATTTACATATAGGAAGCCCTCAATGACTACTTACTGGGTTGTTAAATAAATGGCTAGAAATAAATCCAAATCCTACCAAGGTCTAGGAAATCAAGGGAAAGATTACCAATAAAATGTATTCTTTGCTCTTTTAAAAGTCATCCTCTTAAAAAGTAACGAGACACTTCACAAATCCAGACCTCATTGATTTATGTCATCCTGGCATGATGTGCTTGCCTGATTTCTTAAGCAAATATAGCCATTCTAATCCTCCTTTGGCCCTTTCTCCATCATTTGAAGGAAAAGGAGGCAGAAAAACTATCTTCCACACAGTTAATACCTGAAAATATGCCAACAATTTGAAAACCTTTAGGCTAGGTTCTAAAGCATGCCTACGGTAAAAAGCAGAAGGTAGGGTGAATGTTCTCAAACATCTGTTTTAGAAAGTCAACTGAAGAAACTAACAACGGGAACTTTATTTAGAACCACAGAAATGCTATACCTTATAACGGGGAATAGTGGAGGGGATAAATATATTGGGTCAAATTCAAGTGAGGAAAAACAACATAGAGAATAGCAGGAAAATGTAAGAAATTCAGGGCAGTCTTTCTTCTGACATTATTATGTGGGGTTCCTTCAATGGCTAATTACCAAGCATAGTAACATAGGAGTCAGAGTGATCAGATGCCACAGTACTTACAAAGGAGAAATTTGTTTTTGAATAATATGCAAGCATTTTAAGTCTTATGTATTTAACTTTATATATTGCATAAGAGTATATAAGATGTACAGGAGACATTATTTTGCATTCCATAAATATAAAGAAACTAGGATGCATAGGTTTTTAACTCATACTTTAGTGCCTTGCAAGTGGTATTGGTCAAAGATTGATCATCAGAGATGAGGCTGGTAGGACTTTCGTTGGATTTAAGATATAATATCAACATTTAGAGGAGCTAGTCCTGCTGTGTTTGTTTTTAACAAGGATTTGTCCTATTACTTCATAATCATTCAATATTCAATTCTTAATGGATGATAAGAAAGGAAAAAAAGCAGGGCCCTAACGATGGTTGCAATCTCCTATTGGGAGGCCAGTGTAGAAATACTTTTCATGTTGTGGATCTGGGATCAAAACATAGGCTGGTGCACATTTAACTTTGGCCATCATCAAGCCAGAGCTTTGAGGCTTTTCAATCGTGTGAACCCAAGTCTCGAAGAATCAAAGGATGCCAAATTCTGTGCAAACAGGGGTTGGTTTATGCATTTTTAAGAGAGGGGGGCTGACTTGTATAACACTGTCGCAAAGACTTGAAGCTGCCGATTCTGAATGAAATGACGGCTCCAGAAAGAAGAAACTGTGCTCTGAAGGCAGCAAAAAAGACAAATAGCATGTTTGGTTAATACTTGTTCTTGCTGGGGCACCTGGGTGGCTCAGTCATTAAGCGTCTGCCTTCGGCTCAGGTCATGATCCCAGGGTGCTGGGATCGAGCTCTGCATCGGGCTCCTTGCTCAGCGGGAGCCTGCTTCTCCCTCTCCCACTCCCCCTGCTTGTGTTCCCTCTCTCGCTGTGTCTGTCTCTGTCAAATACATAAATAAAATCTTAAAAAAAAATACTTGTTCTTGCTAGCAGGTAATGTAACATTTAGAGGAAAAAAGGCAGCAAAATTATTATCTTTGGATCAAATTTTTAAGAATGTCACCAATTAATATTCCTTCTACAGAATCTTCTCAAGTATTCTGGGAAAAATTCCCCAGAGAAGCCCTTTTGAATTCTATGACCTCAATAGTATTCCCACCCCTCTGGATTTGTTGCAGCAAACACGAGACGACATTGTAAGGCAGGATGAGAGAAGGCTCTGTGATAGACTATCTCCTAGATTAAATCCAGTTTTATGGGGTTGGGTTCTGTGTGATCTGTTAAGGTTATGTTTTGCATGCACTTTAGAAACCATTTCCTGTACCAAGATATCATTTGCGGTTTGTGGTTGTTTCCATAACAAGTTTGCCATTCTGGCTCTTCTCCAGAAATGTGACCTCTTGATAACACCAGTGGCCCTCATCTGCGGTGTGGCTGCACCTTGGGGTGGCACAATCAGTTGGGAGCTGGATTGCAAGTAATTTGTTCTTACTCATATGTAAGGGTCTGGGGCTTGTGAATAATTGCCTGTTTTAGTAAATTAGACCTTGTCTGAAGTTATCCTTATGAAAATGTTGCTCTCATCCACTTGTATTCTGACATGCTTGCCTGGTTGGGAGAGAATGAGGTGGGAATTTGCATAATGTCAATTAAGCTTCTGGGAGCCAGCTCTGTATGTGTGCATCTTCTATCATGTGTCCCAGTGGATATAAGGCTGAGAATGGCCATGCTATTCCATTGTTTTCTATGAGAAACTCAGATATGAATTGGATCTCCCTTCCAGGAACATAAGCTCACCCCAGGCCTGCTTGCTTATCCACTGCACTGCTTCTACAACTCCTAGAGAAATTAAGCAAGGGCTTACGCTAACTAGGGGCAATTTTAATCCTTCAACTCTACTTAGACGGATGAATAAGTGAGGCCATTCATTTGTTTAGTCACTCAACGAACTCTTATGGAGTCTTTTTTTAATGTACCAAAGCACTACTTCATAGGAGAGAATTTGCACCTGGTGACACTTAAAAGATAAGTTGGATCTTGTTAGTTTGAGAGGAGGGCATAGCATGAGCAAAGGCAAGGAGGGGGAAATGGAGTTTTCACAGAAGAAAGACAGTCCAGAGTGTTTGAAGCCCAGGGAATTTGGAGAGGTCTTGAGGTATAGTAGCTGGACTGTTTGGAAGGATCCAGCCAGATGGCTGAGGGACCTAATTCAGCCCCCAGTAATTAGAACTCAGAAGTGACTGTGTTGCTTCTCTTTATAATTTGCATTAATCTGTCACAGTATGTCCCATATAAATTCCTGCTAACATGTCTGAATGTGAGTTTTCTGTCACATGGAAAGATTATCAGCATCCCTGGTCCAGTTTTGCCCCACAGACCTCTGACTCTTGGGTATGGTGCTATTTTTCCACATTTAAAAAATGAAGATATAAGTCACACACCATAAGATTTACTCATTTAAAGTAATCAATTCAGTGGTTTTCAGTATACTCACAAAGTTGTGCCATCTTCACCACAATCTATTTCCAGAACATTTTCATCAATCCAAAAATAAACCCTGTACTCCTTAGCAGTCACTGTCCAATCCTCCCCTGCCTTAATCAACTTTGTTTCTTTAGATTTACCTGAATAAATATTTTAAATATTTCATATGAATGGAATCATGCAATATGGAGCCTTTCTGTCTGACCTCTTTCACTTATAATAATGTTTCCAAGGTTCATCCATGTGATAGCATGCACCAATGCTTTATTCCTTTTTTGGCAGACTACTATTCCATTGCATGGATATACTACATTTTGTTTATCTATTTGTCATTTGACGGACATTTGGGTTGTTTCCACATTTTGGCTATCATAAATAATGCTGCTATGAACATTCATGTACCAGTTTTTGTGTGGACGTATGTTGTCATTTATCTTGAGTATATACTTAGGACTGGAATTGCTGGGTCGTATGGTAACTCTGTTAACTCTGTTTAACTTTTTGAGGGACTGCCAAACTGTTTCTCAGAGTGGCAGCACCATTTCACGGTCCCACCAGAAATGTATGATAGCTCCTATTTTTCCGCATCCTTACCAACATGTGTTATCTTTTTTTATTATAGCCTTCCTAATATGTGTGAAATAGTATATCATAGTGATTTTGATTGGCATTTTCCTTTTTTTAAAAGTTTTATTTAAGTAATCTCTACACCCAACGTGGGGCTCGAACTCATGACCCGGAGATCAAGAGCCGCATGCTCTTTCGACTGAGCCAGCCAGGTGCTCCTTGATTGTTATTTTCCTAATGACTAATGATGTTGAACATCTTCATGTGCTTGTTGGCCATTTATTCATCTTCTTTGGAAAAATGTCTAATCAGATTTTTTGTCCACTTTTCAATTGGGTTATTTGTCTTTTTTATTATTGAGTTATAAGAGTTCTTTATATATCCTGGATACTAGATCTTTATCAGATATATGATTGTAAATATTGTCTCCCATTCTGTGGTCTGTCTTCGCCTTCTTGATGGTATCCTTTGGAGCACAAAAGATTTTAGTTTTGACAAGGTCCAATTTAGCTCATTTTTTTCTTTTGTTGCTTGTGGGGATGGAGCTGTTTTAAAGGAAAGAGCAGCCCATGGAAATGGCCACTGGCCAACTGGGGTTTGCTAGGGATTGACATGTGGCTGGAATACCTTTAATCCTATTACTGGATTTAGATAACATATTTGAATTAGATAATCACCATCTAGTTGCCAACATTTCTGTGGTTAACTTGGTGTATATAGGGACCTGGACAAGAATGAAAAGACTGTCACCTCTGGGTCTCTGTTTTAAGGGCCCACAGATGGCAGGACTAGAATAGAAACCTGAGGGTTGGGCAAGAGCAAGGGCATTTTGCCACGCTTAACAGCAGCTTTGAACTCAAGGGTTGATTTCTAACTCTCTGTTTAAACCTTTGGCCTTGATTTGAATCAAATTTGCACTTGAAAATAAAGAGGGCCCCCACTTGTAAGATTGTAAGGAACATTTTAAATTATGAAAGTGGTTAAAAATCGTACACAGTTTAAAAACGGAGAGAAAGCTGTTGGCAACTCTAGCTTGGGATCTGGCTGTATATGAAACAGCAAAGCAGTTCCGAAGTTTTGAAACGTGAGTTCAGGGGTACCTGGGTGGCACAGTCAGATAAGTGCCGGCTCTTGATTTCGGCTCAGGTCATGATCTCAGGGTCATTAGATTGAACCCTGCGTGGTGCTCACACTGGGTGTGGAGCCTGCTTGAGATTCTCTCTCTCTCCCTGTCCCTCTACCCCTCCCTGGCCCTCTCTCTCTCTCTCTCTCTCTTAAAAAAAAAAAAGTGAGTTCATGGTTGGGGAGGTGGGAGGGGCAGGTGAAATAGGTGAAGGGAATTAAGAGTATGCTTGTGATGAGCACTGAGTAATATACGGAAATGTTGAATTACTATATTGCACACCTGAAACTCATATAAAACTGTATGCTAACTATACTGGAATTAAATTTTTTTATTTTTATTATTTTATTTTATTTTTTTAAAGATTTTATTTATTTATTTGACAGAGAGATAGAGAGAGAGAACAAGTAGGTACAGAGGCAGGCAGAGGGAGAGGGAGAAGCAGGCTCCCCGCTGAGTAAGGAGCCCTATGTGGGGCTCGATCCCAGGACCCTGGGATCATGACCTGAGCCGAAGGCAGCCGCTTAACCGACTGAGCCACCCAGGCACCCCTGGAATTAAATTTTTTTAAAAAGTGAGTTCATGGTTGTGCTGAGTAGATCTTTGCTAATTTCTGCTCCTGAGGATTTCTCTGCCTCTGAGCACCTTCCTCAGAGAATCTTCAACTCTCAGAGTTGGTAGGAATCTTGAAAGTCATCTAATCCAAACTCCCACCCCTTTTTCAAATCTGTTCTCCAACAATGAGTGGAATGTGGCAGGGAAAATGCCAGTAAGAAGCATGAGGGGATGGGCGGCTTAAGGATCTTATGCCTGCTTCAGAAATGACATACACTAAAGGAAGGGAGAGAAATGAATTGGAGAAGAGGGTTGAGTGAGAGCAAAATAAATAGGGTTTGTAAAGTCTAAGGAAGAAGGCCAGCTTCTGAGATTTAGTTGTTTCAAAAGGTGTCATTCTCCCAAATTCCTGCCAGTTATACCTCATCACTTTCTTCTCTGGGGTCCTGTCCCATTTAATGAATTCTATTCTAGTGCTGGTCACTATGTAATCTGTGAACATATCTTTGTGTCCTTCTAGATCAGGAGCTCCTGGAGAAAAAAGCTATGGCCTAACTCATCTGTGTAGCCTTCCCAGTGCCTGACTTAGGGACTTAACTGGCAGTTTGTGACATGGCTGCAAATTCGGGCTTTAGGGTCAGTAACGCTGACTCTTGGCTTCAATAGCTCCAGGTTGGAAATCCTTACCTGGCTTGGACTGCCTCCGTGCCTTTAGGCAAGTCATTTAAACTGAGCCAGTGACCTCATATGTAAGATGGAAAGGATAGTAGCTCTTCTCTCTCTGAGGGTTTTTTTTTTTTTTTAACGTTTTATTTTATTTTTTAAGTAGGCTCCATGCCCGGCGTGGGGCTTGAACTCACGACCCTGAGATCAAGAGTCCCATACTCCACTGACTGAGCCAGCCAGGTGCCTCCTCTCTCTCTGAGTTTTAAGGATGAGAGCTGAGCAGAGTTCTTGGTGCTTGACAGATGATTGTTACTGAGACTCGGATTAGCAGGCCTCCAAAAATGCTTGCTGGGATTATTTGCTTGGGGCAGGTGGTAAAGCCCCAAACCCACGAGGCACTACTCCAGCTGGCTGCCGATAGTGCTAAAGCTGTCCTTATTTCTTGAGCCTCAGAATGGTGACTTCCTGACTCTAGTCAACTGGACTACCCACGTTAAGCTAACTTATTAGTACATAGCTCTGTTGTAAAGCAGACCTGTTTGGTTTGGTTTACCTGTCCCTTAATCTGGGGTGACACATTGGGTTTCACCAGTGTTGCACCCCAGCTGCTGCCTGAGGAGACAGGTGGAATTCATCCTAAGGAGTCAGGAAGAAAACCTGTGTTCCTTGTTCTCTTCCAGAGCCTGACTAGGGATAACTTTTACCCCTGGGGCCCTTGGGTAGTTTTTCTCAGACAAAATGGCAGGCTATTTTGTTATTGGTAATCATAAGCATAATTGTGATTGCTATCATGAATCATTTCTTCAACAAATGTATCCATGCCTACTCTCTGCTACCTGTTAAGGGGAGAGGAATGAAAGAGATACAGTCTTGTCCCAGGAGAGCATTCGGTCTAGTGTAGGAGGCCAGGGATTACAAGACAGTGTGGTGAGTGTTGTGGTGGGGGAAGCATGCAGCATGTTATGGGCGCACAGAGGAGGGGCACCATTCTCATCCCTGCGAACTTTTCAGAAACTTCCTGGAGGAAGTGCTTCCTGATCTGAGTCTTGAAAGGCAAACCAAGTTATTAGACAAAACCAAGAATGGGAATTCAGCCCCATTAAAGGGAGAGAGGAGCTTGACTGCAGTATAAGATGTGAGGAGGGGAGCAGAGTGAGATAATAATAACAACAAGAACAACAACAGCAATTATGTTATTATACTATAATCTATTTATATAATATATAGGTATTTTTAACATTACTATATTATAATACATTGTATTATTAATTACATATAATATTAACTTACATATTATTGTTATATTATTATAGCAGGTGACAATAACCTAGCATTTACCCATTCAACGACTGATAACCCATTTAAGTGTCAAAGCAAGAAAGCTAATAATTTTAACAGCTAAAATTTAATGAGCACATGTTGTACACCAGGCACTAGACTGAATGCATGATCTAAGTTAATCTTATTTTATTCCCAGTATATAGACTAGGCAACTGAGCTACAGAGAGATTTAAGTCATGGGCCCCAGGCCACATAGATAGCAAATAGCTGAGCTGGGATTTGAACCCCAATACTTTCTGATTCTTGAGGCTACAGAGAGGCGGCTCTTCCCTTTCAGTGCCTGTTGGGCAGGCACCACTATGGTGAAAAATGATCCCACATTAGGCAAGATAGCCAGGACACTAAATCAGCCTCTTGGAATTCTTTCTGGAATAAGGCAGGTTGTAAGAAAGTGATGCACACCCAAAGGGATCCTGAAGCCAACACAGAGGTGAAAATTGATTACTTCTTTTTTTTTTTAAAAAAAGATTTTATTTATTTATTTGACAGAGAGAGACAGCGAGAGCAGGAACACAAGCAGGGGGAGTGGGAGAGGGAGAAGTAGGCTTCCTGTGGAGCAGGGATCCCAATGCTGGACTCGATCCCAGGACCCTGGGATCATGACCTGAGCCGAAGGCAGACGCCTAGCGACTGAGCCACCCAGGTGCCCCTGATTACTTCTGAAGAAGGATCTTTCTGTGCAAGACTTGACAGGGTTCAGAAAATGTTATTAGGCAGAATCTCTGCATTTGTGAGAAACTCCGGGTTCCTGGAAGGTCTGTTTTAGAAATACCAAAGTCCCGTCTAGCCAGAGTAAACAGAGCATCACAAATTGGGTTCCAATGCCAGTGGTGAGGAGCTCTTTGTATAAAAGAGCTCAATCTTCCTTCCAGGCCATCAAAAGCCAATTTCCTCTCTGGCAAAGCTTGCCCTGCTTACCCTAGGTTGCATCCAGCTGCACTCCTCTGGGACTTGGGACACCAGCTCTGCAACTTTGATTGTGGCTGGGGCTTCAGCTCTGTTTGCTCTTATACCTGAATTCTGGCCCTGGCTCTCACACTGATGAGTTGTGGGACTGTGGACATGTCCCTTACCCTCTGAACTTTCCTCACCTGTCATGTGGAACTATTGGTACTCCCCTTGCCTACCTCACCAGACTGTGGGGGATGACATGAGGTGATATGCAGGCCAGGGCTTAGAGGATACAAAACACGAAATAAACATGAGGGGTGATTATTGTTCTCTGTCCATTTGGCTTGTTTCCTGCATTGACATTTTTAAATTCATTAAGGGCAGGAGCACAGCTTTCTCCCGACTTTTGGGAACTTAAACACATGAGTCTGTTAGTCCTGATGAGCATTTGCCCAGAGGCCATCTTTGTGCTCTGCCAAGCTACTTCATGAGGCCTTAGCAGCTGTTTGTTTCTTTCATATTATTATGATTTCATTTTGTAGAGTTTCTAGAGAGTGCTTCAACCCCCCACCCCGACCCTGCTTCCTTTTGAAAATAGTGGCTCTTGGTTGTCCTCTGCGCTCTTGAATAGTAGCAAAAGCCCCAAGCAGGCCCGAGCAGACTCCTTTCACTTGTGTGGGTGAGCACACTAATGGCAGTAATTAATTGTGCGGGGCAGGGCTTTGTAAACTAAGGACAAGTGAGTGAGTCATGGTACACAGGCTGACCCCCTCACCTGGGCAGTCTCTGAGGACACCTGCCTCAGATCATTAAGGCTCCTTGCCCAATTGAGTCTGACTGCCTCTGCTGGTGGGGGTGAACAAAGCCAAGCATTTACTAGCTGGAGTGCAGAGATGAATAGAATTAGGCTCTTCGGCCAGGCCTGGCCCAGACAGCTGCTCATGCAAAGGGGTTTCAAATGAACGTGTTTCTATTTAGAGCGTGTATGTTTTGATTGAATTTGAAGAAAAGCATGAGGTGGCTCCCCCTTTGGAAAACAAACTAATTATGTACTCCCATGTTGTCTGGTGGTCGGAAGCCGGACATGTCCACAACAGCACTTCATGGAAAGAATTTTCTTCCCTGGTGAACGTGAGACTTGTCTGTAGGACCACAGCTGGTGCTTTTTCAAAATTACATGGCTGGTGGCTTAAAAGGATCCTGTAGGGAAACCTTGAGCAGAGTAAAGGTTCTTTTTGTTGTTATTGTTGGAAATTACCACTTCATAATTTTTGTGGTCTATTAATTTGAATCGGCACATATTGGGTTTTCCCTGGAATTTGGATATGGGGTCTAGTAAGGTGATTTGCTCTTCTGTGTGCAGTTGAAAAGGTTCCAGGGAGGGAAGAGCTGGTGGACCAAGTGACACCCCAAAGCGGTTATTGGACTGAACCATTTGCATTTCCATTCAGGTCATGCTGTCTCGGCCAAGCTGTTGACTTAGCACTGTTTTGACTTGGGTGGCTTTGACTCTTCCATTCAGGCTTTAGAAACATCATTGAGTTAACAGGCCACACACCAATTCACCCTTCTCCCTCCCTACTCTTCAACCCCTTTGTGTTAGATAAGGAGGCCTTTCCCTGCTACAAAAAGGTAGCAGGCCTAAGTTTCCATGAGCTCTATGCCCCTTATACCACCCCCAATTTAGTCTTTGTGCAAGGCTGCTTTTGTTTCCCTCCAAGAATTAAAAGTTAATTGATACCTCAAATGGATGTTGGTCACAAAGCATTTCACCATCCAATGCAGTCCTGCATCCCATTAGATTAACCCTCTTCTTCAGTTCATTGTAAATAAACATCCCACAACAAAAAAAGCTTACCTACCTGAAGAATTGTATTCATTTGGGTTCTGCAGTGGGGCTAAAATTCTATGACAATGTCACTGGGTTAATTAATTTAGATTAATGACTCTTGGAGCCCTGTTTTCCTTTGCCTTCCCTATTTGTCACAGACTGCTGAAAAAGTATTTCCAAATGTCTGAATTTATCAGGTTATCCAGAGTTCTTCCAGAGATGTGTAGTCATCTTAACCGTAGACCTCTAATTGCAATACTGCAAATCCTCCTAAATGAATCAAATATTGGATCCTGATGTGGTGATCCCATATAGATGGACTGTACATTCATATTATTCTGATAAGAATTTATTTTCAGAGAAGTGAAATATGTGGATTTTCTTCCAAACATGGAAGAAAAAATTTCCATAGGGTCTACTAAAGGTGCAGTGGAATTCACTCGATTAAGTTGAGAAGTCAAGAAATAAAGAGCACACTTATGTTAGACTTGTGCTGTTACTCCAAAGTGCACAAGAGTGCACATCAGTGTTCTGACCTGTCCTGGCAGAACCTGGGTCTCAATAAGGTGTTCTGGAATTTTGATGCTTAGAGATAAGGAAGCTGTTATTCATGATAAACAAACCTTCCCCATTAGCTAGTTTTTGTTAACTCTTAGCTAAGGCCACACAAATAGAATAATTTTTGCTGCCATTAGAAAAATGGTTTTTCTTTTTCTTGTAGGTTGAGCTAATCATTAATTCAGTAACATGGTGGAAGGGCTTGGTGGGCATTTAATATATGCTTAATCAGGGTTCCTGTTTCTATTCCAGATGGTCCCACCTGCCACATAATGTTTCCCACACCTCTTAGCGTATCAAAATGAAACCATGACTTCTCCAAAGAAGTTATACAAATGGCCAAGAAGCACATGAAAAGATGCTCAACATCATTAGCCATAAGGGAAATGTAAATCAAAACCACAATGAGAGATTATTTCACACCCAATAGAGTGGCGATAATCAAAAAGTCAGATATAGCAAGTGTTGGCCAAGATGCGGAGAAATTGGACCTGTCTTATATTGCTCGTGGGAATGTAAAGTGGTGTAGCCATTTTGGAAAACAGTTTGGCAGTTCTTCAAAATGTTAAATATAGTGTTACCACATGACCCAGAAGTTCCATTCATAAGTATATACCCAAGAGAATGGAAAAACGTATGTCTATACAAAAACTTGTACTTAAATGTTTATAGCAGCATTATTCATGATAGCCAAAAAGTGGGAACAACCCAAATGTCCATCAGTGGATGAGTGGATAAACCAAATGTGATATATCCATACAGTAGAATATTATTCAGCCCTGCAATGGAATGAAGTACCAATACATGCTATAACATGGGTGAATCTTGAAAACATTGTGCCAAGTTGAAGAAGCCAGACACAAAATGGCACATCTTGTATGATTTCATTTATGTTAAATGTCCATAAATAGGCAAATTCATAAAGACAAAAAGTAGATTAGTGTTTGCCAGTGGTTAGGGGAAGGGGAAAATTGTGTGTAGGGGGATGATAGCTAAGGCCTATAGAGTTTGTTTTTGGAGGGGGTAATGAAAATATTCTAAAATTGATTGTGATGATGGGTGCACAACTCTGTGAATATACTAAAAGCTATTGAACTGTACACTTTATTTTTTTTGTAGTCTCAAGTGTTTATTTAAATTGAATTGTACACTTTAAATGGGCAAATTGTATGGTGTGTGAATTATAGCTCAAGAAAGCTGTTAAAAAAATTGAAACCATGATTTGGGACTTAGAAAAGCAGTCTTTTGCCTACCACATTCAGGACCTTAAGAATAACCAAAATAAGCCATAAGCAAGACCACGGTATGTGATTTTCCTTGCAATGGGTACTCAAGGGCTTAAGTGTGTTTCAGTGGCTCAGTCCTTTAGTCTACATTCAGGTGGAAACAAATCAACCCCTGTTAGTTTTCTAAGCTGTACATAAAATTCTAGTTGTATTTTGTATTTCAAAGTTTTCCAATTTATTAGTTCAAGTGATGGTATAAGGACACAGTTGGTGGGTTGAGCTTTTTAGCCTTTATAACATTTCTCTGAGTTGCAGTCGGGTTTGTCGGAGCTCTAAGCTGGTAGCGGGAGACACTGAGACTTGCATACTGAGATGTTTAATCATAAAACAAATACTTCCTTCTGCAAGGAGAACCATCACCTACACTTGTCTACCCGAAGATTTAAGCCGTTTGGAAATATCAGGCCCTTCTTTACCTTAGTACCAACCTCTCCTTGCTCAGAAAATGAAGCGGTCCTGTCACTGTGGCACAGAAACTGAAGGGATTTACTTACCAATAAAAATAGTGACTAAGGTTTTTGAGTTCTTACCATGCATCACGTACTGTGATTTACGTACATCATTGTTTAATTTTCACAACCCTTCGGATAGATGTTATCATCCCTACTTTACAGATGGTGAAACGGAAGCACATAAGGTCACACATCTACAAAGTCTTAAACCTGAGATTTGATCCCAAGTCTGTGTGATGCCAGAGTCCTGCCCTTAGCCACAACAGTGTTATTATGCCCCTTAGCCTTTCAGACCACTTAATCAATTTTTTAAATGCGTGGGGTTCCTATGGCTCTATGACAATAGCATTGATTCTCAAATGGGGGTGTTTTTGTCCTCCAGGGGATATTTGGAAATATCCGGAGGCAGTTTTGGTGGTCATGACTGGGGTTTAGGGTGGGAAATGCTACTGGCATTTAGTGGGTAGATGTCAGAAGATGTCAGGGATGCTGCCAAATAGTGCAGTAAGAGGATCACTAACGGGCACACTGAGCCATTTTGGAGCTGGAGATGAAAGGAAAAAATCAGCAATACCGATCCTGCCTGTTTTCAGTTTTGACATTTTGTTCATTATAGATTTTTTGGCATTAATTTTGATTTAAAAATATATTAAAATATTATTTATCTTCATTACTAAAATTTTTGGTGCCCCCTTCAATTTTGTGCCCAAGGCAAGGGCCTCACTACACTTGCTTGCCTCACCCTAGTCCTGGCCCTGCTGCTAAACATTCTTCAATGTAGAGGACAGCCCCCAAAGCCAAAAATTATCTGGCCCAAAATGTCAGTCTTGCTGACATTGAGAAACATTGACTTGAAGTATCGGAGGAATTTTCCCTATGGAAGGGCAAAGAGGAGTAAAATGGAAGTGCAAATACTAAACTATTACTATAATCTAGGGACTGCCACATATGTTTTATCTCACACAGGTGTTATCTAGCCTTTGCCGAACCCACCCCAGGAGCCACTAGGCTGCCCTGCCCTCCAGCATCTGAGCTGTCATCTAGCTATTAATTAGGTCATTGAACGGTGCTTGCTAAGGTCACAGAAAACAATGCACCATATTGCTCCACCTATACTTGTAGGCTGGGTTTTATTTCCCCCAACCACAAAAATATGTTTCAGATCCTCTCCTGATAAATTTGGGGGCCATTTTGCTAAAGATTGTCGCTGATGTAACATTTGGAGCTGTCAGAGGACGCAATCAGTTGTCGCAGTTCAAGTGCTCCAGACTGTCTTTTCTGATGTAATTTAATAATTTGATAAGGAGTGTTAAACTAGTTTTAAACCACACAACCATTCTTAGCAAAAACTCCCTGTAATCGTTTTCTGCTACTCTGAATGGTAAACCAAAGATAGTAGGAAGGGAAAAATGAGGGGGAGGTAATTGGAGGGAGAGAGAACCATGAGAGACTATGGACTCTGAGAAACAAACTGAGGGTTCTTGAGGGGAGGGGGGAGGGGGGATGGGTTAGCCCGGTGATGGGTATTAAGGAGGGCACGTACTGCATGGAGCACTGGGTGTTATAGGAAAACAATGGATCGTGGATCACTACACCAAAAACTAATGATGTATTAGTATGGTGATTAACATAATATAATATAATAAAATTAAAAACTACAAAATAGATACATGACCTTGGGCAAATTAGTTAACCTTTCTAGGCCTCAGTTTTCAGGGCTGGGCAGGATAATATTACGTAGCTGGTTGAGGCATTAGGGGGAGAATGAAATGTGATAGGTTGTGTAATCTAATACTCAATGAATGTTAGTTCTGTTCCCTCCTGGGAAAAGTGTATCAGGACAAATGAATTTTATTCAAAGGAAAGGCTTCGTTGTTCTGATTTTTTTAGAAATATAAGGCTTACTTCTCTTTGGAGACAATAAACATTTCATCATCTTAAGCTGAAATAACAGCAAAACGGCTGTAACTTGAAAAGTTCTTAGAAGTTTTCACTATGAAAATCCATTAGAACATCTTCCCTTCCATACTTCCCATCACTTTAAGGCTAGCAAGCTGTTAATTTATTTCTCCAGTTTTTCCTGGAGAAAGTAGATCTTTACCTTATTCCTAAAGCCATCTGGGCTGGTTTAGCTCAGTCAGAACCCAGAGCCAATGAGGCCAAGGTCAGGGCTGGATCCCCATGGGGAGCAGTTAGCTTTGCTCCCTTCTTTGGCCCGACCCTGCTTCCCTAAACCCTACCAGCTGGCTTTCCACCATGTGTTTGCTCCAAGGAGGGTGAGAAGAAGAGTGTGGCTGTGGACCCTCACTACCAGCAATACAGCTGAAGGCCTGAGTGTTTATATGAAAAGCCGGCATGGGAAAACCAATTCCCCAATTCCACTGGGCCTCAAGGACAGATGATCAGCACCGATGGTTGTATAAAGGCACCAATCACAGTACAGTGTATAATTATTTTCTTCCTAATTTATCCCCTTTTCCTGAATGACTGGCCCCATCAGAGAGTGGCAGCCACTTCCTGATGCTCTGACATGGTCCTTGGTCATTTAAGGCTGCATAACCGATGCCTGCTGTTGTCAGCAATGCCATGGCAAGAACCTTCTGTGAAGCTTGAAACCAAGGTTAAACGTTGGGAAGAGGCTCTTGTTAGTAGCATCCCATTACTGTTGCTATGATACATTTGGTGCATTGACTACAAGGCATCAACAAAAAAACCTCCTGATCCAAGGTGGAGACAGTTTTTCATGTGGCTTTTGATTCGTCTTCTGTTGCATCTGTGTCTTTTAAAGGGTATTTGCTAACCCATTACACCTGTATCACAGAACAGCACGTTTTACCATTGTGGTTGTAAACAGAAAATCATCACCCCAAGCCCCCAGTAAAGAGACTGTTTCTCCTAGGGCTTTTTACCTATCTCACTCATTAGTATCAAAACAGAAATGAAACCAATTTAAATCTTTTCAAAAATAGGATCTCATTTGTGCTCAAACGTCATCTGCAGTGTTTACAACCTATGGGCCTTCTACTCCTTTTGGAGGCATTTCTAGTAGCACCATATGTGTAAAAAAAAAAAAAAGAAACTGTATTTTGTATGAATACAATTATATACAGCTCAGGTAAAGAAATGTCAGAGGGAAGACTAAGAACATTTGGGGCATGGCTATTTATTATGGAAAATTTCCAACATGTAAAAAAAGTAGATTAATATAATGAATACCACCCCCCGCCGGTACCAATCACCCAGTTTTCATGACCATACTTGTTTCATCTCTATCCTAACTTACCCCCCTTCCTGATTATTTTGAAGCAAACTCAAGATATCTCATTTCATCTATAAACACTTTAATAGATATCACTACAACATAAAGACTTCAAGGACATTTTAAGTAGATTTGAAAAATGGCAGAAACTCATGCGGTGGGGGGGAAATATCCTGAGTAATGTTGGCTCTCCTAGTACCACATTTTTTGCATCACAGACTTAAAACCTGAAGAATTGACTGAAGGGGCCAGAAGGGAACAGGATGTTTGGAAGTCCTCAGAGGACTGTCACTAGATGAGGCAAAGATACATACCAAGGTGGGTAATCCAGAAGAAGTCTGCCACCAAGCGGTCCTGCAGACTGTAGCTGGGAAGAAGTCAGAAAGAAGAGTTGGGTCAATGATAAGAAGAGCAACTCATCAAAAGGAGTATACCAAGTGAGGGGTGCCTGGGTGGTTCAGTCGGTTAAGCGTCTGCCTTCGGCTTTGGTCATGATCCTAGGGTCCTGGGATCGAGTCCCGCATTGGGCTCCCTGCTCAGTGGGAAGTCTGCTTCTCCCTCTCCCTCTGCTGCTCCCCCTGCTTGTGCTCTCTCTCTCTCTCTCAAATAAATAAGTAAAATCTTTAAAAAAAAGGAGTATCAGAAAGGATGAATACCTACCATTTACATCGACATGGATGGAACTGGAAGGGATTATGCTAAGTGAAATAACTCAGAGAAAGACCATTATCATATGGTTTCACTCATATGTGGAATATAAGAAATAGCGCAGAGGATCATAGGGGAAGGGAGGGGAAACTGAATGGGAAGAAATCAGAGAGGGAGACAAACCATGAGAGACTCTTGACTCTGGGAAACAAGCTGAGGGTTGCTGGAGGGGAGGTGGATGGGGGGATGGGGCAACTGGGTGATGGACCATTGAGGATGGTTCGTGATGTGATGAACACTGGGTGGTATACGCAACTGATGAATTGTTGAACACTACATCTGAAACTAATGGTATACTATATGTTGGCTAATTGAATTTAAATAAAAAATAAAATAAAATAAGAAAGGGAGTATACCAAGTGAGATTTGAACATATTGTTCTTATTGCTTTAAAAGTTATCCTGAAATCAACATAATGGTTGCCAATATTTCATGAGCACTTGCTATATACTATGTACAGTTCATGGATTATCTCCTGTAATCCTCAAAATATCAGTGCCATGTACTGTTATTATTCCCATTTTACAGATGAGGGAACTGAAGCCTAGAGAGGCCTGAGGGTGGGGCTCTGATCCAGATGCAATCAGTCTGACTCTAGTGCCATGTTTGTAACTACTATGCAGTTCTGCCTTTCAACTCGCTTCGAAAGTAGTAGATTAATGGTTAAGTATAGCTGTTTTAATACTTCTGTTTTTGACCAATGAGATTTAGAAGATGTATAGTCATAAATTCATGGGCACTTGGCCTTTTCTGAATCTCAGCTAAAGCTCATACCTGGTGATTTGGAACACATGCCTCCATTCATTTATTCATTCATTTGACAAACATTATGTGAACAAGACACTGTGCCATATGTCTGGATCATTCCTGCCTGGGTGAACTCTTGAGTGCAAACTCTTTGCTCTAGGATGAGTGTACCTCTTTCAAAAGTGAAGAATGCCAAATTTAAAGTTTGAATGTGCAGTCATTTGGACTCTTGGTTCTAAGTAACAGAGACCTACATTATCTAGTTTAGGCAAAGAGGAAGAATTTATACAGACCCTGGGGTTTTCAAGGAGCCCAGGGAAGAATGCAGATGGACTTCAGGAATGACCTGGGACCAGACATTGAGTTAGTGATTGGGACTTTTCTTTCCCTGCTTCTCGTCCCTGCATCTCTCTTATGTCAGCTTGAATCTTTCCTTCTCTGCTCCCCAGGCTGCATGACAGTAGATGGCTATCCCTAGCACCTGCATGTCATTATAGGTCCAGCTACTCAGTGGAGCCCAAGTTTCTCTTCATCTCAATTCCAAATTCACGGACAGCTGCCCACCCTTGGGCTGGTCACCTGTGGTCAAGGAGGGGGTCACACTGTACATACATGGCTGCCAGTAGCCACCCCTGTAAATGTGGTATGAAGAGGGAGGGGTAGTATCCAGGAAAGGAAGAGAGAGGGGAGGCCAGTAAGACAATCTAATAGGCAGTCAATGAAAAAGTGGTAACAAATACTATAGAAGCACATTAAAATACATGTATTCAAGTTTCTAATACTTTTTTAAAGATTTATTTATTTATTTGAGAAAGAGAGAGTTGGGGGAGGGACAAAGGGAGAGGGAGAGTCTTAAGCAGACTCCCTGCTTAGCACAGAGCCCGACCTGGGACTCCATCTCACGACCCTGAGATCATCTCAAGACCTGAGCTGAAACCAAGAGTTGGATGCTTAATCGACTGCACCACACAGGCAGCCCTCTTATACTTCTTTCTGAGATGAAAATTAGTAAGCAAAATCAAATAATACTCAAATATGTGCCATTTGTCCACAGGCACAGTCGTGACAATTATTATATACCATGTATCATAGTATCAAATGACTTGTCTTGATTCTAGATAGAACTATTTGAAGTCTGTCAGTTGGACTACCAAAAAAAAAAAAAAATTCTCACTGAATACCTCCCATGGTCAGTGGAACATTTTTCAGTTTTATTTCAGGTACCTACAAGTTCCTAAATAGGAGAGGAAACTTATAAACCTTATGCTTACCGAAGGTCTTGAGACTGTGAAAGGAATTCGTCCTTTACTTTTCTACGGTTGGGAGAATACAATGAATGATACATGTCCCTTAGCACTGGTAATTGTGCTTTTAAAAATAGTAAGAGTTCCAGCTCTAAATTATATTCAGAATTAACCTAATAATACTCAAAAATATGCATTGTATTCTTATAATGGGTGTCTTTCACCTTTTAGCATTAGCTAATATGTCATTATACCTCACAATACTGCATACTGTATACTTGACTTGGCCTATAACTGTGCTATTGAAAGTGGGAAAAATCTCATTTCCTAGGTGCAGTGGTGATTTTCAGCTATTCAAACCTGTTTTATACTCAGTGAAGGAGATGCTAGCAGTTATAGCATGAGTCATCAGTGGCCTCAAATATTTGGCCAGTGGGATCTGGCAGCAGTTAAGAAGATGCAGGCTACATGGAATTGAACAGGCTGTCTGTGTTTTTCGTCCCCTCTTGGGAAAGACACATCTTTTGTCAGAAGAGGGGGAGGTTCAACTCCTCAGGAAGGAGCTCTGTGCAAAAAGAAGCTGACTTTCTAGTTTAGACTCATGAAAAGTCATTGAGGGGATGCATGTAAATAAGGGTTGTGGGGTCAGTCCTTCAGTCTTAAAGCCAGAATGATGCTTAACATTCCAGACCATGGCCTTCCACAGACCACCAGAAGCCTCTTCAAAGGCCACCTCTGCCCTGTTCCCACCCTGTTAGCACAAGGTGGAAATTCCATTTTGAGGTCTTTAATAAGAACAATCAATAACATTTTTATACTGCTTTACCATTTACAAATCACTTCCATGTGCATTTTCCTATTGGATTAGAATCATACATTTTACAGAGAAGGCTATTTGGCGTAAGAGAGAAGACATAACCTGTCTGTGGTTACAGTGCCAGTAAGTCACAAAGCCAGGACTGAAATCTAGGTTTTTCACTCCAAATCCTGTTCTTTCCCAAGCATACACACATTGGTTCTCTCATGGGTGTGTATTGTTGGGAAATCTCTGGGCCAAAGGGTACCATGTCTTCTTGTGTCAAAGGAACTTGACAAGATTTAAGGACAGTTGTGTAGAGCAGGGATAAGGAAGTTGCTGTGTCAAAGCCCAAAGTTTGGTAAACGAGTTACCATAGTTAATAATACATTAAGATTCCCCACAATTGCATCAAAAAACACACTTTGGAACTTTCAGGCGTGATGTGCAGGAAAAATAGAGCCTATTCAGATGAGAAGACCTTTATTAGTATTTACTTACCTAGCTCATCTTCCTGTTCTCTGAGCACCCCATCCCCCTGAAAAAGTGGGAAGGACATTGGGAGGTTAACATTTTTAAAATACATGATTTTATTCAGATTTGTCCAGACAGCAGATGTAGGCAGCTGACTTTGGGGAAATCTCTAGAATCACCTTTACAAAGTGAGCTCCATTTTATGATTTTAAAATTACTTGATTTACAAAAACCTGGCAGTCTTCTCTAGGAGCACAGCAAATAGTGTGAAGGGAGATCAGCCTGTAGTTCTAGAATGTTTTCCTTACAAGATTTTGTTTGCCTTTCTGTTATTCTCTGCCTTGTGGATGCTGCCGCCAAGCTATTGCTTGTCTAATTTTCAATTATGAGCAGGAGTACATTGGAGACTTAGAATTATTTTAACTTCTCCCTTACAGATTCCTAACTAGAGACGCCACCGAGGACACAAGCCGAGACATGCTGTTGAACATGCTGTTGAACCTCTTTAAGTTTATGTAAACACTAAATATAAATACCAACTTCACTGCACCCCCTTCCCTTCTGGAAAGGAAAGTTCTCGTGCTTATGCAGTCAGAATTTTCTACATATAAATCCTAGTGAAAGAGGACCAGGATTTTAGTGGGTGATAATAGTTCCATTATGGCCAGTTAGTTGCCTCTTGATTGTGTAGCAGAGTGAACCCTTTGCTTGATACATTCCCACCTGAACCAAACACTGTTATCTTCCTATTTCTTACACCCTTTCCCACTCACCTGGAACCGAACACTTCCCTTTGTTGTATCTTATCTAAGAACAAGGAAATGCCACTAGCTACAGGTAAATATGACCTTTGTGACCTGGCAGAAACCTTCCTCAATGGGATGGCTTGGAGCTCTGGTTTCCAACATGAGATTCATTTCAAAGTGGCCTAGTCAGAGTTTATACTTAACCATGGATTCCTTGGGAGTTGTGGTGGTTTGTTGATGCAGTTGTGCCTAATGCTAGTAAAAACTATATTACTTGCAGTTACGGAGATTTTGTTAAAATTTCTTAAAACAAGGAGTCAATACTAAAACACTGAAAAAATATAATTAGTTGACTTTGTGATAGAAACTAGTGGTACTGACTGCTAAATGGGGCTTGAACTCACGGCCCTGAGATCAAGACCTGAGCTGAGATCAAGAGTTGGTCACTTAACCAACTGAGCCATTTAGGGAAATGGATATTCTTTATAAAATGTCATCAGGGGTGTTTGGGTGGCTCAGTTAGTTAAGTGTCCAACTCTTGATTTTGACTCAGGTTGTGATCTCAGGGTTGTGAGATCGAGCCCTGAATCAGGCTCCATGCCAAGCATGGAGTCTGCTTTAGATTCTCCCTTGCCCTCTGCCCTTCCACCCAATCATGCTCTCTGTCTCTGTGTCTCTCTCTAAATAAATAAATAAAATCTTTTAAAAAGTCATCAAATTCACATATTTAGGAAGTTGTAAAGACAAATTGTTGTATAAAAATAGGGTTGCCAGGTAACATACACAGTGCTCAGTTAAATATGAATTTCAGATAAACAATGAATAATTCTGTATAAGTCTGCCCCATGCAATATTTTGTACCCACTTACACTAAAAATTTTTTTTGTTCATCTGTAATTCAGATTTAACTGGGCATCTTGTATTTTTATTTGCTAAATCTGGCAAGCCCAGTAAATAACACCTATTTCTCCACGATATGAAGCCATCAGATCAAATATCAGTCATTCTTAACACACAGCTCAATTGAAACAAGCCTGTTAATAATGGGCAACTGACTGGAAAGGAGTATGTTTCAGTGGAATGTCTATGAGCTAGTCTATTTTACAAATAATGTTAGGATTGTGCATAAAGAAGTATATGCTTTTATTCATTCTCAGAGTTCAGTGATTCCATATTGTAATTAACCAGTTTCTAGTAGACCACTCTGCCGTCTCATGTATGGGTGACACTAGAGGGAGGTTGCAGATAACTAAAGGGACCTAAATATTTGATATATTTTTGTTTTGTTGTTGTTATTTATTATTTGTATTCTTAGCAGCAGCAGCAACAATAACATAAGGGCTCACTATGTGCCAGGCTCTGTACTTTTAATGCCTTTTCTCAGGTTGATGCCTTATAACAGCTTCACAAGTAGGCTTTATTATTATTCTCCTTTTCAAGAGGATGAATCTGTAGCTCAGAGAGGTTATATAATTAGCCCAAGAGCTACTTGGCTGAACGAATTCTAGAATTCTAAGTTTCTAATCACTCTGCTGAATTCCTTCTGTAAATCGCAAACTCCGTACAGAAGTATCTCAACTTAAGATATGGGCCATGCGAAATTAAATATCTATGGTATGGATTCATGTTGCAAAGTTCTGCCTGGAGTTTTCAGAACTCCCAAACAGTATAATACCAATTTAAGGACATTATACTTTAAGAATCAAAAAACTGTGAGGAAGAACTCCGTCTCTTCAATTTCATAATTTTATTTTGTCTCCCATTCCAGAAAGCATTTCAAGCAACTTGATAACTTTTATGCTATTTATTTTCTGTCGCGATCAGGTTTTTTATTTTGCTGGAAATGTGCTACTCAGTCATTTATTTAGCAAACCCTCTTAAGGCATCGCTGTGCTCAACTCTGACCCTTAAGGAACATCACCTAGTCTGGGAGGGAGACAGTTAAAACAGAATTATGACAAAGTCATCTCTCAAAAACTTGGAAATAATCCAGAGATTAAATCTGTTCCAACACAACCTGAAACAAGAGGAAAGACAATATAAATGATTTCCACCCATCCCTGACCCAATTCAGAAATTACCAGAAGTCTTGTGTTTTGCGAGATGAGGGCAGTAATCTCTTCTCTGTTTTGTACTTTACCTCTGAGCTCAGTGTTAGCACCCTCTGGGCTTCCCTCCCTTCGAGAAAGAACTGGCTGCACTTTCTCAGCTGCCCCTTTTGTCACCTGATCTAGGATAAAAAGGAATTGGGAACTTTTGATGACTGCTCCTGCAAGACCACAGCTGATGGACTGCCCTCAGGTGGGAAGATGAGCCTCTTGATGGATAACCTCGCTTAACCAGATAGCCTTCCCATTAGATTACATTCAAGATGTGCTGGCTCCTGTCCTTCCTCCTCACCTGAGTGAAATTCCACAGAGTTAGAAGAACTCTAATTTTCTGGATGAGGAGATTGGGCCTCAGAGAAGGGAAGAGACTTGCTATAGGAAACATAGCTGGGTAGTTACAGAGTCACGACTAGAACCTGGGCCTTCTGATTTCTAGCCTAAAAGTCCTGGTCTCTTACTGTACAGCTTTGTACTGTCTTCAGACTTTGTGTGGGTCCTCACAGTCACCTCTTTGGTCTAGAAAAAGATAATATGGAGTCTCTAATAGAATGTAGCCACCATTTACCAAGAGCAGAAGCATGCCCAGTGATGAAATAAATGACATAATCTTTTGGGTTAGAGAGCATTCATAGCTAAAGGCACAAATTTGAAGCATAAATTAAAATAACAACTCTTCCCCACCAAAACAAAGCAATTACTGGTTTGATATGATTCCTGGGGAAACATCTTTTAAAAAGTGGCTTTTGGGGGGCCCTGGGTGGTTCAGTCATTAAGCGTCTGCCTTTGGCTCAGGTCATGGTCCCAGGGTCCTGGGATCGAGCCCCACGTCGGGCTCCCTGCTCCGCGGGAAGCCTGCTTCTCCCTCTCCCACTCGCCCTGCTTATGTTCCCTCTCTCGCTGTGTCTCTCTCTGTCAAATAAATAAATAAAATCTTTAAAAAAAATAAATAAATAAAAAGTGACTTTTGGAGTTCATTGAAGGAAGAAACTGGAAAGCTGGGGATGGAGGCACAGTACTAGCCAGTGCAGAAAGTGGGTTACAACTGGGAAACTATAATAATACCCTAGTCACTTGTGTTGATTGGGAAGGCGGAAGATGGATTTCTCTTTAAATGCATTTTCATTCTTTATATATGTGTTCTGAGTAATAACATTTGATCCCCGACTTTATGTGAGCTCTCTGTGAATAAACCAGAGCTGTGACTCAACTATTTGAAAATAGCTAGCCAGAGAAAAAGACAATCAGCACAGTTATTTGGTAATGCATAGACCAAGCTGAATTTATGTAGCATTTTGTAGATCCTACTTTGGTCAGGCAAGCCAGGATCAATAATGAACATTTCCCAAATGCTTTAAAATTATTCATTGATCACAATAGCACATCTGTAAAGAGATATCCATATGAGAAGCATAAGGCTGTGATCTGTTTAGATCAGACCACCTGGTCCCCAATTGGTAGCCCCCAATTTACAAATGAATCATGTCCTGTTCCAGACGTTAGTATGTAAGTCAGTCAGAAACCTGGAGCATGTTTTCCCACAGAACCAATATTATTTATGATGGTTTGTTCTTTCGGCTAACTGGCAAACACTCTTGCCCTTCAATTACACCAGGGGCTGGCTTACAAGTCTATTTAAGTCATGGTGTAATTGACAGGCAATAGTGTCACCAGTTAGCCTAGCAAACTAAATAGAGGTGTGAGATCCGTATTTCTCAGAATATACTGACACGAAATTGATGTGCGGGTGCTATGATTCAGATTGCAGAACTCAAAGTCTACCTACCTAGAACTCAAATCCCCCAGATTCGATCTGCCCCTATCATTTCTCATTTGTAAAGGGCTAAGCTAGAGTAGTCTGGTGAGGCAGCTGCTGTAGGGAGACCCGGCGCCTGAGCAGCCAGCCTGGAGAATTCTCTGGCTAGGACACTGCCACTCATTTGTTCTGCGATATTGGACAAGTGACCCCTGTTCCCTCAGTGGCACTCAGGAAAGGAGAGTAAGACCCATGGGGGGAGGGGGGCGTGCGCCTGGTGTGCTTGGGCTCTAGCTGATGTCCTGTCCCATCCTAGCCCCACTAGTTCTACCTGGAGAAGGGGATGCAGGAATGAAAGAGGACTCATGAAATAACAAGGTATTCAAGTTCCTGTTTTTAAAATTAGAAATATATATATATGAATATAGAAGCAATACGTGCCTGTTGTAAAGAAAATTGTGACATAAAAATATTAAAAGGAAAGTAAAATCTTTCCATAATCCCACCACCCACAGATAACTACCATTAATATTTTGGTGTATATGCTTAAATGATTTTTCTGTTTGTGAGTGTACAGACACCTTTTAAGAATTTACAATAGGATCATCCTAATATTGCTGGATGACTTCAAAAACTCTCAATAATAGCATATTGCAGATATTTTCCATGTTAATAAATATAGATCTACTTATTTCAAAAGATTAGAAAATATATAAGTAAATAACTATAGATCCACATGAGCATTTTTAGCCACCACTTGGTAACCCGTTATATGGATAAAGTGTCATTTGTTTAACCACTCCCCAACTCCTTTTTAATAACGCCATACAGACTGCCATACAGACTTTCCTACTTGGTTTATGCTGGCTCTGGAGAGCTATTGTTAGTATCTGCTCCCAAATTTGCATTCAGTGGGGTCACACTGGTAGCTTGAAATGGCCATCGAGGGTGTATTGACACCACAGAAATTAACAAATGCTACAAATCGGGGCTGTTTCTTTCTCTCTCTGCCAGAGAGCTGCTTTACTAGCACAGCACACAGAGCCCCTCAGCTCACTCTCTGCCCTCACTTTGCCTCGCCCAGCTGTTCTGGTGAAGGGGGGGTGGGTGGGTGGATGGGAGAAAAGGAACTGACAACAAATAATCACAGTAACAACCAGTCGTCACATGTTGATAACAGACCCATTGGTGGCTAATGCTCCCATCCCAAAGTACAGGCATTGTATCTTAACAATGGTGTGTAAATAAATAATAATAAGGTTTTAGAGGCCAAGTGTTTTGGCAAATAAATTAAAGCCGGGTTATCTGTTAACCTAGTACCAAGTTTCTGATTGAATAGATTACAGATGAGTAGCCAAGCCAGGACTAAGAAGAGTCTAAAAGAAGACCACAACTGGTGGTGGTTTTGCTTTTCGTTTTGGATTTTTGTGGTTTCTGTCAGGGAAAGAATGCTTGCCAGTAGAAAGGCTCCTGTGATCCCCAAATGATTGTTGTATTTATTGCGGGACTTTAAACCCTGTGGGTACAATACCAACGATGAGGGATGGGACTTTTGGATTCTTCTTTTCTGGTCAAGGTAGGACTTAGCAGTTTCTAGTTTTGGGAAGGAGTAGAAAAGAGGGCGAAAGAAATATGGGACTTACTATCATTAGGGATGCCATAGACATGTCACTTCACTTCAAAAAGCATGTTTTGCTTTTTGCCATGACAGAATAGCAAGGATATAGTGTTATAGGACACCCCATTAATCTAAGGGTTGTTACCTGCATCAGCTCATGTTTCTCTGTCCCTGACACAACACAGTACCTAGGGCACCTCAGAAGCTGTATTCTACATTCCTTCCCCCACCACTCCCACATTACTTTTAGCAGCATAGTGTGGTGGTGAGGAGTGTATTCGGAGCCTGACACATCTGGGTTCAAAGCCCAGCCCTGCCACTTATAAACTATGTGACCCTGGCCATGTTTCATAAGATCCACTTTCTGCCTTAGTTTCTTTAGATATAAAATGGGATGATAATGTGCCCGTCTTACAGTGTTGTAAGACTCAATCGAAATGATGCATAACAAATGCTTATTACATTGCCTGGCATTTAGAATAAGTTTAGTACCATCATGATTTTCCTGTATCGGTCTAGTTCTTTCCATACATTTTACAGTAACACTATCAGAAAGGCCCTCCTGACGACTTTCATATGCCCCCCGTCTAGGTGCTCTTTGAAATGATCCAGCCCCTGCTCTAACAAAACTCATCTCCTGCTGAGCACCACACACACTGTCTAGTTCATCTCAGCATCAGCTCTTTCTCATGAAACAGATCCTAGAATTTGTCTCCATCCTCCTCATCCTTCTGAGCCTATCTCTTCCAGGGAGCCTTCCACAATCACCCAGCCCACAGTGCTTTCATACACTAACATAACTGACGTTCTCCAGCTGTTTAATTCCTTCTTCCTCTCAGAATCACCCACGTGGCCCTGACTCAGGACAGCTCTGGAGCTGCTACAACAGAATTGCATCCAACCCCTGTGTCATGTGATTCCTGCTCCAGATTCCTAAGACACAGCAGACCTACATCTATCCAGCTGTGCATCGGAAATAGGTTTGCCAGATTTAGCAAATAAAAATACAGGATTCCCAGTTACATTTGAATTTCACATAAGCAACAGATGATTATTTTTAGTATGAGTATATCCCACATATTGTGTGGGGGAATCCTTACATGAAACACTATTTATTGGTTATCTGAAGTTCCAATTTAAGGGGGTATCCTATATTTTATCTGGCCATCCTAACTGGGAATTGAGAGAGGAGAAAACAAAAGCTCTGTGACAAATCCTGCATATGCAGGTCCTCTGAGACAACTGACTCATTAAACACTCACCTCTTAACCCACACTGTCACCCCGGGTTCTCTGTCTACCAGGGCCAACGTGGACAGTTGGGCACTGGGCACTCACAACGTCATTTGGTCTTCATAATGTTGACATCAAGACATTATTTTTTAAAGATTTTATTTATTTGAGAGAGAGCGAGCAAGAGAGAGCACAAGCGGGTTGGGGGAGGGACAGAGGGAGAAGTGGACTCCCCGCTGAGCAGGAAGCCCGATGCAGGGCTCCATCCGGAGACCCCAGGATCATGACCTGAGCTGAAGGCAGGTGCTTGACCGACTGAGCCACCCAGGAACCCCTCAAGACATTTATTTTTAACCATTTTCTGGCAGATGGCAGTAAAGTGTCTTAATCTAACAAAATCAGCCTATTTTGACAATTTTTTTGACAAATGGAATTAAGTATCTCAAGGAAGGGGCACCTTTTTCTAGTTTACACTAAGGTGTCGATATGGCCAGTGGTGACCCTGTACCCATTGCAGATTAGCCATGAAATGTGCTACAGGGTTTTTCAAACCATGAGTTGTGACCCATCAGTGGGCTGGAAAATCATTTCAGTGGGTCGCAACCAACATTAGTCCTATAATAATAATGATGATGATGATAATGGACTAGAATAGAATATCAGTGTATTCCATGCAACAAATGTGTTTTTGGAAGTTTTGATTTTATTATATATGTTTTGTCTCCTGCATGGTGATAAAAAATATATTCTGATTGTGTCATACTGTCAAAAAGGTTTGAAAAGCACTAACCTGGTGGTAAAGACCTTGAAATCTTGAGATCAGCAGATCAGGGTACAATTTTTGGCTCTACTACGTGATGCTGTGTAACCTTAGGCAAATGACTTGACCTTTCTGGGCCTTGGTTACCCCGTCTGCAATTTGGGGATAATAATTGTACCTGCCTCACGGGTTGCTCTGAGGATTTAATGAATTAATCCCTGCAAAGCACTTAGCACAGGGCCTGGCATATAGCAGGGGATCAATGCAGTTTTTGCTGTCATTATCAGTGATTAGTCAAGAGCTGAGAGGGTTGAAACAGCCAGGCTCACTAACTGTGGGTGGACAGTGACAGCTGACAACCAGATGTGGAAAGAAAGAGAATTCAGAATAATGCAAAAGCAGACGTACAATAAAGGATATTCATATTGATGACCCTGAGTCATCAGGAGAAAGGTTAAATTATGCCCAGAATGTTCCATTGAATAAAACAAATTTGTAATACATTTAGAAGCCGTTTCCAATGAAAATTATCAAAATAAACAGGATGAACACCTAACAGAAAATATCAGTTAATTGGGCAATTAATTTATATGGAAGTTCTGGTTCCACCAAAGTTCTGGTTCCACCATATGTTCGGATAAGTGAGATAGTCCAGTCCTGTGTTTTTCCTGTAAGCATATCTTGACTCCCAGCTAGGTTGCAGGCTCTCTGAGGACACAGACTGAATTTTGCATTCCTTCTGGATCCCCCACAGAGTTAGCATGGGGTCAAGCACACAGCTGCTATACCTAGGCTCCCCATTCCCCAGGCTAAAATGTGGGGGCAGTCCCCCACTCCATATGTCAGATACTTCTGCAAACTGGCCCAGGTACTAGTCCACACGGTGGGTGGAGGGGTGGTGGTCTTCCCTTCATCTTGCTCCTAGCTTGCTTTGGGAGATGAGAGATGGGAGCAGGGATATTAAGTTTGCAACCCTTCTTGTTCATAGGCATGTTACTGCTCGTTAATACTTGCCAGATGCTCACCTGTGTGTGTGTGTGTGTGTGTGTATGAGAGAGAGAGAGAGAGAGAGAGAGAGATTGAGGGAGAATGCATTATGACTTCAGAGGTCTTTATTAGACGAGTGGTTCAAAATTCTTTTGAGTACCAATACACCTTTTTATTTATTTATTTTTAAAGATTTTATTTATTTATTTGAGAGAGAGAATGAGAGAGAGAGAGAGAGCACAAGAGGGGGGAGCGGGAGAGGGAGAAGCAGACTCCCTGCTGAGCAGGGAGCCCGATGCGGGACTCCATCCTGGGACTCCAGGATCATGACCTGAGCCAAAGGCAGTCACTTAATCAACTGAGCCACCCAGGTGCCCCGAATACCCCTTTTTAAAAGAACAATCATTTTTATTGAGCAAATCAAACAGCTAATCTTGGGGAACACTTGATAAATAAATTTTTAAAAATCAGGCAGTAATCACTTCCAAATCCATTCGGGGTCTGTGGCGCAGCAATGCAATATTCATTTAGAAAGACCAAGGTTTCTCTCAAAGTATGGACACATGTGAAAACCCCTTTTTAATGTTTGCCATTTTTTTAAAGATTTTATTTATTTATTTGACAGAGAGAGAGAGACACAGCGAGAGAGGGAACACAAGCAGGGAGAGGGGCGGAGGGAGAAGCAGACTCCCCACTGAGCAGGGAGCATGACACGAGGCTCGATCCCAGGACCCTGGGATCATGACCCAAGCTGAAGGCAGACGCCTAACGGCTGAATCACCCAGGTACCCCAAATGTTTGCCATTTTCATTCACCCTCCCAACTGCCACAGCAGTAATAGGTGTACTATTAGAATTTGGTGGTTGAGAAAAAGTACATGGGCAAAAAGTAACTATGAATTCAGTAGCACTTTAAATGAATCAATCATAGCTACCTCTATCTACATTAAAAATATATAGCACACATAAGAACTGGTCACATTTTTAAGTAAATTGCTCTGATAGCTCCTTGTATTATTTCTTCTTGGCAGTTGCATGACGTGTAATTATTTTATTTATTCATTTGTGAACTGCTGCTCATCTGTGGCTGTCTCCTCCACTGCTCTGTGAGCCCCATGAGATCAGGGACCACCTCCACTTC
Source organism: Mirounga leonina (assembly GCF_011800145.1). NCBI lineage: Eukaryota > Metazoa > Chordata > Mammalia > Carnivora > Phocidae > Mirounga > Mirounga leonina. The sequence continues at coordinate 28,761,505 of NW_023270175.1, forward strand.
TACTTGCTTGTGTTTCTCCAAGACTCAGCACGGTACCTGGGACCCGATAGACGCTAATTAAATATTTGCTAAATGTGAGCGAAGGTAAAGTTTCTGAAGGTCTTTGAACCCCTGCTATTGCCCTGCTGTCACTCAGGGCTGATGTGGGCCAAAGCTCTGAGCCTGCCTCTGGGGAACGTTAGAGGAAGCAGGGGACTTGGTCCCACTTAAAAACAATTGCTAAATGTGGACATGGATGACAGCCTTGCTAATGCAGCTTCTGGGCTTCTCTGTGGTTGTAGTGGAGCCAATCAAAATTGAGCTCGCCTAAGTTCTCCAGAAGGCAACAGCCAGCACCCTTCTAGGTGAAACTGCACACACGTGGGTGCCAAACAATGCCTGTAGAATAATGTTATTCAGCAAATACAAGTACAGTGTACAACTGGGAGATAGAACAGGGGATCTAGGGAAAAAAAGAAAGAACAGGGGATCTAAGTTAGTCACAGGGGCAAGGAGATGATGTTTGAGCCAACGTCAAAAGGATATGTATGAGAGTTTTCTGGGCCCTGAAGTGGGAAAGAAGAGAGAGTGTGCTAGAGGGACTGAGAGAAGTTTGGTGGTGTGCCTTCCAAGGGTACTAAGGGTAAATCATTGGCAGTAAGCTGCATCAATTAAAACAAACGGTAAGAGCAAAAGATTCTGATTCCAGTTATATTACACACAGTACTTCAAACGACCCATAGTCATTCAATGCATCCTAAGTAAATCAATGGAGCGAATGGGGGCTGGGCCCTCGCTCAGTGCCAGGTCCTACATTCAGGGAGAGAGCCTGAACGAAGCTGTGTGGCTGACGGGCCCACAGCTGTGGCAGAGTCACGGCCTTGGAAACGAGAAGTCCAGTAGGTGGAAAGGACAAGGGTAGAGAGTAACAGTAGCTCCAAGTGCTAGGACCAGTCCTGGCTGCCGCGGCCCGGTCCATGTCCGCCTCCTCCAACTCACTCACCTGCTTATCTCAGGTGTCCCTCTGGCCCCTGCTATTAGTGCCCGCGATCTCTCATCTGCTCAGGTGACGTGCTTAACACACAAGCGACTGGATGGCAAGTCATTGCACCCCTCTGAGCCTCCATTTGCTCACGCGTCAAATGGGGACACTAAGTGCACCTACACCTTATATGGCTGGAACACAGCCAAGTTCATTTGTTTACCTACTGTCTATGGCAGTTTTTGCACTACAAGGCAGAGCTGAAGAGTTGGGACAGACTCTTTGTGGCCCAGAAAGCCTAAAATAGTTACTATTTGGCCCCTTACAGAAAAAGTTTGTAGATCCCTGCCCTAGAATGCCCTCCCCTTTCTCCTACTTCAGTAAATCCCATTCATCTTTTTTTTTTTAAATTTTATTTATTTATTTGACAGAGAGAGACACAGCGCGAGAGGGAACACAAGTCGGGGGAGTGGGAGAGGGAGAAGCAGACCTCCCGCTAAGCAGGGAGCCTGATGCGGGGCTCAATCCCAGGACCCTGGGACCATGACCTGAGTCGAAGGCAGACGCTTAACGGCTGAGCCACCCAGGCGCCCCCTTCTATAGATATTTTAAACATTTAACCAATTTAATGGAACCCTTACTTTTGAAGGGGAAACTGCATTGTGTGCCCTTTCTTTCTTGAGGCCACTTTACATTGGCGAAAATATGGGCACATTATTTTATTTTCAAAATACAAATGTTAAATATAAGTTTCTTTGTCAACTGAAACTATAAAAATTATGGTCATCATTTCTGCTCATTTTTCTTATCCCTACACCTACTCTTTTTTTTTTTTTTAAGATTTTATTTATTTATTTGACAGAGAGAGACACAGCGAGAGAGGGAACACAAGCAGGGGGAATGGGAGAGGGAGAGGCAGGCTTCCCGCGGAGCAGGGAGCCTGACGCGGGGCTCGATCCCAGGACCCTGGGATCATGACCTGAGCCGAAGGCAGACGCTTAACGACTGAGCCACCCAGGAGCCCCGGTTTCTAGTTCTTGAGATGCAACACTGAATTTTTATTTCTTATTTTGAATCGGTAACACATGCATACGGTGTAAAATTCCAAAAGGGTAAACAGTGAGAAGTGTATCTCCCTCACACCCAGTCATTCCTGCCACTGCCTACCCACTTGCCGTCCCCCAAGGGACTGCTGTTACCCGTTCTTAAGAGAAAATGTCCCCTGAGGGGAATTGTCAGGTTCTTCTTGTGTAAAATAAATGAATAAATCTATAATAAGTAAACAAATAAATGAATATTTTTCTACTTTTCATCCCCTTTGAGACATAACACCAGGAAACATCTTGCTGACCGTTCTTTCTCACTCCTGCCTGTTTGTAGCCACATATGTGCCTGTGCACACACATGTGCACGCACACGCACACACAATTACACAATTTTACCTAGATGGGACTATTAAATACAAGTTTTCACTCTGGAAATCTTTTTTTTTTTTAAGATTTTATTTATTTATTTGAGAGAGAGAGAATGAGAGACAGAGAGCATGAGAGGGAGGAGGGTCAGAGGGAGAAGCAGACTCCCCGTCGAGCAGGGAGCCTGATGCGGGACTCGATCCAGGGACTCCAGGATCATGACCTGAGCCGAAGGCAGTTGCTTAACCAACTGAGCCATCCAGGCGCCCTGGAAATCTTTTTTTAAACAACGGGCAGCCTTTGCTTCTTATACTCCATACTGTCCCTTCAGAGGTAACTGACGTGAATAACAATCCATGCTTGCATAATTATACAGAACACTTATATTACACATAGATAAGGGATGTTTTGGACATTTGATTTTACAACAGTGGCATGCTAGTATATATACTGCCACATCTTGCTTTTCTCATGTAACAGTCCACCACAGAAACCACCTAAATTTGTTAAATGGTGGTATAAAAGGCTATGGTTTGGATGTGCAATTAACTCAGCCATACCTCTTCTCACAAACATTCCTTCTACTTCCAGTGCTTTTATTTCTTTTTTAAAAAATATTTTATTTATTTATTTATTTGAGAGAGAGAGAGATGAAGAGAGAGCACAAACAGGGGGGAGAGGGAGGAGCAGGGGGAGAAGCAGGCTCACCCCTGAGCAGGGAGCTGGACGCGGGGCTCGATCCTAGGACCCTGGGATCATGACCTGAGCCGAAGGCAAACGCTTAACAGACTGAGCCACCCAGGCGCCCCAGGTTGAAGTTAATTTTAGTAGATAATACCAGATTCCTCTTCAGATAAGCTATAAGAATTAATTTTTTTCACCAGCAATATATGAGAGTGCACTTTCTCCAACATTTCAAGCATCCACCTTGGTAAAAAAGCAAATTTAGGACAATGCTTCAATTTGTGATCAGCTATGTGTTGGCTTACATTGTGAAATACTTTTGAACATGGAAAATAACTTGAGTAGACTCAACCTCAAAGCCAGAGCCCTGAGGAGGAAAATGCTTTGACTTTATCCATTTTATCTTAATTCAACTTGGGTTGACAATAGACATGATAGCTACCAGTTGCTAAGAGCTTCTGCTATATCCAGCATTGACTAAGCACTCTCTCATTTAAACCTGAGAGCTATGAGGAGACACTCTTATCACTTTCACTTTACAAATGAAGAAATTAAGGCACAGAGAAATTTACAAACTACCAAAAGTCACACAGCCAGGAAATGACGGAATGGGTCTAAGTTCGGCACAGGACTTTTAACTACAGTGCCACTAGACTTTGATAGTGTGGGTACCTTTGGACTGCTGGAGGTCTGAGGCTAGGCCTGATATTTGTAGAGGTGCACCTTTGCCCTTTATAGAGATAATGAAGAATAATGGGGGGATATATCCAAGGTCCAAGTGCCCCATGCTTGGACCAGGGCAACTGGATGTGGGTGGCTCTGTCTTGCAGCCCTTGAGAGTGTCCAGCCCCTCCTGAGGGGCACAGAGTGTCCCCTTAACCAACAAAGATCATGGTCCTAGGATGAAAGGCTAGAATCGATGTGTGCAGCAGGCATTGGGAGGCTGGATTTTTAAAGAGTTTATTTATTTATTTGAGAGAGAGAATGAGAGACAGAAAGCACGAGAGGGAAGGGGATCAGAGGGAGAAGCAGACCCCCCGCTGAGCAGGGAGCCCGATGCGGGACTCGATCCCGGGACTCCAGGATCATGACCTGAGCTGAAGGCAGTCGCTTAACCAACTGAGCCACCCAGGCGCCCCATGGAGGCTGGATTTTTATCTCCTGTCCCCAGGCAGAATTTCTGTCATTCAGGAACTGGACATCTTTCCTGAGATGCTCTCCCTCCACAGCCACTTTGCTGCCAGAATCTTTCCAGTCTATCTCAGCAAAATAAGGCAGGCTTCTGGGGAATAAGTATCAGAGCAACTAATCGCCAGTCCTCAAGTGTGTTTTCATCCCAGCAGCTCTGTTTCTGTGCTGACAGGACCAGATCAGGATGCATTCTTTAATGTCACGGCGATAGCACAAGTACTTATGCAAATGGATTTGCAGAGGTCGTTAATTTCCTCAGTACAGAATTCCAGCCAAATCTTCCTTGTGAGAGTGAAGGACACATTACAATTCTACCCCAAGAGATACTTACAAAGAGTTAATCAGATGCAGATTGGTTCATCAAATAAAGGGAATCACTGATATTAACGCTTTGGCTGGAAATTGTTTCACCTTGAAAGGGTAATCATAACTATCATTTATTGAGCACCCAGTAAATAGCAGATGATTTACATACATTATCTCATTTGATCTTCACCACAACCCTAATGAGGTAGGTACCATTACTGTACCCATTTTGCAGATGAACTAGTTGAGGCTGGGAGGTTAGGTGGCTTTCTGTCTAAGATAATACACTGAGTAAGTGGTAGAAGCTGGGGTTGGAAACCCGTAGTTTCTCAGCCTTCTGTAGCCTGCTGTTCTGCTGTCAGCCTGCTCAGGCTTCTGGAGACATTCCCTTTTCTAAGACAGTTACATCTGAGCATCATCAGACATCATAGTAACAATAGTTTCCACTTATGAAAGACCTACTATATGCTAGGCACTTCATATCTATCCTATCCAGTCTGAGTACTCTTAAACATGCGCTTTTAGTCTGTTCTCTGTCACTCCATCTCTAGAGGTGAAGTTTCCCTATGCAGAACAAAATTACATGCTTTATTATTCTCAGAGATGACTGTTTTCACATAGCTCATCCCAGATGGGTCTTGTGTTTGAGTCTTATAAAGCATAAACAAACTTAGCCATTTGCTCTTGTCTCTCAGCGCTAAGGAATATTGCAGAAATTAGACTGACAGACCTGTTGACCAAAGTCTTCAAGGGAGAGTCTTCTTGTGGTGAAAAGTGGTGATGACCACTAAGCACATTAGAGTGCAGGGGTGAACAGTGGAAAGACACCTGATTTTCAAGACAGAACCTCTAAAGACCCAGCTCTCCCATTTGTCAGCTGTGTGCCCTTACATAAGGGAATGTGCAAAACCTTTGTGAGCTCACACAGTGTAAGAGGTGATCAGAATGGGAATTTCCATGTCCCCAATCAATCTTTTTCATAGCAGAACCAAGGGCTGCAGGCCCCCAAACCTTGCCTTAAACCTCACTCCCTTCTGCCTACTGGGCTCTAGTTCTCTTTACCCATTTTGCCTGAAATGCCCATCATATAGGGTAGTCAGTGGTACTCAGTCCTGACTGAACATTAGAATCATGTGGGGAGCTTTTAGGAGAAGCTATATTTCCCCAAGCACCCTGTGACATATGATTTATATACATCATCTCATTTGATTTTCATCACAACCCTAATGTGGGAGATACCATCATTGTGTCCATTTTATAGATGAGAAAATGGGTTTTGTTCTCGCCCCAGAAAATGTTATTTAATTGACACAGGTCTCAGAATTTTTAAAAAAAAAGCTTCCCAGGTCATTTTAATGGCAGTCAGATGTGAGAGACCCTGACTGAGAGACCAGTGAGTCTGTTATGGGCTGAATATTTGTATTCCCCCAAATTCATGTGTTTAAGCCCTAACCTCCAATGTGATGGTATTAGGAGATGGGTCCTTTGGGACTTAGATTAGGTCATGAGGGTGAGCCCCTCACAATGGGATTAGTGCCCTTATAAGAAGAGAAAGAGCTAGCATACTCTCTTCTCTGGGCACACACTGAGGAAAGGCCATGTGAGCACACAGCAAGAAGGCAGCCATCTACAAACCAGGAAGAGGGTTCTTACCAGGTACCAAAGCTGCCAGCATCTTGATCATGGATTTCCCAGCCTCTAGAACTGTGAGAAATACATGTCTGTTGATTAAAGCCACCCAGTGTGTGGTATTTTGTTATAGCAGCCTGAACTGACTAAGGCAGGTCCGAACCCTAGCTATACATCAGAATCACCTGGGGAGCTTATACAAAATCCACATTCCTGGGCCAGATCCCAAAGGCAGTGGAAACCACAGAGTTGGGTAGTAGAGGACACTATGTTTCTAGAGACCACTGCTAAGATATGACTCATAGAAGAGGAGAAGAGACTTGCGCCACTGCCAAATCCCTAATTTGGATCCTCACTGACCCTCTTCATTGAGTGCTGCAGGAGCATTCTGCCTGATCTTCTGACCTTGATTCTTGCTCTCCTCTAATCAGTTCTTTACTGTGACAAGAGTGATGTTTCTTTTTTTTTTTTTTAAGATTTTATTTATTTGACAGAGAGAGACACAGTGAGAGAGGGAACACAAGCAGGGAGGAGTGGGAGAGGGAGAAGCAGGCCCCCCGCGGAGCAGGGAGCCTGACGCGGGGCTCGATCCCAGGACCCTGGGATCATGACCTGAGCTGAAGGCAGACACTTAATGACTGAGCCATCCAGGCGCCCCAAGAGTAATGTTTCTAAAACACAAAGCAGACATTACTGCTCCTTTACTCAAAACCACCAAGGTGAATTTCCATTTCTAGAAAGAGAAAGATGGAATAGATGTACTTTTCCCTAGTCCTTCTGATAATATCAGCTAAAATCCTTGGACATTAGCTATAAAATAAATGTAAGAAGACATAGAAAGGTGGAGAGCAGAAGACAGACCAACTAGGGATCTTGGGATGTGAAGAATGATATGGTAGTGAGTTCTCTGGATTTTCTTGCTGACATATATATCCCAGACTTGGAGCTAAAGACAAAAAACTTACCAAAATCTGTAATGAAAGAGGAGACGTCAGTAGAGAACCTACAGACATCAAAAGGATAATACAATTACAAACACATACATTTAACATTCAAGATGAAATGGATCAAGTTTTCAGGAAAAAAAAACCTATCACAACTTATCCAATATGAAATAGGTAATTTGAATACCACTATAATTATTAAGGAGATTGAATTCATAATTTAAAACTCACAAAAAAGAAATGTCCAGAGTCAGATGGTTTCACTTGAGAATTCTACCATACGTTTAAAAAAAAAATCAATAGTAATTCTTCACAGTCTCTTCCAGAAAGAGAAGAGAAAGGAACACTTCTCAGATCAGTATACAAACCTAGTATTAACCTGATATCAAAACCAGACAAAAAATGAAAAGTAAAGACTGATATCCCTCCTGAATATAGATGTAAAAATCCTTAACAAACCATTGGAAAATAGAATTCAGCAATATATAAAAATATAGGAATATATACCTTTGCCACATAGGGTTTATTTTAGGGATTCAAGGCTGGCTCAACCTTCAAAAATCAATTAAGGTGATCCATCACATCAACAGGTTAAGGAAGAAAAGTCATATAAATTGATGTAGTAAAAGTATTTCACAGAATTTAACTTACTTCTTTTTTTAAAGATTTTATTTATTTATTTGCGAGAGAGAGCACAAGCAGGGGGGAAGAGCAGAGGGAGAGAGAGAAGCAGACTCCCTGCTGAGCAGGAAGCTGGATGCAGGGCTTTGGTCACAGGACCCTGGGATCATGACCTGAGCCCAAGGCAGACGCTTAACCTACTGAGCCACCCAGGTGCCCCTGAATTCAACTTACTTCTGATAAAAACTCTCAAGAAATGAAGAATGGGGGCAACTTCCTTACCTTGATAAAGGGCAACTACAAATCTATAGCTAACATCACACTTAAAATAATGAAAGAGAGAATGCTTGTCCCCAAAGATTGGGAATAATCATAACTCTTATTCAGCATAGTAATGGAAGACCTATCCAGCTCAATAATGCCAGAAAAGAAAATATAAGGCATACAAATTGGAAAAGAAAAATATCTCTGTTTGTAGTTGATGTGATAATCTACATAGAAATTTTTAAGGAATCTACATAAAAATTCCTAGAACTAAAAACCGAGTTCAGCAAGTCACAGGATACAAAGATGAACTTACAAAAAGATGTCAGCAAGATGGCAGAATAGGAAACCCTTAACTCTCCTTATCTCCATGGATCTACACTCTGTGAGAAATCCAGAAACTAGTTGAGAGGTTTCTGCACCCCAGGCGAGTGCAAAACCAGCCACATTAAAACTGGTAGGAAAATGTGAGACACCCACTCACCATAGTCCCCAGCACAGCGACATATGATTGGGAGGAAACTCCCAGCTCCCAGTCTTCCTGGGGAGGGAAAGAGCTGGACTGTGCATCAGGTGTTCCAACTTTTCTGGGTGCTGCCCAACAAACTGGCTTCTCTCTCACATGTCTCAGAGCACTGACAGAGCTTGATGTGCTAAACCCCTGGGGACTACAGAGAAGAAAGGTGGTGGTTTGAACTAATGTGTGACCACTTGCTACAGCTCCTCACCCCAGCTCGGCACAGAGCAAGTGGGCAAAAAACTCCTGTTTCTCTCTGAGGAGAGAAAGAGTTGGTCTACACATCCAACATTCTAGCTTTCCTGGGTGTTACCCAAGAAAGTGACTCCTGTCTCTCCTGTCTTGGAGTGCTGACTGGACCCAGCATATACTAGATTCCAGGAAGTTACAGAGAACAATGGCAGCAGTTTGGACTAGTGTATGGGCACTTACACAGTTCCTTCCCTCAGCTTCATCAGAATGAGCAGGTTAAAAACCCTAGCTCCCAGCTTCTCCTTAGGGAAGGAAAGAATTGGATAGTGTATCTGACATCCCAGTTTTTTCAGGTACTGCCTGAGAGACTTGGCTTCTGTTTCACCTTTCTCAGAGTGCTCTAGGACCTGGCATATGCTAGACTACAGATAAAAAGGCAGCCATTTGAATTATCATGTGGGCACTCACCATAGCTCCTCCCCTTGCTCAGCACAGAGTGCATGGACAAACTCCTCCAACTTTCACCTTCTCCCTGAGGAGGGAAAGAGTTGCACTGAATGTCGATCATTACAACTTTTCTGGTGACTGCCTGAGGGACTGGCTTCTCTCTCACCTGTCTCAGAGTGATGACAGGACCTAGTGTATTCTAAATGCCCAGGGTCACTGGCAACAAAAACAGTGGTTTGAACTAGCACACTAGTACTTGCCACAGCTCTTCCACCCAGCACAGAACAAGTGAAAGAAAACCCCCAATTCCCAGCTTGTCAATGGGGAAGGATAGAGTTGGACTGCACATCCAATGTTCCAACTTCTCTGAGTGCTACCCACGGGACTGGCTTTAGTCTCACCTGTCTCAGAGCACTGATGGGACAGATCTGACATACTCTAGATGTTTGGGGGACACTAAGAGCAAAGACAGTGGTTTGGACTAGCACAAAGTTTTGAGGGTCTCACAGAATCTCTAATCAGGCTGATTGGTAAAGGTTTTCTATTGTAAGAGGCCAATCTATGAAGAGTGGGAGAGGTAGGATTTTTCCCAATGTGTAGATATCAACACAAAGAGTCAAGGAATATGAAGAAACAGGAGAAATGATCCACACAAAGGAACAAGATATAACTCCAGAAACTGACTTTAATGAAACAAAGGTATAAAAGTACCTGACAGAAAATTTAAAATAACCACCATAAAAATGCTCACTGAACTAAGGAGAACAATATATGTACAAAGTGAGAATTTAAAGAAAGAAATAGAAAGTTTTAAAAAAAACCAAACAAATCTTAGAACTGAAGAATATAATAACTGAACTGAAAAATTCAGTAAAGGTTCTACAATGGAGTAGATTAAGCAGAAGAAAGAATTAGCAACTCGAAGACAGGTAATTTGAAATTATCCAGATAGGGGAGCAAAAAGAAAAAAGAATGAAGAAAATTTAAGGGACTTTATGGATCACCATCAACTGGACCAATATATGCATTATGGGACTCTCAGAAGGAGAAGAGAGAAAGGACCCGAAAGCTTACTTAAAGAAATAATGGCTGAAAACTCTCCAAGTCTGAGGAAAGAAATGAATATCCAGATCCAGGAAGCTCAAAAACTTCTAAATAAGGTGAATCCAAAGAAACCACACTGAGACAGATTACAATCAAATTGTCAAAAGTCAAAGACAAAGAGAGAATTTTCAAAGCAGCAAGAAAAAAGTGACTTGTCATGAACAAGGGAACTCCCATGAGACTGTCAGTGGGTTTCTCAGAAACCTTGTGGGCCAGAAAGGAGTGGGATGACATGTTCAAAGTGCTGAAATTTAGAAAATGTGCCAGCCAAAATACTGTATCCAGCAAAGCTGTCATTCAGAAATGAAAGAGAAGTAAAGACTTTCCCAGACTAATAAAAGCTGAGGGAGTTCATTACCACTAGACTTGCCTTACAAGAAATGCTAAAGGGAATTCCTGTTGATATAAGATGATGCTAAACAGCAACACAATGGCATGTGAAAATATAACTCACTTGTATAGACAAATGCAGAATACTGTATTACTGTAACTGGTGAATAAATCACTTTTAATTCAAGTATAAAAGTTAAGGACAAAAATATTAAAAACAACTATAACTATAAAAGTATGTTAATGGATAATATAAATGGATAATGTAAATAATAAATATAAGTAAATGTACAGCATAAATACGTGTAAGCTGTGATATCAATAACATAAAGTGTAGGGAGAGAGTAAAAGTATAGAGTTTCTGTATACAATTGAAGTTAAGTTGTTATCAGCTTAAAATAGACTGTTATTATGATAAGATTATTTATGTAAGCCCCATGATAGTCACAATGAAAATGCCTATAGAAGTTACACAGAAGAAAAAGAAATCAAAGATAATTAACACAAAAAATTAATGAAACACAAAGGAAGGCAGCAAGAGAGAAAAGAAGGACAAAAGAACTATAAGACAGATGGAAAACAATGAACATAGTGAACATATAGATCCTTCCTATGTATAGTTTAAATGTAAATAGATTAAATTTCCCAATCAAAAGCCATAGAGTGGCTGAATGGATTAAAAAATAGATTCAACTAGGGGCGCCTGGGTGGCTCAGTCGTTAAGCGTCTGCCTTCGGCTCAGGTCATGATCCCAGAGTCCTGGGATCGAGCCCTGCATCGGGCTCCCTGCTCCGCGGGAAGCCTGCTTCTCCCTCTCCCTCTCCCTCTCCCCCTGCTTGTGTTCCCTCTCTCGCTGTGTCTCGCTCTGTCAAATAAATAAATAAAATCTTTAAAAAAAAATAGATTCAACTATATGTTGTCTGCAAGAGACTCACTTTAGATTTCAGGGCATACATAGGCTGAAAGTGAAGGGATGGAAAAAGATATTCCCTGCAAATGTTAACCAAAAAAAGGAGAGAAACCATGAGAGACTATGGACTCTGGGAAACAAACTGAAGGTTACAAAGGGAAAAGGGGTGGGGAGATGGGGTAACCGGGTGATGGGTAATAAGGAGGGCACGTGCTGTGATCAGCACTGGGTGTTATAGGCAACTAATGAATTGTTGAACACTACACCAAAAACTAATGATGTACTGTATGGTGGCTAACTGAACATAATAAAAAAATTATTTTTTTTTATATAGGTTGGCTATACTTACATCAGGCAGAATAGACTTTAAGTCAAAACCTGTCACAAGAGACAAAGAAGGACATTACATAATGAAAAAGTCACTTCAGCTTCGTGGCTGCCTGGGCTCTCTGGCCAAGCTTCCTGGTTGGGCAGGGCTGGAGGCTCTGCTCTGCAGTTGTACACAGCTTCTGACTTAGCTCTCTGCCTAAGCACAGCTATAGGATGAGCTCTGTGGCTGCTACTGACTATTAGCTTGGGACCCCAACCAGGAAGAGCTGTCAACTGAGCTCTCTGAGCAATTAGATACAGTGGTTTGGCTCTGCACATAGGCAGAGCCACTGGCTGTGATCTCTGCTTGAGTAGTGCTGCTAATATGAATATGGTCCGTCAAGATCTGTGGGCTCATTTCTGTAAGTTCCACCCCCTTCTCCATCTATATTTAATCCCCAATAGTCCAGTCTCACCAATTCCCCCAGTGATCCTTGTGGGGCAAGATCCAAGTGGGCCTCCCAGGGGGCATCCTGCAATGCTCGGGAAGCTGGATATCTGCCCTGGACTCTCTTTTTCCCAGTGGAGAAACCGTAAGCCCCAGGGGACCCTCTTAGTGCCACACTGTACTGTCTGGGAGGATGCATTCAAAATGAATCCTTTCCCCTTACCCTTCTAATACAGTTTTTCTTGCTCTCTGTGATCCAAAGGGATGCTTCAGCCTCACCTCCAGGTTCTGGAATTTTCAAAAAGGTAATCTTGTTTATGGATAGTTACTAATTGATCTTTTTGTGAGGGAGACTGAAGTCAGGAACGACCCATTCTGCCATCTTGATCCTTCTCTCCCTCCTTCCTTCCTCCCTTTCTCCTTCCCTCCCACCATCCCTTCATTTCTTTGGAATACCTTCTTACTTTCTGGTGCTTATAAGATACTTCAGTATCATCTTGAATGTTTCTTACCCCAGTTCTGGAATGAGCCATTTCTCCTGAGAGCCCTGGTTCCTTTTATTGTAGAATAGTATTAGAAACCAAGATCTGCATGCTACATGTACTCTTTGTTACTAGCATGTTATTGCTTCTAGGCTCTTTAAATGACAGAGCAAGGAAATATATGTGTATATACTAACCTGCGTATATACACGTATTTATAAATATTTCCAAATGAAACTTGCCACTTCCTGCTTCAATTCTGCAGTCTAGGAACATCAAACTGCCCTAATCTTACCCAAACTTACCCTGCTGGTTGTCACCTCTTGGCTCTTGTTTATGCTGTTACTCTGTTTTGCTTTTCCTGACATCTCCAATCTGGATTCCAGTGACCTCCATTTGTGCTTCCGTGACACATGAGCATTCCTTTATCACTGCACTATTGTGCACTATTTGAATGACATTCTGTCTCTCTCCCTACTCAATAGATTGCGAGCTCCTTGTGGGAAGGGACTGGGTCTTATCAATTATGCTGTACTCAGCACTTGTCTTAGGCTTTGTGTGTTCATCATCTCTTAGAAAAGAAGGTGAACATTCACTGTCCAAGTACAACTAGAATTTGTTCATAAATTGATTCCTTCAAACAAGGAATTGTATTTATTTGAATTAAATGGTTAATTAAATTTATTTTTAACTTATTTTTAAAAATTGAGCTGGAGAGGGGTGCCTGGGTGGCTCAGTTGGTTAAGCATCTGCTGTTGGCTCAGGTCATGATCCCAGGGTCCTGGGATGGAGCCCCGCATTGGGATCCCTGCTCAGCCGGAAGTCTGCTTCTCCCTCTCTCTCTGCCTCTTTCCCCTGCTCATGCTCTCTCTCTCAAATAAATAAATAAAATCATTTTTAAAAAACTGAGCTGGTGGGAAATCGGAGGGGGAGATGAACCATGAGAGACTATGGACTCTGAGAAACAAACTGAGGGTTCTAGAGGGGAGGGAGTGGGGGGATGGGTTAGCCTGGTGATGGGTATTAAAGAGTACTGAATGGAGCACTGGGTGTTATATGCAAACAATGAATCATGGAACACTACATCAAAAACTAATTATGTAATGTATGGTAATTAACAAAACATAATAAAATTTTAAAAAACTGAGCTAGAGAGTTGTTTTGGCATTGCCTAACTGGAATTTAATTAGAGAATTTAGACTTTCAATATTAGCAGAAATAATGTAACGGTAAAAGTAGCCTCAAAGGAAAGAGAACCCATTGGATGGTGTTCCACTTTTCCTCCTCTTCATGCCCTGGTACACACCTAGTTAACAAACAAACAAACAAGAAACCCAATTCTTCCCTGACCTCAGCGGTTGGCCCTAAACATCACCTTCTCCTATGTCAGGCCTTAGAGAGGGCTTTGCTTGGATGTTATTAATGAAAAAGATAGATCATACCTTCTTTCCACAAACTCCCAGAGTGTAGCTGTGTAAGCGGTTCCACTTTGCCTTTTACTTTTTTACATTTTGGAAATAGAGCTTAGCATTTTTCTTGAATTTTCAATCAGTTCTGTAAAGATTAATACCAATTAATGCAACAATATTCTCTTATGTGTCATGCTGAGTGCTGACTAGACAAAATAGGAGATGGCTCCAGCCACTCATTTTTGGTTGGAAGGATTCTGTTCTGAGTCCCCTTCACTGAGGTGAAGAGGGGCGAACAATTATCTGCTTTAATGACAAGCCTAGGGTTGAGCTGGGTCAGGGATTTTGGTACCTGCTCACTTTCTCACATCAGGAAACAATTTCTAAACATGCTGGCATGGATTTCCCCTCAAGTTAGCTTGACATAATTCTGTTTTTCAAACCAAAACATATTGGAGCTATTTTAACTCTGATGTGACTCCAGGAATAATATTGAGAAGGGTATTGTGAAAACCTGTATTTTGGAGAGTTTTATCTTGTGCATAACTGATGTGACCAATTTATAATACAAAAGACTTCAGCAATCAAATGATACCAACAAATTTTGCTCTAACAGTTCTCTGTGTAAACTTTCTTTTGTGAGAACTGATGAACAATAGATCACTATGTAGGAATCAACAGTACCAATGAGCAAGAATCAGTTTATTCTTACTTTTAGTTGAATCAAAAGATAAGTCTCTTTTGAGTGCTTTATAGATCTGTAAATTGTATACCAAAATCAGCAAGATTTTGAGAATACCAGTATGCTGTTGATAAATGACTGGTGCTCTGCCAAAGCAGGACCTATAATAGGGAAGGCATATCCGCCATCAGGATTTTGCCTTCAAAAACTACATTTTTTAACTCCTACTTTAAATAACTCCAGTTGAAGGAAACAGATTGGTGTAAGTGTGGGTTGTGTTTTGTGACTGGCCATCATAGTTTGGCCCTTCTAGGAATGTAGGGAAAAAACTAGCTTTTTAAATAAAGCATCAAAATCTATAAGCTTTTCAGGCCAACAGTTGATTCTAGTATGAAATGGCTGAAAGGAAGGTTACTCATCCCACATGACCCAGATGGTGTGTGTGTGTGTGTGGTGTGTGTTGGGCAGGAAGGAGTGGAAAATAATTGCAGAAAAGCACAGTATCTCAATTCTTTCACATGAGCTTGTCTTCTTAGCCCCTTCTAACATTACCTCACCCTATTCTGCTTTCCATGACTTTACTTGTTCTTTGCTCATGTCCCATCATTCTAGCCCAGGCCCCATTCAACAACTTCATTACACAACTATGATAATAGTTATGCATATATTGAATAATGTACTTGTGTCAATCTCTATGGTAGGCACTTTACATACATGATAATATTTAATCTCATAGGAATAGATTTGGAGAAATAACCAGGAACCAGATCAGGTAGGGACTTGTTGGCCACCAGGAGCAATTTAGATTTTATTCTGAGGGCGCCTGGGTGGCTCAGTTGGTTAAGCGACTGCCTTCGGCTCAGGTCATGATCCTGGAGTCCCGGGATCGAGTCCCACATCGGGCTCCCTGCTCAGCAGGGAGTCTGCTTCTCCCTCTGACCCTCCCCCCTCTCATGCTCTCTCTATCTCTCATTCTCTCTCTCTCAAATAAATAAATAAAATCTTTAAAAAAAAAAGTTTAGATTTTATTCTGAATGTGAATGTCATTAGAAGGTTTTAAGCAGAGCAATGATATAATCTGATTCACACCATGAAGTGAACTCTCTGAATATCTGGTAGAATGTTGACTGGGTCAGGAGCAGAAATGTGGAGACCAGTAAGTAGTTACTGAAATGATCCAGACAAAAGAGAATGGTATCTTTGACTGTAGAGGTAGTGATGGAAGTGGTAAAAAGTGCCTGGATTCTGGATATATTATGAAGAAGAGAGTTGACAGTTCTTGCTGATGGATTTGATGGAGAGTGGTGAAGAAAAGAGGTTTAAGGGTGACTCCAAGGGTTTTTGTTTTTGTTTTTTGCCTGAGCAACTGGGTAAATGGTGGTACCATTTACTGTGATGAGGAACACTGGAAGAGGATTTGGAGTGATAGTGAAAATCAAGAGTTCAACTTTAGGCACATAAAGTTAGAGATGCCTATCAAACACCCAGAGGAGGGGTCAGGTAGGTAGTTGGATATATGCATCTAGAGCTCAGGAAAGTTCACTACACTTCTCCCAGTGTTGGGGGCTAGAACATTATAGGAAGCTACTGACCTAGGGGGTAGAAGACCAAAGAAAAACTTTTGTTATAAGGGCCTGAATCAAGTTGCCACTCCCTTGCCATATCTTCAGTATCATTATATGTGACAGAAGTCCTGAAAATATGCAATAAGACCTGTTTCTGGACTACAGTCCTGGGAATTACGTAGGATCAGCACAGAATGCCAATAAAAGGAAGCATGGAGCATAGACTGTGGGAGAGGAATGAAATTATATCCTATTCAAATGAGTCTTCACACCAAAATTTTAAAATACATGAAAAAGATGGACACTAAGAAAGACCACCATGGAAATAAACAATCAGAATGTGAATTCATTCAAGATGAAATGATTTTATGGAAAGCGTCCATCAAAGATTTTTTTAAAGTATATTGGGGATGCTCAAGGAAGTATACAAACAACTTTAATTTAAAAATAGCAGGAAATTAAAGGGGTGCGTGGCTGGCTCAGTTGGTGGAGCGGAGCGTGTGATTCTTGTTCTCAGGGTTGTGAGTTTGAGCCCCATGTTGGATGTAGAGATTACTTAAAACTAAAATCTTTTAAAAAATAAATAAAAATAGCAGGAAATTATGGAACAAACAGAAAATAAACAAATGAAAGGTGAGATCAGATGGATATGAAAGAACCAATTGGAAATCTTGGAAAGGAAAATAAAGTCATTTAAATGCAAACTCAAGAGAGTATATACTTGGGATTGGACACAAAGAGAAAATAGCCAAGTGACAGTACTGAGGAATGCTAAATGTAGCACAAAAAGAGAAAGATATATTTTTTAAAGATTTTATTTATTTGACAGAGAGAGACACAGCGAGAGAGGGAACACAAGCAGGGAGAGTGGGAGAGGGAGAAGCAGGCTTCCCACTGAGCAGGGAGCCTGATGCGGGGCTCGATCCCAGGACCCTGGGATCATGACCTGAGCGGAAGGCAGACGCTTAATGACTGAGCCACCCAGGTGCCCATCAATCTTTAAGATTTTATTTATTTATTTATTTATTTATTTATTTATTTATTTATTTGAGACAGAGAGAATGAGAGACAGAGAGCATGAGAGGGAGGAGGGTCAGAGGGAGAAGCAGACTCCCTGCCGAGCAGGGAGCCCGATGCGGGACTCGATCCAGGGACTCCAGGATCATGACCTGAGCCGAAGGCAGTCGCTTAACCAACTGAGCCACCCAGGCGCCCAAGATTTTATTTATTTATTTGACAGAGAGAATGAGAGAGAGAGAGAGCATGAGATGGGGGAGGGTCAAAGGGAGAAGAGCAGACTCCCTGCTATGCAGGGAGCCGGATGCGGGACTCGATCCTGGGACTCCAGGATCATGACCTGAGCCAAAGGCAGTTGCTTAACCAACTGAGCCATCCAGGCGCCACATAAATAAAATCTTTAAAAAAAATAATAAATAAAAATAAAACAGTGAAGAGAAATGAACTATATTGAGAGGAGTTCCAGAGGTGGTGAAGAAGATTGCAGAGAAAGAGTATTTGCTGATGTAATAGAAAAAATTTCCAGTATTGAAAAAACACCTGAGTCCTTAGTTCTGGAGTGTACTTTGGGTATTGAGAAGGATAAATGAATATAAATACACAGCCAGGTGCATCAAAGTAGAACTGCAGAACATTAAGGATTAAGATAATACCTTAAAAACTACCAAAAAGAAAAGATTGATTTTTTTTAGATTTATTTTTTATTTATTTGAGGGGGGTGAGGGGCAGAGGCAGAGAAAGTCTCAAGCAGACTCTGCACTGAACATGGAGCCCAATGCGGGGCTCAGTCTCACAACCCTGAAATCATGACCTGAGCTGAAACCAAGAGTCGGATGCTTAACTGACTGCACCACCCAGACACCCCAAAGATTGATTATTTATGAAAGAATGACAATTAGACTCACAGTAAAAAGAGTATTGTCTTTAAAGTGTTAAAGAGAAATAATTCTCAAGAGTGAGGGTAGAATAAAGTATTTTTAGGCATGCAAAGACTCACTAAGTTTAGAGTCCAGAGACTCTCCATACAGCAACTCTTAAAAGATGTACTTGCAAAGAAGGAAGGGAGGTTAAGATATAAAAAAGAGGTTAAAACAGAAATAGGTAATATATTGATATATTTAATTAATTGGATATAAAAGCTGTTTTTTGATGTTTAAATAAATGTAAAATTAATGCTTTAGACAAAATAAATAAAATGAGTGTTCAGTTTGTAGTTATGCTAAAATCTGTCATATTCAGTAGGGGGTTGAAAATTCTAAATAATTTTAGGCTCTGTCAGAAAAAGGTATAACTTTGTATGTCCTTAAAATATTAAGGATAAGCAGTTTAAAAAGATAGAAATAGTATCTATAGGTTCAAAATTTACAGAGGAAAAATATATAGAAACTTTATAAATCCAACTGAATGCGGAAAAGGAGAAAATGAAGTGAAGAAAGTGATGCTAACAGAAAACCTATTTCTAAAAATGTCAGCAATCACTATGAATGTGAATAGATTAAATTTAGCTATTTTGAAGAAGAGACTGTCATATTATTTATGAAACAAAGTCAAGCTATATGCTGTTTGCAAAATACCTAAAGCCAAACCAACAAGACATTGAAATTAAAGACATACAGCAAATATATGCCATCTAAATTTTAACCAAAAAAAAAGCTAGTGAAGCAAAATAATATCAAACAAGATAGAATTTGAGAGAAACTGTGTTAATAAAGATAAAGAGGAACATTGCATAGAAACACATCAATTAAGATGTTATAATGGACTTGTATGTTCCTAACAACATAACCTTGAAATATGTAAAAAAAAACCAGCTAGATATAGAGGGAGAATTTAATAAATCCATAATTAAAATAGGAGATTTTAGCATGCCTCTCTTCAAAAATGGAATGATCAGGGGTGCCTGGGTGGCTCAGATGGTTAAGCGTCTGCCTTCGGCTCAGGTCATGATCCCAGGGTCCTGGGATCGAGTCCCGCATCGGGCTCCCTGCTAGGCAGGGAGCCTGCTTCTCTCTCTGCCTCTGCCTCTCTCTCTCTCTGACTCTCATGAATAAATAAATAAAACATTTAAAAAAAAATGGAATGATCAGTTGGGTAAATGTCCAGGAGAGAATCCAAAATTACTCAGTATATTAAAAACCAGAAAAAAATTTCACTCCCGTGGGAAAAGATAATCAACGAATGCCAAATGCCAAGATGATGTAGTTGTTGAAATTATCTGATAAAGATTTTAAAAGCAGCTATAAAATGCTCTAATAAGAAAAGGCAAATGATTTTTAAATAAATGGAAAGACAAAAAAATCTCAGCAAGAAGTAGGAAATATAAAGAAGAAAAAAATGGAAATTTTAGATCTGAGATATACAATAATCAAAATATAAAAACTCACTACCTGGACTCAAAAGTAGAATCGAGGTGAGAGGAAAGAGTAAGTGTTCTTGAAGAAAAATCAATAGGAATAATTCAATTTTAATAAGAGGAAAAATTATATCTAAAAAAATATACAGGGGTTTAGGGACCTGTGGAACAATTCCAAGAAGTCTAACACTCATATTGTCAGAATCTCAGGAGGACAGGAGTGTGTGGGGCAGGAAACATATTTGAAGAAATAATGACTAAAGACTTTCAAAATTTGGTGAAAGATATAAACCTCGAGATTATAAAAATTCAGAGAACCTCTAACACTATTCATAATAGAAAAAAACGATAAATTAGCCTTCATTAAAGTAAAAATGTTAGTTATGAGAAAGACACTGTTAAGAGAATGAAAAGACAACGTACAGCCTGGGAGAAAATATTTGCAAGTCACATATCTAACAAAAAGAACTTATAGCCAGAATATGTAAAGAACTTTGAAAACCTAATAATAAGGAAACAAGCCATTTCAATAAAAAGAGCAAAACTTTACAAAGGAAAATATATGTCTGGCAAATAAGCACATTAGTCGTCATAGAAATGTAAGTTAAAACCACAATGGGACACCGTGACTCTTATATTAGAATGGGTAAAATTTTAAAAGATTGCTTCCATATCTTGGCTATTATAAATAATGCCACAATAAGCATAGGAGTGTATATATCTTTTCAAATTAGTGTTTTCACTTTCTTTGGGTAAAAAGATATGGAAGCAACCTAAATGTCCATCAGTTGATGAATGGGTAAAGAAGATGTGGTATATATGTATACACTACATATATACATATATATATACAAATACATATGGTATACATATATACCATATACATATATATACACATAGACAAGATTTTTTTTCTTTTTAATGGCTGAGTAATATTCCAATATTCCCATTGCTCAGCCATAAAAAAGAATAAAATCTTGTCATTCACCACAACATGGATGGACCTAGAGGGTATTATGTTAAGTAAAATAAGTTAGAGAAAGACAAATGCCATATGATTTCACTTATATGTGGAATCTAAAAAACAAAATAAATGAACAAACAGAAATAGACTCATAAATACATAGAACAAACTGGTGGTTGCCAGAGGGGAGGGGGTGGAGGGGATGGGAAAAATAGGTAAAGGGGATTAAGAAGTACAAACTTCCAGTTATAAAATAATTAAATCATGAGGATGAAAAGTACAGCATAGGGAATATAGTCAATAATATTGTAATAACTTTGTATGGTGACAGATGGTGACTGCACTTATGGTGAGCACTGCATAATGTATAGGGTTGTTGATTCACTATGTTATAGATCTGAAACTAATATAGCATTGTATGTCAACTATACTTCAATTAAAAAAAAAAGTAACAGGATTGTGGTAGAGAAAGGATAAGACAACCAAAGGTCAAAAAAAAATTGATTTACATTCAGGAAAAAAAAAGATTGATCATATCAAGTGGTGAAAAGGTAGAGGAACTGGGACTTTCATACACTGCTGGTGGCACAATCACTTTGGAAAAGAGTTTGGCAGTTTCTTTTCTTTTTTTTATTATTATGTTCAATTAGCCAACGTATAGTACATCATTAGTTTTTGATGTAGTGTTCAACAATTCATTAGAGTTTGGCAGTTTCTTAAAAAATTAAATACCTACATGTGTTCTAGCTATTCCTAGGTATTTACCCAAGAGAAAAGAAATCATATGTTCATACATAGACTTGTACATGTATGTTTCTAGCACCTTTCTTTGTAATATCTAAGCACTGGAAGCAACAGGTGAATGGACAGTGTATGGCTAAAAAAATTTTTGTGGAATACTACTCAGCAATAAAAAGCAATGAACTACTGATATACACAATATAGAAAACTCAAAATAATTATATGCAGTGAAATAAGGTAGTCACAAGAGTACATGCTCTGGGATTCCATTTATATGAAATTACAGAAAATGTAAACTAATGTATAGTGACAGAATTCAGATTAATGGTTGCTTGGGGATGGAGTGGTAATGGGGAGGAGGGATCATCAAGGTGCATGAGGAAACTTTAAGGGATTATGGTTGGATACATTCACAATTTTGATTTGGTGTGATGGTTTACCAGATGTATATGTATATTGAAACTTAACAAATTGCATGCTTTAAACATAGGCAGTTTATTTTTTTAGTAATCTCTGCACCCTACATGGGGCTTGAACTCACAACCCTGAGATCAAGAATCTCATGCTCTTTCAACTGAGCCAGCCAGATGCCCCTATAGAACATTTTATATATAATTATCACTGTAAAAATCATAAGGAAATTTTGAGAAGATCAAAACACAAACTGAGGGTTGCTGGAGGGGAGGGGGTTGGGGGGATCAGGTGGTTGGGTGATGGACATTGGGGAGGGTATGTATTGTGGTGAGTACTGTGTGTTGTGTAAGACTGATGAATCACAGACCTGTACCCCTGAAACAAATAGTACATTTTATGTTAATTAAAAAAATCACATGCAAAGTTACGATTTAAGCAACTACTAAATCATACAACCAACGTTAAGATTTTATTTTGATTTTTATTGTAGTATTAAAATAATGAAAAATTAAGGAATACATTTCATGTTTAAAGATATTGTTTATGGGGCGCCTGGGTGGCTCAGTTGGTTCAGCTTCTGCCTTCAACTCAGGTCATGATCTCTGGGTCCTGGGATCAGGCCCCGTGTCAGGCTCCCTGCTTGGTGGGGAGTCTGCTTCTCCCTCTGCCCCTCCCTCCCACTTGTGCACACACATGCTCTCACTCTCTCTCAAATAAATAATTAAATCTTTAAAAAAAGATATTGCCTAAATTCAGTAAAATATTTATTTTCAAATGAAGTAAAAGTTTCATTACACCCCAAAATTTTCCTCCTTGAATTGCACACTTTGTTTCACTGATTTAGACATCAATAAAAACAAGTGATTACATGAAATCACAGCTAAAGTAACTGAAGTTGGTCTTTGTCTTTATAATCACTGTGCTATAATTTTTAATTTAGAATCTACTTTTTAAACATGGGATATGTATATTATATATGACCACAGGGATTGCAGTCTGGAAGTGTGCTCAAAGCAAGCTCAAATGATTCTAAATGGTTAAGAACTTTAGGAAAGAATAGCCTGTGCCCAGGGCCAACTATTTAATGAGGATTTATTAAATTAACTTCCTTATAGAATAAAATGATTATTAAAACATGAATTCTAAAAATTGGCTAATTTGGACCTTACATATATATTAAAACTTAATGTTAACCACAGCAATCTTTTAGAACTTAGAACAAAAGAGGATTTTTTGGGGGGGAAATTTAGAAATGGTTTGTTATGGTGCTAATAAAAACAAGACTGCCTTTTACTGGGTTTTGTTGTTCTTATATTAAAATTCTCTGTGGACACTGTTTCCCTTTATTGCCTGCAGGTGGGCAGACCTTTCCCACTGCCCTACCCATGGTAGGCCGCTCCTCCACGCCAACCTTCTTAACAAGAAAGTGGCCTAATTGCTCTTGGGTTTGTGGCCTCCAAACACCATTATTTTAGTGTGTGGGGGTGCTGTTGGGGACTTTCTATAGGGTGAGCTTTTTTGTCCCTCTGAAGGCCTTTAGTGGCTTACAGAATTGGGTGGAGTACAACATACACCACAATGGCATAGATGACCCAGAAGTGATTAAGTGACCCGGAGGTGATTAGGTGACCTGGAAGTGCTTTTGTTGTCTGCCTTTTTGGGTGGAGCATCATTGTCACCCACCGCACATTAAACCTTCTTCTCATCTGGGTTCTGGTAATCTCAACTCTGACTTTGTGCCCCCTCTCTACATCAAACACACATAGAACCACCAAAGCTCTTTTTCTTCTTGTCTATGGGACAAAGTGTTGAGAAAATTTGTCTTCAGTTCTCAGTCCTCACCCAGTCCTTATTCCCAATGTCTGGCTAACTGTGGACCTGCCAGTCTGGCCCCTAACCCTCCAGAACCTCACCTCCCTCCCTACTCACGTGCCTGTCTCTTCCCTTCATTCTTTCTCTTCATCTGTCACAGGCACACATACACATGACCTTTTCTCAACTTGTTGATACTCCTTTTATCAACATCTGTGTACCATGTTGCTCTAGATTTGGTCCCTATATGTTTGACCAATTCTCCACAGCTGCTTCAGAAGATGCTGCAGGTAGTTCTAGGTTTCTGGCCCAGGCTTGGCATTTGCTGGCTGCACAAGATGTTACTTGGGATGGTTGTATTTTCCAGTGCTCCATGTTCCCACTCTGCTCATTTTCATTGTGTGCCTCATTCAGCTCGTGGTAACAGACGAATATCGTAGGCCTTATTGCTTTTTTACGAATTCCTGAGCAAGAGGGGGATGATTGAGGAGTTTTTTTTCTCAAATTCCTTTGAAGGGGTCTTTTTGCCTTCGTGGTTTTCTTCTGGACCTGGAAAGGCAATAGGGTGAGTCAGCATGGCATTTGTTTTGGGGAAGAGGGTGGGAATGTATAGGAATGGGGCTTCATAAGTGGGTTGAGGGCTTCATGTGGGTTGAGGAAGGAGTTTGTGTCAGGCAAGGGTAGGGCAGGGGGCTTGAGGAGACCTGTGGGGAAGAAGAGCATGGATAGGATCATCTGACCTTGCCACTGCCTTTGGTCTTGGGTTGACAATGACTCTTCTTTTCCTTCTTCCTTTTGGTTCTTGGGGCTGGTTGTGCCATGCTTACGTTTGGTTGTTCTATACTTATGCTAGGCTCTTCTGGTGTGCAGATCTTACCAGCCATATTTACGATTCCCAGTGGTCTACCCCAGGGCTCCTGACCAATGAGGAGTCACATCCTTCAGCATTGTTTGGTCATCGAGCCAATGGTAGTGATGAAGTGGCTTGGGCATCACAAAACACTGCTCCTGACGCCTCTGTGGGGGCAGGGAGGACAAGATGCTGTGATTGGAGAAAAGGAGTGTTTCCTCAATACCCCCTGAAGATCCATCCCAAAGTGACCTGCTCCCCCTCTTCATCTCCCCATGTTCAAGTCTAGTGGGTGTTATGGCAGGGAGTGTTTCCTCCAAGACGTTCCCCCCAACCACCTCATTCAGTGGTTCATTCTATTCTCTCCCATTCTTTACCATAATCTACCATTTTGGATATCTTACCTAAAATCTCTCCAAGATAATGTGGCCTTATTTAATTTTCTGGGGAGATATGAATCATTCCATTTTCCTCCAACAAATTTCCCTTTTGTGCCTGTTTTTGTATGGCTCATGAAGTAAGAAAGTTTTTTTAACATTTTAAAATGATTGAGAAAAAAAATCAAAAGAATATCTCATAATGTAAAAATTATATGAAATTCAAGTCTCAGTGCCCATAAATAAAGTTTTATTAGAACACATACACTCTTTCATTTAAATATTGTCAATGGTTGCTTTCAGCTACCCCAGAGTTGAGTAGTTGTGACAGAATGTACAGCCTGCAAGACACAAAATATTTACTATCTGTCCCTTTACAGAAAAAGTTTGCCAACTCCTGCTCTTTTCTGTTCCATTGATCTATTTGCCTATCCTTATGCTAATACCACACTGTCTTGATTATTGCAATTTTTTTTTTTAAGATTTTATTTATTTGCGAGAGAGAATGAGAGACAGAGAGCATGAGAGGGAGGAGGGTCAGAGGGAGAAGCAGACTCCCCGCCAAGCCGGGAGCCCGATGCGGGACTCGATCCCGGGACTCCAGGATCATGACCTGAGCCGAAGGCAGTCGCCCAACCGACTGAGCCACCCAGGTGCCCCGCAATTTTATAATAAGTACTAAAATGAGCTAGTGCAGCTTATCCAACTTTGTCTTGTTTAGAGCCCTTCACATATTATATTTATTTTTTATCTTTTTATTTTTATTTTTTTAAAGATTTTATTTATTTATTTGAGACAGAGAGCGAGCACAAATGGGGGTGGGGAGGGGGAAAGGGAGAGGGAGAAGCAGACTCCTCACTGAGCAGGGAGCCTGAAGCGGGGCTCAATCCCAGGACCCCTGGATCATGACCTGCGCAGAAGGCAGATGCTTAACTGACAGAGCCACCCTGGCGCCCCTATATAAATTTTTAAATCAGCTTTTCTACAAATGTTAAAGCCTGCTATGATTTTATTGTAATGGTGGTGAATTTATAAATCAATATAGGGAGAATTAAAATCTTAACAATGTTGAGACTTTTGACCTGTGAACATGTATCTCTCCACTTATTTAGGTCTTTAATTTCTGTCTGCAATGTGTGTCAATTTTCAATATACAGCTCTTACACAATTTTTCTTAAATTGATTCCTAAGTATTTTATATTTTGATTTAGTATTTTTGTATTCTTTGGGTAAATACCTAATAGTGCAATTGCTGGATTGTAGTGTAGTTCTACTTTTAACTTTTCGAGGAAGCTCCATACTGTTTTTGTATTATTGGTTTTTTTAGTTGTTGTAGGGATTACAATATGCATCCTTAACCACATTTTACACAGACATAAATTATACCAATTAATGTATAATAATATTACAATAATATCATTACACTTATGTCCCTCTTTTTTAATTTATTTTTATTATTTTTTAAAGATTTTATTTATTTACTTGACACAGAGAGAGAGAGGGAGAGAACAAGCACAAGCAGGAGGAGCAGCAGAGGGAGAGGGAGAAGCAGGCTCTCCGCTGAGCAGGGAGCCCAATGTGGGGCTCGATCCCAGGACCCTGGGATCGTGACCTGAGCCGAAAGCAGCCGCTTAACCAACTGAGCCACCCAGGCGCCTCTCCCTCTTTTTTTTTTTCAAGATTTTATTTATTTATTTGAAACACAGAGAGAGAGAGATCATAAGCAGGGAGGAGGGTCAGAGGGAGAGGGAGAAGCAGACTCCCCGTTGAGCAGGGAGCCCAGTGCAGGGCTCCATCCCAGGACCCTGAGATCATGGCCTGAGCCGAGGGCAGATGCTTAACTGACTGAACCACCCAGGCACCCCAACACTTATGTCTCTCTTGTCCTTAGTGCTATCATTGTCATATATTCTACTTTTACTTAAGGTATAAAACTCAAAATACATTTTTGTTATTTTTTGCTCTCAACATTCAATTGCCTTTAAGAAATTTAACTAAACACTACATCAAAAACTAATGATGTACTGTATGGTGACTAACATAACATAATGAAATTAAATTAAATTAAAAAATAAAATAAAAATAAAGATATGAAACGGTGTTGGGTATTAAGGAGCACTTATTGCATGGAGCATTGGGTGTTATAAGTAAACAATGAATCATGGAACACTACATCAAAAACTAATGATATACTGTATGGTGACTAACATAACATAATAAAATTAAATTAAATAAAAAAAGAAATTTAACAAAAGAAAGAAAAATTGTGTTTTGTATTTATTACCTATTTAACATTTCCAATGCTCTTCATTGCTTACTTATATCTGAATTTCCATCTCATTATCATTATCCTTCATCCTGAAAAACTTTCCTTAGCATTTTTATAGGGTGGATGTGCTATCAGCAAATTTTCTCAGCTTTTGTTTTTCTAAAAATGTTTTTATTTTGCCTTGAGTTTTGCAAAGTATTTTCCTGGACATAGATTTATATATTGACAGCATTTTAAACACTTTAGCACTTTAGTGATGTTATTCTTTGATTTTCAGGACTCCACTGTGTCTGATATGACACAATGTCTGATATGAAGCCATCTGTAATTCTTATTATTTCTCTGTTCTTAATGTGTCTCTTTTCTCTAACTGCTTTTAAGGCTTTTTCTTTATCTTTGTTTGCAGCAGTTTGTTTATGGCACTAAGTTTAAGTGAGATTTTCTTTTGGGGGTTCACTAATTTTCCTGGGTCTGTGGGCTGCTGTTTTTGGTCAAATTTCAAAATTTTTTTTTTCTGACTCTTTCCCTCTCTGGAATTACAGTGTCATGTATCTTGGAGTCCTGGGTATTGCTCCAAAGGTAATTGAGCCTCTCAATTTTTTGCAGTGTTTTTTCTCTTTTTGCATCATTTAGGATGATTTTATTACCCATCTTCAAGTTCGTTGATTCTTATTTCTGTTGTGTTCCAATCTACTGTAAATTTTTTAAAAATCCAATGAATTTTTTATTCAGATATTATATTTTTCTGTTCTAGGATTACCATTTGGTTATTTTTATAGCTTCTGAATCTCTTCTGAACTTTTCCATCTTTTCATCCATTCTTTTCCTGTATATATTTTTTATTGACATAAAATTCACAAAACAATTATCTATCCATTTTAAAATGTGCAATTCAGTGGCATTTGGTACATTCACAATGTTGTGCAACCAAAACCTCCATCTAATTATGAAATATTTTCATCACCCCAAACAAAAGCCCTGTACCCATTAAGCAATCACTTCCAACTTCCCCCAGCTCCTAGAAACCACTAATCTGCTATAGATTTGACTATTGTAGATATTTCATACAAATGTAATCATATAATATATGACTTTTGTGTCTGGCCTCTTTCACTTAACATAATGGTTTCAAAGCGTGTCCATGCTGTGGCATGTATTAGAACTTCATTCCTTTTTATGGCTGTATAATAATCCAGCATATTAATATACCACATGTTGTTTTTCCATTCATCAGTTGATGGAAATTTAGATTGTTTCCACCTTTTGACTATTGCGTATAGTGCATCTATGAATATTTGTGTGCAAGTTTTTGTTTGAATAACTGTCATTGTTATATGCATAGGTGTGGAATTGCTGGATCACATGGTAACTCTATGTTCAACTTTTTGAGGAATCACCAAACTGTTTTCTACACCATTTTACATTTTCATCAGCATTGTGTGAGGGTTCCAATTTCTCCATATCTTTGCCAACATTTGTTATTGTCTCTCTTTTTTATTATTGGCATCTTGGTGGATGTGAAGTGGTATCTCACTGTGATTTGATTTGTATTTCTCTAGTGATGTTTCTCTAATGTAAGTTAAACATCTCATTTGCTTATTGGCCATTTGTATATTTTCTCTGTAGAAATGTTTATTCAAGTCCTTTGCCCATTTTTAAATTGGGTTGTTTGTCTTTTTGTTGTTGAGTTGTATGAGTTCTTTATATAGTCTGGTTACTAGACCCTTATCAGATATATGATTTGCAAATATACTCTCCCATTCTGTGGTTTGTCTTTTCACTTTCTTGATAGTGTTCTGCAAGGAACAAAAATTTTAAGTTGTGATAAAGTCCAATTTATCTGTTTTTTTTCTTTTGTTGCTCATGCTTTCAGTGTCATATGTCAAAATCTTCTGCCAAATACAAGATTGTGAAGATGTATACCTGTTTTCTTCTTAGAGTTTTATGGTTTTCACTCTCATATTTAGGTCACTGATCCATTTAGAGTTAATTTTTATGTATGGTGGGAGGCAGGCTTTCAGCTATAGCTTTAATTTATTTATTCAGGTTAAATCAGCCATTGCTAGTGGTTTCTTGGGAGGAAAAAAAAATTCCTTTATTTTGAGAACTGCCATAAGCTCCATCTTCTGCTGCTTAATTACTGCTTTGAACATGTCTCAGTCTACCTGAAGAAGGGATAGCACCAAGAGCTCCAAAACCATTTAGTTTTACATTTGACATCTTCAGCCACCTAACACCAACCTGCATTTTCAGGTATATCTCCTGAGTTTTCTCTAATTAGATCCTGTAAGCCAGGCAAAAGTGCCTGCTTATTGTCCATCCCTACCTCAAGCTCAGCAACCCTTTCTTTTGTAAGTATCTTGCTAGAGGCTGTCTGTCTCATATACCACTGTATCTCCAGCATCTAGCATGACGCCTAGCACACAATAGTGAAGTCACTCCTTACACATGGGATGGGTCCTAGAGTCAGTATGTAAAATGAAAATCACGTGGTCAAAATTACTTTTGATGATGCCTTAGGGAGGTGCCATAATGGAGAATGACATCCTTCTCTCAGAAAGCCCAGCCTGGCCAGCCTTTTTTTTCAGTGTGGATACAGATCGCTGGGTTGTTCTTTTTTTTTTTTTTTTTTTTTTTTAAGATTTTATTTATTTGACAGCGAGAGACACAGCGAGAGAGGGAACACAAGCAGCGGGAGTGGGAGAGGGAGAAGCAGGCTTCCCACGGAGCAGGGAGCCCGATGCGGGGCTCTATCCCAGGACCCTGGGACCATGACCTGAGCCGAAGGCAGACGCTTAACGACTGAGCCACCCAGGCGCCCCTGGGTTGTTCTTTTTGATCCTCAGTTTAAGTAGTTGGCTTGCACTTCCAGTTGGCCATACTATATGAAAAACATATATTTTTAAACAAAAGGATGATACTCAGCAAAGCAAGCTGTTCGCACTAGGAGTCTGAAGAATAGATTCATGCCTGTTATCTCATACTTGATCTGGGGTATATATTAATTGAGTTTAATGGTGGGAGGATTTGCCCATACTATTTAAACAGCTCTCTCCTACTGTGTATTGCTGAATTCATGTAAGTGAAATATGCCTATGAATGCCAGTATCATAGACACTCAAAAAGTTTCTTTGCATGAGTGACTTAATTAATTAATGCTGTTCTCTCTACTTGAATGTCTTCTTTTTGTCTCTGCCTATCAAAACCCTATACACTTTTCAGAGCTGAGATGATGACCCACTTATCCCCCAGCAGGCTAATTATTTCATTTACTAGGTGTCTACTCTGCAGCAGACAATGCAAAACACCTTATATGCTTTGCCCTCCTTTAATCCTATGAGAGAGGAATAATGAATTTTTTTTCCTGATTTAGGTATGACAATACTGAGATTTAGAGAGGCTAACTACCTTGCCCAAGGTAGGTGTCAACTACTTTGTTCACAGCTGTCTCTTTAGGGCCAAGAACAGTGACTGGCATATAATACATGCTCAACAAATATCTATTGACTGCATGGAATGACTGTCAGATTCTAAGCCTGTATGCTTAGCTTCTCTGCCAGGGCTTCTTGACCTTTTTCAACTCATGGCCCCAGTCATACTTTCTTACTCTATTATCCACATATTGGCCCCAGCCAAGAATATCTTGTGGATCTTCATTTGATTTTAATTTGTAATTCAAGACCTATAAGTATCTTAAATGTTTTTTTCAAAATACATCTGCTCCTAGAGAGTCTGACATGCTTCTCAGCTCCTGTGATTCTTCCTCTTAATCCTCACAGCTCCCATAAGATGTAAGGCCGCTACTACCCAAATACCATTTAACAAGACATTGCTTTCTGTTCTGAGGACTTGAATACATATCTCCCCTCCTCCCTTAGGTAGATGCTAACTGACCAGTATCACTCTCTGAAGCATTCATTACTGAACCCTAGTCTTGACAAACTAAATGTCTAGAAGATAATTGTTCTTCTGCCAACACATTCAGTACCTTGACGGTCTGGACCAAAGTATGTCTGAGCCTTGCAGTCCTTCTGGTTTCTCTCACATAAACATCCTGCTGCCCAAACTGAGAGGACCCGGCCAAAGGATGATAATACTTAAGTCTGCCTGGTCAGGGGAGGCTATGTTCTTTGGTAACTGGCAATTTTTGAAGCATCAGAGATGTACAAAATATATTTTACTGTTGACTGAATATGCAAAAGAGAAGGTAGAAAAAATGACTTCTTAAACACTGATGTGATCTATTTAGAGCTTCTGGTTTATTAATGATGTAGACATATCTGCTCTCATTGTTTCATGGAACCCTGGATCATTCTGAAGTTCTGGTGTAGAAACATTTAGCTTTTATTAATTAGAAATAGAGAGACATAATGATAATCTATCAACCACAGTCTCTCATCTTTTTAAATAAGCAGGTTTATGGTGAGATTTGCAAACACAGAAATCAGGGTTAGAAGGGACCATATAGTAAAAGGATCTAAGTTTCCACTCAGGAAATTATAAATGGTAAAATATTGATCTGAACTGGGTAGAAATGACTAAACTAGACTTCAAACAGAATTTTTCACAGGCTATATTTATATCATTCCTAGGCAGGCAATCATTTTGATTATTACAGTGAAGGATCAGGAGGAGTGGGTGGATAGACAGATTTTGGCATTGCATACAATAAGTGTTTACTGGATGCCATGTCCTTTAAGTGTATTATCTTATTTGTTTCTCACAACTCTGGGCCGTAGATACTGTTTTCATTCCCATCTTACAAATGAGGAAACTGAGGCTTGCAGATTGTGACTTGTTCATGATCATAACCTGGAAAGGAAGAGCTGAAATTTGAATCCAGATCTAACTCCAGCTCTTGTGTTCATTTTACTATACCACACTGCCTCTCAGCGGCCTTATTAATCTATGATAATAATAGCCAACATTTATTGGGCAAAATAAAGGAAAACTAGATGCAGTACTTGTGCTTTATCTATAATAGCCACCGTTTACTGAGTGCTAGGCATGGTGATAAGGGCTTTACATATAATAGCTCATTTAATCATCAAAACCATTCTGTGAGTTATTGATATTCCCATTTTACACCTGAGTGCATTAGTGCTTGGGTCAGGGGTTTAAGTAACTTGCCCACGGTTACTCAGCTAGAAAGTTTCAGAGCCAGATTTCAAATCTAGCTGTCAGTTGCCAGAGCTAGAGCCCATATATTGCTAGTTCAAATGTGAATATGCCTAAGAATCACCAGATGAAGCTCTTAAGAATGTGGATTCTTTGGCCCCATCCTTGAGAATCTGATTGCATAAGTCTTTTTAAAATAATTTATTCCAGCTTTATTGAGCTATAATTGACAAATGTCATATAGGTGGAATCCTACAGCCTTTTCAGACTGTCTTCTTTCACTTAGCAATATGCTAACTGTAGAGACAATAAGAAGATCAGTGGTTGTCAGGGTTCAGGAGGAGGGTGGAATGAATAGGTAGAGCTTAGAGGATTTTTAGGGTGGCGAAATTATTCTGTATGATACAATAATGGTGGATACCTGACATTATGCTTTTGTCAAAATGCATAGAACTGTGCAACACAAAAGTAAAACCTAACGTAAACTAATGACTTTCATTAATCATAAAGTGTTGATATTGGTTTATCAAATGTAACCAAGGTACCACACAGATATAATTTTCTTTAATGGCTCTTCTATCTGAGTAGTTTTGGCCTCATAGACCAAGTTGCAAAGTGTTCCCTAGTATAACAGCCTTCTTGGTTCTCCTCCTGACATAGAACCTACATACTACCAGTGAACTGGGATGGGGGGAGATCAGGGCCCAGTATATTTGGCCTGCTGTGCCTGGGCTAGAGCTTCTGCCCTACAAGTGCAGTCTGGGTACAGAAAAGGACTGTGGGCTTCTCTGCTGTGCTTGCGTAAAATATTTTCTGTAACACAGACCTGGGGCCTGCCCCTCCTAGAGAGACT
Source organism: Mirounga leonina (assembly GCF_011800145.1). Classification (NCBI taxonomy): domain Eukaryota; kingdom Metazoa; phylum Chordata; class Mammalia; order Carnivora; family Phocidae; genus Mirounga; species Mirounga leonina. Next base: position 28,794,680 of record NW_023270175.1, read on the forward strand.
CACTCCATGGCCCTAGACTGAAAGCTGAGGGGAGAGCAGTTCCTATTTTCCTGACTGCACCTGCCAGAAATAGAGCTCTCAGAGTAATTTCTTCCAAAATGGAGCTGGTGGAGGAAGAAGGGCAGAGCAGATGATTCAAATGCCACAAAGTCGCTTACCATGACTTAGTAGATTTTCTTAAATGTATTTGTTTCTGTCCTATGCCCTTAGGACAATTTCTGGAGACCTTAAATGATTATTTTTACAATTTTTCCCAGGTACCTAGTTGTTTATTAGGGAGTCAGTCCACTGCACTCCTCACTCTGGAAATCTTACATAAGATTTTAACTTCTGTTATGTTAGCAGATTCTCTCCCTTGCTGACTTGACTTTGAGTAGCTATGTTGTCAGTCACTATATGGAAGAGGCTATGTTGTCACTTATTCTCAAGGAACTGAGGGCGGCTCTGAGTGACAAAAGATAAAGCAACAAAAAGCTGAGACACTTGGTCCAGAGGGCAACAGAGAACTGAATTCAGTCAACAAACATGTGAGCTTACAGATGAATCCCCAGCTGAGCCTCAAGGTGCAACCACAATCCTAGCCCATACCTCGATTGTAGTCTTTGTGAGATCCTGAAGCAGAGGACCTGGCAAAGCTATGTCACGACCCTTGACCCACAGAAACTCTGAGATCATAAATGCCTGTCATTTGAAACCACTGAGTTTGTGGTCATTTGTCATGCAGTGATAGATAACTAATATGATGGCATAAAATAAAATATATAGGATCACACATTATATTGGAATACAGTTATAACATTTTAAAAACAAGTTTGCGATATAATGTTATGTGTGCTTCTTTATTAATGCATTAAATAACAAGATCTAGCAGTGGATCTAATATTTGCCATTATTTAAAAGAACTGATGAGCTGGGCACCTGGGTGGCTCAGTTGGTTGAGTGACCAACTCTTGGTTTCAGCTCAGGTCATGATTTCAGGGTCATTAGATGGAGCCCTATGTCAGGCTTTGTGCTCAGCATGGAGTCTGCTTGAAATTCTCTCTCTCCCTTTCCTTCTGCCCCTCCCCTGCTGTCTCTCTCTCTCTTTCAAATAAATAAATAAATCTTTAAAAAATATAAAAGAACTGATGAGCATAAAATATATTTCAAGGTATCTACAACAATAGTAAGGTGAAATGAAACTATGTGTGATTGCTTTTGGTGACAGATTTACAAGTAGTGTTAACACTACTGTGGGTTTTGCCTACATTCATACTTGAAAGAAATGTTAAATTTTATTTAGAGGCTAGTGAAAATAAGGATTTAGATTTTCCCTCTCCTAAATTACACAGGCACCCTGCATTCTATCCACAAAACCCCAAAGTTAAAAAACCTCTGATACAGACTCATTGCTGGTCCCTGATATCTGTCTTTTCTATTCCTGTTTAAGTAGCCTCTCTGCCCTAGGTTGTCCTTTCTCCTTTCCTAATATGTCATCTGGAAGTTTCCTCTCTCTTGCCTAAACTTTTTTTAGGGGTGTGTTTGTACCAATTAATTGAAAATAATTACAACAAATTTAGTATCTCTCAAACTTTTAAATGCACATAACTTGGACCAGAAATTCTGTTTCTAGAATTCATCCTGTGGGTGGATAGAGATAAATGTAGAAGGTTATTCATTACAATTCTGCTGGTAATGCTAAACAATGAAATGTACATCAATAGAAATTTTGTTGTATAAATTACCATTGCAACTATTAAAAAAGACAAGGAATTATATGTACTGCTAAGACATGAACTTCAGGATTTATGAAGCAAAAACAAACACAGATCAGAACACTATGCATTGTTTGTGCATAGAAATTTTTGGAATTACACACAGGAAACATTAATACTATGTACCCATGGGAGACAAGAATAAGGACCTCAGAGTCTGAAGTTGGAGGGACATGTAAATTTCATTGTATACTTGTGGTTCCCAATTTGTGCGCCAAGTTGCCCTGAGGCACTGGAGGATAATTTAAAATTTCAAGGCAAACATGGTGATACTAGAAACTGTGAAATTGTGAAAACTACTAGGTAAAGGTAGTTCGTAGTTTCAACATTAGATCATGATACTTTCCTTTCAATGATGTTATATCTTTGCCAATTTGAGTTTTGGGCAGTTGCTGTGATAAACTAACAAATGACCCTGTTAGATCATCTAAAAGACACCCCATTATAATTCAATTTATCATTATCCTGAACTGACTGAAGAGGCCCTGATAGTATAGGTAAAGAGACCCAGAGGATATTCTCATTACTGGACAAGGGAAAATGTCCCCAAGCCCCCAGATAGTATTACTATAAGATTAGTTAGATATCATTATCAATTTATGTTTTAGAAAATCAGGACTTTGTTAGGCATTGTTAGTAGAAGGAGTTGACTTTGAAAGATGCTCAGATTAAGGTAACAAGATGTGATAATTGAGGAAGAATAGAGAGAGGATTAATGTGCATATTTCTATTGTGGAAGCCATTAAGGGCTCATGGCTGCCTTTTGAGATAGAGCAACTCCATATTTCTGGTTCATCCCCTTTGATTGAAAGTGTTTTTACTAGACTGACCAGATTTCCTCATTGCTCTGTCCTCAGGCAGAGGGACTTCCTCTAACTATATTGAAGCTAACTATAGGAAACCGGGGGTCATGGTCTGGCCTCTTTCTTCCCTGGAGAGTTGTGTAGGGCCCCTGATTCCAGGAACTTGACTGAGGTTGGGCACCCATTAAGACTGTGGCACAGCCAGGACCTCAAAGTAGGTTCTCTGTTCTAAGTTCAGTGCTTTACCAATTCAATGTCACTGCCTCCAATGTGAGAGCATGAGGGACTGAAGTTTCATGCTTTAACTAACTGTAGACTTCGGAAGTCCAGCCGACAGTGATAAAGGTCTAATTGTGAGACTTCTCTGATCCTCAGGTTCCTCACCTGTTTGATGGGGATTATAATATATGCTCCATGGGACTTTGTGACAATTAAGTGACATAATTTGGGTAAAACACTTAATGTAGTGTTCTAGCTCAGGGTACATTTTCATTAAACATTGAGCCCTACTCTTGGCTAAGAGCTTGATCTCTGGAGTCAGTAACGCAAGTTTCCAAGTTCCAGTTTTACTACTCACTAGATGTGTGACTTTGAGCTGGTTATTTAATGTCTCTGAGCCTTGGTTTCCTCCTCTGTCTCATAGGATTGTTGTGAGATGCAATGAATCATGCATGTAAAGCAGTGACTACAGTGCCTCTCATAGAGGAAGTGATCAACTTTAGTTTATGTTACATGATTATTGATGGTGGGGCTACTAAGGGAAATGCGATGTGAGTTCCCTGCCTGGAGCAATTTTGACCATTTAATGGCCAAAGACTACCACTAGAACTTGTGATTGGGGTCCTTCATGTCCTATGTTTCCTCCTCTTCATCTCCTGCACTCCAGTTAATCCTATTCACAGATTCTTCCTTCATACTCAGAAGTAAAGGGCCAACAGCAGAGAACATTACTTCTCTCAGGAGGATTTGCATTTTTCAAGGGACCAGTGTAAGGCCGAGCCCTGGTTTAGAGCCGAGTTTCTCAATCTCAGCATTCCTAACATGTTGGGCTGGGTAATTGTTGTGGGGGACTTCCCTGTCCATTGCAGGATGTTTAACAGCATCTCTGGCCTCAACTCAGTGCCCTTTACAAGTTAGGACAATTAAAAATATCTCTAGACATTGTCCCATGTCCCCTGGGAAGAAAAATCACCCATAGTTAAGAGCCATCAGTTTAGAGGATTCTGTGAGGAGGTGAGGTATTCCAGGATATCTTAAAATCACAGCAGGGATTCTAAGTGTAAATGCCTGCAGGGGCCAGGAAGAGATGGAAATGCAAGGAAACAGAGGAGTACAATGCAATAAGGAGTGGTGGGGCTTGTGGCAAACTAGAGAGTATATGCTGCATCTAGAGTCATTCAAAAGCAACATTAAAAAAAAATCTCTATGATCCAGACAAAGCACATCTGAGGGTTAAAATGAACTGCCACTTGGGAGCCCCAGATGTAGACTGCCCCTTAGAATGGCTCCACTCTGGCACATGCTCTCTTCCTTTGGGCTAGTGATCCCCCTCCCCATTCTGCTATTTCCCTACCCCCCCCCATCTCCCTTTCCTGCCTTCAAAATAAGGATGTCTCTAAGTAGTCAAGGCATATTAGGTCATCCTAAAACATAAAATTACTTTTAAAGTCCCCTAAAACTTCTCAAATACATATGTGCTATCCAAATGAACAAATTACAAAGACTAGCCAGTAATTTGAAGCTGCCTATATGTGGAAAGGATAATGACATGTACGAATAGTAAAGGCAGGAAAGAAAATCCACAAAAGAACAGCAGAAAAAGACATAGATCAGAATGTTAACAGGGATTGTGTCTGTGTGGATTTTTTTTCTTCTCTATTTTTGCATTTCTATATTTTGAAAAAAGTTTGAGTTATACTGGGAAAAGCCTACACTTGAGAGGAGAGTGACTCTGTGCCATCCCGGGCTTGTTCAGGTGGGGAAGGTGTCATGAAATCAAATAAATGATAAAAATTCCAGTGTCCATGCTAGCCCTCCCCATCCCCACACTGCTGGAGGCATCGTCTGATGAATAACAAGAGGACCTGAAGTTCCCTGCGTGTGGTTATTAACATTAATAATAATTGGAACACTAATCTCTGCCCACCGCGTTCTGTTCTCTGGTTGCTTTCTGCTGCTTCTTAATGACGCGCTTTTGCTTTTCCCCATGTACTCCACATTATACACATGCTGTACTGCTCTACCTTCCCTCGATTTATGCATGTCTCTAGCAGATGGTTGGGCCAGTCCACCTCCGGTGCTTGTTTAGCATAACAGAGAGCTCCACAACTGGGACCGCTCACAAGGTTCAGCTTGCATTTCTGGATCCTGGTGGGGTGAACACACTGGGTTCAGGCCAGCACTTGCCATCTCTGACCTACCTTTGCAGCAATTAAGACTGAGTTTTCCTATTCGCTTTTTAAGAGTTGTTTTTCCTCTCTTTTTATTCTATCCCCCTAATCCTTTTTCTTGGTGTTCCCTAATTTCTGTGAGACTTCCCACAGTGGTGGTAGGGACAGGGAATTTTCTAGGAAAAAAAAAAGCCATATTGAAAATCCAGGATTAGAGTCCCCGCCTAATCTCTGATTGAGTCTTGGTGAGGATTGGAGGGTCATCTCTCACTTACCCATCCCTTTTCCCTGTCTAGAGAAAGATGTACCACATCAACCATAGTCTTGTCAGCATGGTAGGAGTTTTGAACCCGTGAAGATATGAGCCATTAAAGAAATTGGAATTGACCTCAAGTAACACACTTCCAGTCTTTTGAAGCATGTGGAGTAGTTCAAGTCACTTCCCAGGAGCTTGGTCTTCTGGCTGCCTCAATTCTGAGTTGCGCTTCTCCCCATGCTCTTAGCACATTGCTTTTAAACTCCTGCAGGTCTAAGGAGTACTTATGGATGCTTACTATGACAAAACTAGCTTCCTTTTTTCCCCCCATCTGATCTGGGTCCTAAGATCTTTTAGGCTTTTATGTATGAAGGAAAAATTTCACCATAAGGACATCTGAGGATTGAAGGTTGTTATTGTTATAGGATGTTACAATTTTTGCCTTAATGACTTAAGATGCACACAGCTTGAGATGAAAGCTGTAAAGTGCCAGCCTGAAGTTTACTGTAATATGTTATTTCCATGTGGATTGAAAAAATTGATTTCTAATTCATAAACTACATCCCCAGATGCCAGTCATTACGTACTTTTCCAGTTTCAGCTTAAAAATACTTTGAGCAATGTATTCACAGAAGGGAGGAAGTGAGGGGGGTTGCTTTCTTCTCACCCCAGGTGAAGAAGGAAAAAATGGAACTTTGTGGAGAGGAAGCCAAGAAAACAGTTGGGGTGGTGTGATTGTTGGGGGAGGAGCCTGGGTAAATGGTGGTCCCCATATATTTTCAGGACGGCTCTTTTCTCTCCAGAGCTGGAGGAAAATCAATATCTTGTTTTCAGATGGGTAAATGGAGTCGTCTCTTTAAAGTGCCCCGGTCAGTTCACCACACGTCGGGCAGCTGCTGCTTTCCAGGCTGCCCCGCGATTCCCAGGCTAGGAGGATTGACAAGGCGATGATAAACTAACGTGCCCCCTCAGCTCTGGGTGTGCGCCATTGTTCCCGCAGCTGAGACCCTCTGCTGCTATTTGCTTTCTCCCACATACATTATTCAACAGCCCAGGAAAAGGCCAAGAACCTCTTTCATTCAGGAATTCTGTATTAAAATAATCAATTTCAAACTGAAGCCGGGAAGGCCAGCTTGCTACAGGGAGAGCCTATTAATAAGCCACCAGTCTTTTCCATTTGCATTGAACTCATGCTGTATTGTGGTAATATGGGATTATTTTTTTTTCAGTTTCCTCCAAGAAACTAAACATCACATTGGTTCTCCTGCTCTTTCATAAAGAGCATGTAGAAGAGCTTCTTCGTTTGATCCCATCATTAATAGAACACTAGAGGCCATATTTGTGCCTGCTACTCTGCACTGGCTAATTCTGATTTTGAAAGTACTTTAAAAAAGCCATTAACTCTCCATGAAATGTAGCAGGAAGAAAAGTTTTCAAGTGTTTTGTTTTCCATTCATTGGCCTTACATTTCTTGTCTTGCCTCTCCTGCCCCCTGCCTCTAACCCTCCCCCCACATACATGCACACATACACGCACACACACGCACACACACATACACACACACAGAAGTTGTGATATTCAAGCACCAAGCCAAAAAGTTAGAAACCTCACATATATAAGCCAGGATAAATTTTAAGTGCCTTTCAGCAGCACCATGAGATGCTCTCCCAAATAGGTGGGAGCTTTTTCTATCTGGTTAATAAAGAGTTAATCAGAAACTCCCTTTTGTGGCTGCCTTATTGTCAGAATTCTTTCTAAGTTTACATCAGTTCTTTTTCATGCCATTAAACAACTCAGTGACCAAAAAGTAACTATTAGTAATCACCATTATGTAATCAGTTCAACAAACATTTATTGAACACCAACTGTGTATACAGGAAGTCCGCAGATCGTTAACTTGGGGCACACCATGATGAAAGAGTTATGATTCCCCAAGTGTCCCATGAAACATAGATTTTTTTTTAATAGGGTTGCCAGATTTGGCAAATAAAAATACAGAGCACTTAGTTAAATTTGAATTTTAGAGAAATAAGTAATTGTTTAGTATAAGTGTTGTTCTGTGCAACATTTCAGACATACTTATACTGAAAAATTGCATTGTGTATCTCAAATTTAACTGGGAGTCCTATATAAGAATCCCTGTTCTTTAAAGGAATTCTTGCTGTAATCTTGAGGTTTTTGATATTGCTGTTTTCTACTTCCCCCTCACCTCCAAAGCTTAGAATAGAAATTGATTCACTGAAGGCTTGGTTAGTAGGGTTCATGTTAATCAAAATTGTACTTTTCCATGTGAGAAGAAGCTTTTTCAACTAATTTATAGAGAGGTCCTCTTTTGTCTTTTTTCTTCAACAGGTGGCATAAAATAAATACTTTTCAAATTTTTGTAATAAAATAAATTATTAAAAGTCCTAAACTATTTTAAAGTAATCCTAAAATAACTCATAAAAATATATATTCCTATCCTAGTAGTTGATGGATTTTATAAAAATAAAGAAAAGTCACCCAGAATAATTCACTGTGTAGCCTATACTGTGCCAAGGACTGCTAAGCATTAGCAAGACAAAGCAGAGGCAAATGTATCCATGGAAGTGCCCAGTGTAGACAGTTAATGAATAAGAGCTACCACTGACTATGAGCATGTCCTAGCAGAGGAGAGACCCACAGGAGCAACTCCTTGCAACCAGTGGTAGGGGTCCATCCCGGAAGATAGAGGACTGCATCAGCCTAGATTCTGCAAAGTAGGTAAAGTGAGAACTGCCAAAGCACACGACTCTTGTCTACAAGGATAAATTCTGGTTAATTCTTTAGGGACAATCTAGGTGCTGAGGGAGCTAAGACACAGTGACTGCCCTCCAGGAGCTCAAGGTGGAGTTGTAAAAGGCAGACATAGTGCGTATAAGACAGAATAGGTGTCAAGAGATTGGACATAATAGCAGGCTTATTTATTCTAGGCATACGATGTGCCAGATACAGTGCTAAACACTTTACATGCTTTGTTTCCTTTATCCTTATAATATCCCTTTGAGGTTCCCCATGTTCTTCTTTGGGGACTCAAAGGAGGGAGAGAACTCCTCTAAAAATTGAGTCTTTCAATGCAGCAAGTATATGATTCTCTTTCCTGTACCATTTATCTAATTTGTCTGATCCAATGCTAATAGTATATTGATTTAATTAGATTTCAGTGGCTTTATAATGTGTCTGGATATCTGGTCCTACAAAATGACATTTTAATTTATTGAGGAAAAAGGTGATTTAATAAACAATAATACATCTGATGTCTTTCTAGAGGAAAATAACATTGCATGGATACTATCTTCCATCATATATTAAAATAAATTGCAGATGAAGACTGAAATATAAATAAAGTAATAAAAATCTTGCAGGAAATTCCTGGAGATTACATGGACAAAACAGGAGACAAGACTGGATACTCAGAAGCTATAAAAGAAAAGATGGACCTACTAGATATTTTTTTAAAAAGATTTTATTTATTTATTTGACAGAGACAGTGAGAGAGGGAACACAAACAGGAGGAGTGGGAGAGGGAGAAGCAGGCTTCCCACCAAGCAGGGAGCCTGATGTGGGGCTCAATCCCAGGACCCTGGGACCATGACCTGATCTGAAGGCAGATGCTTAACCAACTGAGCCACTCAGGCACCCCTGGACCTACTAGATATTATATGAATTTACAACTTCTATATGGCGAAAGAAACTGTCAACAACGTCTACAGATGAGTAATAGATTTGTAAAATTATTTGTAATGCACAGGATAGACAGAAGGTGTATCTACAGTATACAGAGATGTCTTGCAAATTAAATAGAAGGGGCTGAACACCCCAAAATAAAAATCAGCAAAGGATGCGAGGAGACACATTCACAGAATGGTAATCCAAAAGGCTAAGTAAACTTATGACAAGATGCTCAAATTCGCTAGTGTCAAGGAGCCTCAGACTAAAGTAATAATGTAGTATCAGGTTGCATCCATCAGACAGGTGAAAATTTTTAAAAGTGATATTACTTCTTCCTGAATGGATGTTGAAAGATGCTGGGATATGCTTTACCTAGGCAATCCTGCTCCTGAGACTATGTCCCATGGAAATAAAAGCAGAGTACACAAGGTTCTATATACAAACATGTTTATTGCAGCATTGTTTGCGGACGCACCCCCCCACACACCCCCATTCCCCCCCCCAAATGAAAACAAAGAGAATTCTGTAAATAGGGAGGATGCTTGAATAAATTAATAATACAGTTGACCCTTGAACTACATGGGGGTTGGGGCACCAACCCCCCCAAGCCATCAAAAATTCACACATAACTTTTAAACCCCCCCCAAACTTAACTACTAACAGCCTACTATTGGCTGGAAGCCTTACTTATAACATAGGCAGTCAATTAACATGTATTTTGTATGCGATGTGTATCATGTACTGTATTCTTATAATAAAGTAAGCCGGAGAAAAGAAAATGTTATTTAAAAAAATCACAGGGAAGAGGAAAAGAAACCTTTACAATACTATACTGTGTTTATCCAAAAAAAAGCTGTATGTAAGTGGACCTGTGCAGTTCAAACCCATGCTGTTCAAGGGTCAACTATACATCAATGCAGTGGAATGTTATGCAGACATCAACAAGAATGAAACAGAACTCTACCAGTATGTATGAAAATAAGATGCAGAAAAGTGTGTTAAATATCTCATTTTTATGAAATATGTATTTTAAGGTGTGTGTGTAATTTGTATATAATTATTTGGCCAGGAAGAAAAATATGAGAGGACACATACTGAATTGTTACTGTAGGTTAGAAGGCTAGAGTGGACAGGGAGAAGGGGGTAGTAAATCACAGGGGGGAAGAGTGAGCCCTGTACAAAGGGGAAAATACAAAGACCGCACTAAAGAAAAACCCCATATATGTGTGTATTTTTCTTCTTTAAAAAAAGTCTAGGAATCTGTTCTGCAACGTCTTTTCTGTATAGCCCCAAAGAAGGTAATCATTGTTAGGTCTATTGCTGGTGCCTGCAGCTGTCCACATGTGTGCAAGGCAAGCTCCTTCGCTGACGAAGAATATTCCAGTTGCTGTGAAGTGGACCCTTCATTAGAGTGCGGAGACCATGGTTTTGCCCAAGACCACGAAAATGCAGGGGGGCACATCCATCCACTTTAAATAATGCTTTTCAAAGCTTCACTACTAGTTAGCAAGAATAGCTAGTTAATATGGGAAGCCCCCCCCCCCGCCATGTCCCACATATAACCCATCTCTGGATCATGTCATAAATTATGGAATTGATTTGAGGGTTGGTCCTCTCTGCCTTTGTGCCAAAATTGCTGTGACCCCTAGCATTCCGTTTCCTCAAATTCCATCTCAGTGGTAGGCTTCTGGAAACTGTGTGGGCTTGTCCTTTAAATAAAATGAAGTAAGAAAATGTATCCTGGAAGAGTTATATCTATGCTGCATTTCTAATAAGATGCTTGCAATGGGTAATGGGAAACTTCCCATTTACAGTTCCTATGGCTGAGAAGGAGGTTCGTCACATCAAAAAAAAAAAAAAAAAATCAATCCAATACAAAGATGCAGGAAACAGCCTTCTTCATCTCTCCAGGAAAAAATGACAGGAGCCTGAGCTGAGGCTTTGGCAGTGGGTGTGGAAAAGACAGTCTGTTTCTCAAAGCCATGTGAGTATTTTGAAGGGGAACTTAGGTAGTAACATTTATAGAAACAGACAAGTCTGGAAGAAGAGTAGGTTTGGGGAGGTGAGAGATTTTTGACTGTCCACAAGTGGAGTTGGATATGCAGGCCAGGTGACAGGCATGGGGGTGGTAAAGGTTGAGCAGGGACTTGGAAATGTGAGAGTTGGACACAGGGGAGAGGTAAGGTCTGCAAAAGGTGAAAATAGAAGCCTGAACTGCCAAGAGTCTAGAGAGGGAAGGAAAGAGGAGAGCCAGAGACTGTAAATATCACGTCATGTAGGAATGGGAGGAGGAAGGATAAAGGTGTTGGGAGACGTGGGACAGGGAAGCTGGAAGTAGAAAGGGGTGGTGTCTGCCACCAAAGCCAGGGTTTTGTGCAAGAGCTTGCTCAGCGCAGGCAAATGCTGCGTACGGGGTGCAGATGTTAAGGACAGGTGGGGAGTACTCGGAGCAGGCAATTACAAGTAGTGATTTCAGAAAAGCATGCCAGTAGTCGACTTGAAAGCCAGATCGTGAAGGTTTAAGGAGTCATTGGCAAAGAGGCAGAGAAAATAAATGTAGACCACATTTACAAGATGTTCATGGTGAAAGGTGGTGGCAGAAAGAGCGTAAGATTAAGTGAGAGCAATTTGGAGCAGTAGGAATGTGATCATATGTAAGGGTCAAGAGAAAGGAGCCCAAGTGAAGGGAGAGACAGCACTTTAAAAGGGATATAATTAACAGATAGAGTGATGTCCCTTGGCAACAAGGGAAGCAAGCCTAGGACAGGGGAAGGAATACACGTTTCTTTAAGACTTGAAAAAGAGGAAAAGGATGAGTGAGTGGGAGGATGGATGGGTGGGTGCAGAGAAAAACGCTTAAACAATGTTGGTGATTCTTCTAATTATAAACACAATACATGTCTGTTTTAGAGAAATTGGAAAATGCAGAAAGTTGAAAAGAAGATGGAAATAACCTGTGGTCCCATTACCCAAGGATAATATTTGTTTATATTTCCATATATTTTTTCTATACAAAGGTTTACTTTTATCTTACAAATTTGGGATCATAGTGTATGATTTTGAATGCCCTTGCCTTAATTCTTGCTGAATGTATTTGAGCATTCCTCATTCCCATATATATTCTTTGAAAACAGCACTACTAATGGCTGCAAAATTGAAAGACTGTGACACATTTTGTTTAACTATTTTTGTCTTGGTGAGCAGTCCCGTGCCCAGTTTATCAATATTATAAATAACACCAGTATTCTTAGGAAGGACTCCCAGAGGATAGATGACCAAGTAAAATTGTGAATTAAAAAGAAATTCAATAGATTGCTTTCCAGAAAAGGTGTATCAGTGTATACTCCCAGCAGGGAGTGTACCTCACCAAGTGTGGATGTTATGAGAAAATACACATAAACAAAAATGTCTTTCTAATTACTAGGCCAAAAACATATGCTATTTTAATCTGTATTTCCACTATTACGTAGAGAGTTTAACATTTTAAATATCTTGATTAGATTTTTATATTTCATTTGCATACCATCTACTTTTGGTCTTTTGTATTTTTTTCTATTAGGCTCTAGGTTTTCCTTACTTCCTTCTACAACCTCTTTACATAATCAGAATACCTACCAACACTTTGTTATATTGTTTCAAAGCAAAAATCTCAGTTTTTGATTGGTCTTTTAATTTTGTTCATTGCATGTTTGATCTACAAAAGTTTTCAATTTGAATATGGTTGACTATATTGTTTTTCTTTTTGTTTTTTTTTTCTATTTCTTTTATATTAAGAAAGTCCTCTTGGGGCACCTGGGGGGCTCAGTCGGTTGGGGGTCTGCCTTCAGCTTAGGTCATGATCTCGGGGTCCTGGGATCGAGCCCCGTGTCAGGCTCTTTGCTCAGTGGGGAGTCTGCTTCTCCCTCTCTCCTGTTCATGTTCTCTCTCTCTCTCTCTCAAGTAAATAAAATCCTTAAAAAAAAGAAAGTCCTCTCTAGCCCCAAGATATTTAAAATATTCACTTTTATTTTTATCTATGCATTTATGGTTTCATTTTCTCCACTAATTCTCTAAATCACCTGAAATTTATTTTTATGTGAAATATGAAGAAGTGATCCAATTTTATTTCATCATAGTTAATCAGTTCACTGAACACCATCTGTACATTATATTTCATTTTCTTTCTGATTTGGGATACAACTTACTCTTAGACTAAAAACCATTTAAAGTTGTGACAGTCTTTTTCTGGACTGCCATGCATTCCTTTGATCTATCTGTCTTTCAACTCTAGTTCTGGTATTGCATTGTTTTAATTACTGTAGCTTTAAACTGTGTTTTAATATTAGAAGATAATTGCTAGTTTCTCTAGCCTATTGCTTTCCAACTTAGAACCTCTCAAGTTTTCCTTATAAAAATCCTGCTGGAATGGTTATGGGAGTAGCATTAAACTTACAACTTACTATGGGAAAAGTCAACATCTTGGCACTCTAGTATATGGGGCAGCACAGGGTATTGGCGAAGTGTTCAGCCTTGAGAGTCAGACTACTTGGGTTCAAATTCTGGCATTACTATTCCCTAGCTGTGTGACTTTTAGAAAGTTACTTAATCTTTCTGTGCCCCAGTTTCTTTTGGGGGGTTGGGGAGAGGAGGGAGGGGAAGAGGGAGCCTGATGCAGGGCTTGATTTCACGACCTGAGATCACGACCTGGCTGAAATCAAGAGTCGGACACAGTTGGATGCTTAACTGACTAAAGTCACCCAGGCGCCCCTGTGCTCCAGTTTCTTAATCTTAAAATGAGAATACTAATTGTACTTACTTGTAGGGTTTGTATACAGGTTAAGTAAATTAACACCTGTGTAAACAGGAATTTAGGACCGCACATGACACATAGTAAGCACTAAGTAAAAATTAAGTATGGTATCTCTCCATTTTTTAAAGTAGGTTGGGACCCTTATGTAAAGTACAGGCAGTCCTCTCTTTGCATGGTTCTGATATTCACGATTTTCACTTACCATGATTTAATTAAATAACACCAGTCTGCCAACAACATGGTTGAATTTCAGTCACCATGGTATATTAACTGAGTAATTGCATAAAGTACAAACTTAGGCGCTATCTCTTCAGTTCACAAATTCACTACATAAATAACAAAAGCACAGTGTGATTAGTGAGCAATCATATCATTTCTTTCAAAGTCTGTTGGTGATTATTCACTGAGCAAAACTGTGTAGTTGTGTTGTCTCTTTGTCTCTCAGTGATAAACTCATGTAACATTTTATAAAAATGGATCATCAAAAGAGTGCACAAAGATAAAAGTGCATCAAAGAAACAAAAAATGATATTGCTAGAAGTGAGACATAGATTAGAACATAAATGAGGTTACAGACAAAATAGCTAAACTTGGGAATTTGAGAGAGCCTAGAAATGCAGCCCCAGGAATTTAGTGAAATTATTGACATAAATGGTGTTATGAAAAGTTGTCATGACGAAAAGGATGGAGATGTTCCAGAGACAGTGACACCAGCAAACACCTACATGTAGAAGGGGCTTCTGGAGATATTTCACCACACTGAAAATGCAAAGGATCATCCGAATTATCCTTTATCCAAACCTTAATTTAAAAGGAGTTTGACAGGTTGTTAAGCTGTAGAAAATATAGCTCACTTGTATTGTAAGTTATATGAGGAGAAGAAAAGCAACTGGTAAAACTGACATTGGTTAGTTTTTTTTACAAAGTAATGCAACACTTTAATTCTCAGTGTTCCTAATGCTTAAATGGCAGTGTACTAAAAAAATAGTAATTTAATTTTTTTCCATTCCCTTATAAATTTATAACAGAATAGACAGTAAGAGAATTTTTAGTATTTTGATAAAAATGTTTAAAGATCATAGAACAATTGTAATTTTCCCCATTGATTATTAAGATTGCTTTGCACGGTTTCCGCATTTATGGTCTGTTTTACGGTTCTATACTACCTTGTTTATAACTTTTTCATATAGGCCATACCATACACACATTTCTCTTTTTTTAAGATTTTATTTATTTATTTGAGAGGGAGAGAGCACAAGAGCAGAGTGAGGGGCAGAGGGAGAAGCAGACTCCCCACTGAGCAGGGAGCCCAATGTGGGGCTTGATTACAGGACCCTGGATCATGACCTGAGCCAAAGGCAGATGCTTAACTGACTGAGCCACCCAGGTGCTCCTATGCACACATTTCTTAGTAAGATTGTTCTGAGTTGTTTTAAATTTATGGTTGCTGTTCGGAATGGGATTTGTTTTTATTATTTTGTTTTGCTTTTATTATTTTTTAATAGAATATTGCTGATAGATAAGACAGCTCTTGCTTTTTGTATATTTACTTAGTGTCTGAGTACTTTAAGCTCCTGCTATTTCTTTTTATTTTATTTTATTTTATTTTATTTTATTTTATTTTATTTTATTTTATTTTATTTTATTATGTTGTTAGTCACCATACAATACATCATTAGTTTTTGGTGTAGTGATCCATGATTCATTGTTGTCGCTATTTCTAACAGATTCTTGTTTGATTTGGTACCTGTCCCCTGGTAATTATGGCTCCAAATTCTACAAGGAACAGGTGCGTAAAAAAACAAAACAAAACAACACTCTGGCTAACTCAGAGAGAGGGCTGCTTGCCTTCTTCTGCTTTGGAGATAGGTCCTTGTTTCTGACAGCATAGCCCAGTGGGCTTGTTTCCAAAGCATTCTTGATGGCATGGCAGATCACCCTGAGTTCAAATCTCCAATAGCCACATACTAGCTGTGTGATCTCAACCCTGTGTGGACTAAACCTTACTGAGAAAGTTTTCCTGAGATAGAGGGATTAAGTGAGATATTGCATATAAAACACCTCTCTGGGAGTTAGCACAAAGAACAAGCTCAAGAAATGTTAAGTATTATTATTTTATTATTTTTTATCTTTTTGTATTGAGATATAATTGACATATAACATTATTAGTTTCAGATGTACAACATAGTGATGTGATATTTGTATATACTGCAAAATGATTACCACAGTATGTCTAGTTAACATCCATCACCACACATAATTACAAATTTTTTTCTTGTGATGAGAATTTTTAAGATCTACTCTCTCAGCAACTTTCAAATATACAATACAATATTATTAACTATTGTCACCATGCTGTATTAAGTCATCCCCATGACTTGTTTATTTTTTTAATTTTTACTTATTTATTTTAGGCAGGGGAGGGGCAGAGGGAGAAGGAGAATCTTAAGCAGGCTCCACGCCCAGCACGGAGCCTAACTCGGGGCTCCATCTCACGACCCTGAGATCATGACCTGAGACAAAATCAAGAGTTGGACAGTTAACTAAGTGAGCCACCCAGGCTCCCTGTGACTTGTTTCTTTTATAACTGGAAGTTTGTACCTTTGAATTCCCTTCACCCATTTCACACCACCAGTCTGTTCTCTATATCTGAGTTCAGTGGGGTATATGTGAGATCATATAGTATTTGTCTTCTATGTCTGATTTATTTCACCTAGCATAATTCCCTCCAGGTCCATCCATGTTGTCACAAATGGAAAGGGTTCCTTATTTTTTATGGCTGAATAATATGCCATTGTGTGTGTATACCACATTTTCTTTATATTTTATTATTTTAAAAATTATTATTACTTACAAACAACTTCTTTTTTCCTGGCCCAGCTATGCTGCTTCAGAGCCCACCCATGCTTTGTTTAAGGACATTTCTGCCAGGACTATGGCAGATGGTTGGGGTATGTTGCTGGTTTTCAATGTCATTGCATGTCCTTATCTCTGTGATTTCTTATGTATTTAAATGAGGAAGGTGGCTTCCATTTTAACTCAGAAGTCAATAAGAAGAAATTATGAGTTGGAAAGAAAGGTCTGGCATAGATATGTCTTCTCTCATTCCTCCCACGTTTATTTGGTTGCTAAGTCCTGTGAGCTACATCTCCAGTGGTTCTTGTATCCATCATTCCCCATCCCTTTCCATTCTCATTGTCTTATATCTGGACCTCGGCTTGCCCTTTAACCTCTATAATAGCTTCTATTTTTTTTTTTAAGATTTTACTTATTTAGAGAGAGAAATAGAGTGTGAGCAGGGGGAGGGGGCAGAGGGATAGAACCTCAAGGAGACTCTGCGCTGAGTGTGGACCCCGATGCAGGGCTGGAACCCAGGACCATGAGATCGTGACCTAAGCTAAAATCAAGAGTCAGTCGCTTAACCAACTGAGCCACCCAGGCACCCCTCTGTAATAGCTTCTAAATAGATCTTTCTGCCTCTCTTCTCTCACTACCATTACCTAGACCTTGTATCCGGAAATTCCTTCTAAACCCTTCCGCAACTCACCTTCTCACCATTGCTAACACCATTAGTAGCCTCACCTCTAAACGTGCCCAGTTACTCCCCATTGTTCAAATATATCTGTGCTTTTCTACTTCCATGTGTACTCACATTGTTCCTCCAGCCTAAAATTCTCGCCTCATCCCACCTCCATCTTTTAAAACCCTGCTCATTGTCATATGCCCTGCCTTCATGAAACCCATCTTGATTTTTCTTTTTCTACTGTCTCTCTCAGAAATCAGAATAAATCATTTCTTCTTCCATGTTTCAAACGTACTTGCTTGTACTTGTTTCCTTAAATTAAGTTCATCGTTCTTCTTAGAAGTAGAGGAGATCTCCATAAACTTAAAGTTGCTCAAGCACAAGAGCCATGTCCTCAGCATGTGGAGAGGTCCTAGAGGATCTCTACATTATATTGTATTTGTCTGCTTGTCTTTCAGCCAGCTCCCCACTAGCCTCCCACATTTGAAGAAGGGTAAGAACTGTGTCTTGTTCACCACTGTACCCCCAAGTGTCTGATGCAGATCCTTGCACATAGTAGGTGCTCAATAAAAGCTTGCAGAATCAAATAATAGCCCTCCCACTTCACTGACCTCTTCAACCCTGTGATTTGGGCCTCCTGTCTACTTCATCAACTACTGCTATCACTTGGAACTGCCTGCTTCACCTCTCAGAATCTTGAACTCTGAAATGCCTTCCAGTTACCAAAACTTTCCATCTTTTGGCGGCCTTGTTCAACCCCATTGCTGTGACTGATGGCCCCCTGACCTCTCTCTATTCTTCCAGTCAGTCCCTCTCTGACTTCCCTCACCTCCCTTCTCAGCTCAACATTCTGTTCTGTTCTTTCCAGAACTCTGGCTAGGGTGGGGTCACTGGGGCACAGAAATTTAGAGGGCACCGCATTTTTCTCCCACCACCTCTCTGGTCTCTGTTGGAAGCCTCACCCTGGCCCCAGGCCAGCCCCCTTGGCAGTCGCAGAGATGGATGGAGCTAGAGGCCTGAGGTCAAGGGCTGGGAGCACACCAGCCAGGGGACCTTTTGTGCACAGGGCTGCCCCTCCCCCTTCCAAGAGCAGCTTCCATTGAAGAGAAGGCAAGTTTCATGCTGCTTGCCCCGGGCGCCAAAAATGCTAGTTAGGGCTCTGGTTCTGTCCTCCCTTCCCTCACCCCTTGACACTGTGCCAATCTCATGCTGCTTTCCCTGCTTCAGAGCTACAGCAAGCCCTGTCACTGGGCTTCCTGGGACCACCACCAGTTCCAGCTGTCTGCCCTTGGTGGATGCTTGATGGCTAGCAGCTCATCTATCCTTTTAACTGCTATATGATGACTCTTGGGGAATAGTTGTATTGGGAATATTTTGTTGCAGGATGCAACAGAACACACACACACACAGGGAGAGAGAGAGAGAGAGGGAAGAACCTGAGAGTGAGCTGACAACAAGTTCCTCTCAAAGCCTGTTACCTCATCTGTAAAATGGAAATGATAATAGTATCTACTTTATAGCATTTTTCTATGGTATAAAGTGCATAGCAGAGTGCCTGGTACATACAACAAGCACTCAATAGATGTGAGTTCCCTTCCCTGAGTTTTGAATTATCCTCCTGCATTTACTCTTTCCAAGACTGTGGTGAGGATTACATCAAACAAACAAACAAACTAGTGAACCCACCTGCTATAGTAGGTTTAATAACTAGACCAACTCCAGAGGCCAGGCAGCAGCTCTTCTCCCCTTACTGTCCCCTTCTACACCACACCCCCTCAATACCACTGAAAGGCTCCTAAGAGAATTTCCCTTTCAGGATCTAGAAACTCAAAACTTTTTGAGCTGGTGCCAAGAATGTTCACTGCAGTCAATTTTGTCTATCATAAAGAGGCCAGCCTTGGGTTTCAAATTTTGCCACTGAGTGTTGGTCTCCTCCTTGACTGCAGTGGGAGATTTAAGTGCAGTTGAAATCAAAGCTATTTCTTTCTATCAGTGGGTTTTTAAAAACCCAGGGACATTCTTATCCATGTTTTTGGAATTGCAACCAACTCTAAGGTCAGGTTGCAAAAAAGTGAGACCATTATAAGATTCTTTACTTTACTTTTACCCAAATGTGTTTCTTTTCCAAAGCCCAGCATTCTATGTGCATGTTCATTATATGTTGTTTCCAGCTGACTTACCCTTTAGAAAAGTCAGAGCCACAGGAAATGCATGCCCTAGAAGTGACTCGGTCACTACAATAGCACATATCCTGCACACTTAACCTCCAAGGAAATTTGGCCTGTGGGCTCACCACTCCACGTAAACTAAACCAGGCTCTATTTCCTATGTCTGGGAGCACCTGATTTTGTTAACATTTTGTTTATTTATTATACAAGAATGATGTCTTAAACTAGCTCATAGCATTTTCAGAGCAAAATATTTTAATTTTGTTAAGGTCTGATTTTTCAACTTGTTTCCTTTATGGTTTGTGCTTCTGGTGTTAAGTATAAAAACCCCTGGTCCCAAAGATTTTCCCCTATGTGTTTTTTTTTTCCTGAAAGTCATATATTTGACATTTAAGTCTATGACCCATTTTTGTATAAGGTGTAAGACATAGATCGAAGTTCATTCTTTTGCCTATGGATGTCCATGTGCTCCAGCATCACTTGCTGAAAACACTATATCACCTCCATTGAATTGCTTTGCATCTTTGTGAAACATCAGTTGGGCACATTGGTATGAATCTATTTCTGAGTTCTCTATTCTGTTCCATTGATCTATGTGTCTATTCTTTGGCCAATACCACATTGTCTTGATAACTATAGGTATAGACTAACCCTTAATATCAGGTGGAGTGATTCCTCCCTCTTTTTTCTTCTCTTTATTAAAGATAGTTTTTGCTACTCTAGGGTCTATGACTTTCCATATAAATTTTAGAATAAGCTTGTCTATATCTACCAAAATCCTTGCTGACATTTTGATAGGAATTGCATGAAATCTATAGATCGGTTAGGGAAGAATTGACATCTTTACTATGGTGAGTCTTCCAATCCATGAACACAACATATTCCTCCATTTGTTTAGGTGTTCTTTGATTTCTTTCATCAATGTTTTATAATTCAAGCATACAAGTCTGTACATGTTTCATTTTTCTTAAAGTAATTGTAAATTATATATTGTTTTTCCATTTTGGTTTTCAGATGTTCATTGTTAGCATAAGGAATGCAACTGATATTTATGTATCTAGTATCTTGCAACCTTAATGAATTAATTCATAACTTGCAAGAGTTTTTGTGTCAATTTCTTGGGATTTTGTATTTATACGGCACGTCATCTGCAAATAGGGACAGTTTTTTCTCTTCCTTTTCTTCCTTTTCAGTCTATATGCCTTTTGTTTCTTCTTCTTGCCTATTGCATGGCTAGAACTTCTAGTACAATGTTGAGTAAGAGTACTGAAAGCTAACATCATTGCTTTGTTTTAGATTTTAAGGGAAAAGCCTTCAGCCTTTCACCATTATGAATGATGTTCACTGTAGGTTTGTAGAGCTCTTCATCAAGTTGAGGTGGTTCTTCTTCATTCTTAATTTGCTAAGACATTTTGTTTTGTTTTTGTAAATTATGAATGGTTGTTGAACTTTGTCAACTACTTTTTTCTGAATCTATTAATATGATCATTTGATTTTTCTTCTTTAGGCTGTTGGTATGGGGATTACATCATTTGATTTTTTTTCATTGATTTGAATTTTTGGATAGTGAACCAGCCTTGGTTAATAAATCCTATTTGGTCATTGTTTATAATTCGTTTCATACATTGCTGTATTTGAGTTGCAAATATTTTTATACATTGCTGTATTTGAGTTACTAAGAATTTCTGAGGATTTTTGAATCAAAGTTCTTAATAGGTATTGGTCTTCAGTTTCCTTTTTTCTTTCTTTTGTTTTTGTACTGTGTCTGGTTTTGGAATCAAGGTAATGCTTGTCACAGAAAATGAGTTGGAAAGTGCTTCCTATTTTATTTTCTGAAAGAATTTGTGTAAGATTGGAGTTTATTCTTTAAATATTTGGTAGACTTCTCCAGTGAAACCATCTGAGCTTGGATATTATGTTTTGGGGGGAGTTTTTAATTACAAATACAATTTCTTTAATGGTCATACAACCATTCAGGATGCCTATTTCAACTCTGTTGAGGTTTGATAATTTGTGGTTTTCAAGGATTTGTTTCTGTTTCATCTAAGTTGTCAAATTAATGAGCCTACAGTTGTTTGTAGTCTTCCCTTATTTTTCTTTTAATGGATACATGCTTTGTAGTGTTATCCCTGCTTTGTACCTGATGTCGTTTGTGTCTTCTCTCTTTTCATCTTTCTCAGTCTTTTATTGATTTTTTTTCAAAGAACCAGTGCTTTGTTTCATTGATTTTTCTCTCCTGTTTTTCTATTTTCAGTTTTATTTATTTGTTTGCACCTTTATCATTTTCTTCCTTCTGCTTGCTTTGGGTTTATTTTGCTCTTCTGTTTTTAGGAGTTAGGAATTTAGATGATTGATTTGAGATATATCTTCCTTTCACATGTTAGCATTTAGTGCTATACATTGGCCTTTCCACACTGGTATAGCTGAATCCCACATATTTTAATAGGTTTGTTTTCATTTTCTTTTTTTTTTTTTTGTATTTTCATTTTCATTCAGTTCTCTACATTTTAAAATTTTTGTTTGAAACTGCCTCTATGATCCATGAATTATTTAGAAGTAATTTCTAAATGTTTAGAAAATCTGTTATCTTTCTGTTATTGATTTTTAGTTTGATCCCACTGTGGTCAGAGTATATACTCTGAATGATTTCAGTAATTTTTTTTTTGAAAGAGAGAGAGAGAGAAAGTATGCAAGTGGTGGTCGGGGGAGGGGTAGAGGGAGAAGGAGAGAGAGAGTTCCAAGCAGGCCCTATGCCCAGCGTGGAGCCCGATGTAGGACCCAATCTCACAACCCTGAGATCATGACCTGAGTTGAAATCAAGAGTCAGACGCTTAACTAACTGAGCCACCCAGGTGCCCCTGATTTCAGTTCTTTTAGGTAGCTCGTAGTGTTTGAACACTGTGAGAAATAGCATTTTTCCATATTTGAGGCATTTGGGGAACACAGTGCTGCATGAAGAGATGCATAGTTCTTTTTGTTGGGGGACAGGAAGTTATTACTTCTTGAGCACCTATTGCTCACTCCCTCACTGAGTGCTTTACATACATAATTTTGTCTAATCCTCTCAATAACCCTTTGAAGTCGCTACTATTATCAACCCCATTTTATTTTATTTATTATTTTTTAAAGATTTTATTTATTTATTTGACAGAGAGATAGCAAGAGAGGGAACACAAGGAGGGGGAGTGGGAGAGGGAGAAGCAGGCCTCCTGCCGAGCAGGGAGCCTGATGCGGGGCTCAGTCCCAGGACCCTGAGATCATGACCTGAGCTGAAGGCAGTCACTTAAGCGACTGAGCCACCCAGGCGCCCCAACCCCATTTTGAATATGGGAAAACTGAGACCAGAGAGTTTAAGTGACTTGCCTGATTTCACTTGGCAAATATGGGATTTGAATTTTGGTCTTTCTATCTTAAAAGCTCTTTACACTAGAGAGTTACAGATGAAAAAAACTGCTAAGGACATGAGGAATAAAAGGTAAAATGGGACCATGTCCTAGAAAAGCAAGCAGGCAACCAGTTATCCAATGTTCCTCTTGTTGCTGCTTTTCTATGATGATGTTTAGATACCTATGTCAATTTGATATTTAATTTTTAAAATCTTAATTCAGATTATATGGATTTTTTTGCACCACACAATGTCAAATAATTAGTTTGATTATAATAATGTAGAGTTTAATGGCTGAGTGTCTTAAGATGGGTTGCTGTATCTGTACAACAGGGAGCAAAATACCTACCCCAAAGAGTATTAGCACTGAGATAAGGGATCTGAAAGTGTTTTCACCATCAAGCACTATTCAAATATATGGGATTATTATGATAATAGAGATGATGCTTATGTTTCTCTAGGAGCCAAGGCCCTTGTCCATGGTGTAGAACAAATGTTTTCAGCCTTGAGGCCACAGGCCTCATGGGTAGGCTTCTCTGAGACTGTGTGTAAACAATAGGGGAAGATGCGTTTAGGGGTGGGAGACTTATCATCTCCTCCCAAAGAGTATTTGAAACTGACTAGCTGAGTAAATGAATGAATGAAACAGGAATGTCTGACCATGTGATATAGGAAATAGCACACAGTCACTGACTTCTGCATACTGAAGTGGCTTTGTCGGGTGTAACCAACCTGAAGACAATTTATTTTCTTATCCCCAGACTTGAACGGCCTATATGCTACTTTCCACCTGAACTGAGCTTAGCAAGAAGCATGTTCACAAGACTGTGTGTATACCTGCATAGGAAGCTTCAGGCATTTTACAGATGAAACAATCCTCCTCAAGTTTCCATTTTGAACATTTTTTTAAAGATTTTATTTATTTATTTGAGAGAGAGAGAATCAGAGGGGGGAGGGTAAGAGGGACCCTCCACACTGAGCAGGGAGCCTGATGCGGGACTTGATCCAGGACTCCGAGATCATGACCTGAGCCAAAGGCAGTCGCCCAACCAACTGAGCCATGCAGGCGTCCTCCATTTTGAACAGGTCTGTACCTTAGCCAATTAGGAACTGAACTAAGAGAATTCGGTGCTTGGAGTGTTACCATGGAACAACTGAGGACATAAGGACCGTGACACCTCTGCTATTGGTGTAAAAGCACCCCCCTGCCCCATAAAGTGACCTTTACATGGCAAAATTGGTCTGGACCAAGCAACACATTGTAAGGGGCACAGAAGAAGCTCAATGAATGACTCAGAATCCAGGTGATGAAAGAAGAAGATTCAGGCAAACCTGGGAGAGATGCAATTTCTTTAGCCACATTTGGATAAGGAATTGCATAGCTCTGAAGATAGGAGGTATTAGAAATGATGTAAGGGCTGACCAGTTGGCATTTATGAGGCTTGAGTTAGCCTGGCAGGACAGCTAGACCTCAAGGGCCTGTGTTGGGGTTGGGTCTCAGGACCCAGGCTGTATCAGACCAGGTGTCTGTCTGGAATGACTTGAAGCACATGGTCATGGTCCCAGAGGAAAACCGAGATAGGTAACTTTGTAGTATCAGTCATTGAGTGTGAGGGGCTAGAAGTTTGCCAAATAAAATACAGGATGACAGTACTTCATGGGAAATACATATACTACATATTAAATGAACATGCTGTATTTTTATTTGCTGAATAGGTCCAGAGATAGGACCTGAGGTAAAGAGACTAGTAATTCTCAAACTTTTCTTCTTCTTTTAAGTAGGCCCCAGTGTGGTGCTTGAACTCATGACCCTGAGATGAAGACCTGAGTTGGATGCTTAACTGACTGAGTCACCCAGGCACCCCTTTAAAAAAAGTTTTTTTAAGTAATTCTCAGACTTGTGCATACGAATCACCTGAGAAGTCAGCAGGTATGGGATGGGCCTCAAGCACTTGCTGTTCTAAAATGTTCCCAGGTGATGCTAATGATGTTGGCCACAGACCATGCATTAAATAGCAAGGGACTGGATAGTTGTGTCAGTTACTGATTGAGGTGCCTTTCTCATTCCACAGTAAAAGTTCCATCATTACCAACTAACTCTTCTGTCATTACTTCAAACCCCAAGTGAAAGAATGTCTTCGGCAGTGTTGCAGATAGTGTCTAGAGGTGCCTGGAACAGGTGATAGATTTGGAATCCAAATTGGGTAGACAAGGCAAGCAGAAACTCTAACAGAATGGAGCAATAACAGAATTCATTGCTCTAACCCAGTAGTTGCCAAATTGTCTGCACATTATCATCACCAGGAGATCTTTTTAAAAATTCCAGAGCCTATGCCTTCCAAGACTAACTAAATTACAATCTTCGCAGGGTGGGTGGGTTGGAAATGGGCACGGTATTGTTGAAGCTCCGCAGGTGATCCTTATGTGCAGACGATTTGGGGAACCACTGTTCTAGTGCCAGTACTGGCAATGAGAGCATCTAAGCAAGAACAAAAAATGTTTTTATAGTTCCAAAAAATGAACTGGAGAGGTAAAGCCAAGCAGACGGGTCTAAGGAACCTTCGTTGGCTTAAAAGAAAGCATAAACTCTTTTTTTTTTAAAGATTTTATTTATTTATTTGAGAGAGAGAATGAGATAGAGCATGAGAGGGAAGAGGGTCAGAGGGAGAAGCAGACTCCCCGCTGAGCAGGGAGCCCGATGCGGGACTCGATCCTGGGACTCCAGGATCATGACCTGAGCCGAAGGCAGTCGCTTAACCAACTGAGCCACCCAGGCGCCCGAAAGCATAAACTCTTAAGCAATTCTCAGAATAACTACTTCCAAGGCCCTCTCTTGGATGTTCTGATTGGAGATTTCTGGAAGCTCCAGGGCCTGACTTTGAAGTGTCAAATTTCTGGTCCCTCTTGGACTGACTACAGTTTCAATTTTCCCTGTCACCCGCACCTTCTACCTGACATTGAGCACAAATATTTGGAACTGTGGCAAGTCATCCGCTGATACTACTTGGATGTGAAAGCATGGGGAAAAAAAACACTCTGTCTACGCAAGGTAATTATATTCTCTCCTCTTACTAAAACAAAACAAAAACAAAAATGTAAAAAAACACTTTTGCTTTCTATAGCACTGGTTCTCAAACTTGGTTGCACGTTTGGATCAGCTGGGAAGCTGGAAAAATACTGATGCATGGTCCTACCCCCAGAGATTTTAACTTAATTGATATAAGGTGCAGAATGGGCTTTGGGTTTTTTGAAAAAGCCCCAGGTGATTCTAATGTTCAAAGCATTTGACTACGACTGGTAAAGCGCTGGGGCTTATTGATTTTGTGTTCCCAAACAGCAGTGTTAACATAACTTGGGAACTTGTCAGAAATGCAAAATCTGAGAACTCACCCCAGGCCTAGACATCCAGAATCTCTAGGGGTTGGGCCCAGCAATCTGCGTTTTAACAAGCCATCCAGGTAATTCTAATGCTTGCTCAAATTTGAGAACCACTCATTTAGGACTGAGGCAGTCTTCTTAAACTTCCTTGGCAATTTCCATTTTTTCAAGATGGTAATCATATGAGTGTACATGGTGCTGATTATTGATTTAATATCCTCAGTAGTAATAACAGGAAACATATGTGCCATACTAAATGAAGTAATATATAAGGTATATATATATATATAAAATGCCTTCACTACTTTTTTGCTATCATGCTTTCACTTTCTCTCTCTCTCACTCACACACACACACACACATGCACACACCCAAGTCCTGTGCAATGACAGAGAGTAGCACTGAAAGTTAGGGATGAAAGGAACAGAAGAGGTAAAGACTAAACAGAAAGTTTAGCTTGAAGTATAAGCTCAGAGATAAATTAAAATTGACTTGAAAGAGTAATGCTTAGTAGAAGATTGACAGAAGGAGCTGGGAACAACCATAATGTTTACATATGGGTGGATCCCCAAGCCCAGTCAGTTTCTGCCAATAAGTGGTTCTTAGCCATTTCATCATGCCACCTTTTGGGCCACACTCTAGCCTGGATGAAGTCTAGGAATTGTGGGACTTATTTCCCAGTCGTCTGCTCTCCAGGGCTCGGTATGACTTTTAGGCAAATCTCTTAAGGGGCTTGAAGTTTTCCCCAGTTTCAGTATGTGAAAGATATGTGCCTATTCTATTCCTATAGTCTGCCCAGGGGAGTATCTCTCCTGAGTCTTCCCGGCACTGCTCATCCACTCCAGAGCTCTAGCCACAGTGGAGACGAGATGGATAGCTGCTGTGCAAACCAACAGGGTACTTTAACTCTCACTGTTGCTGGAGCCAGAGGGAACCTGAGTCTGGGACTAGAGAATCTTAGATTGTTGTGGGGGGGGGGGGGCGCGGACAGACAAGGGAAAGACATGAATGTAGCCATCTTTATCTTTAAGACTCTCCTTTTTCCCTCAGCCAAAAACACATGCATGCTTTTGGTCCTTAAAACTTTGTGATTCTGAGTATTCAAACCTGTTTTGTGCCATTTACATAAAACACATTAGACATTGATGTAATTTTTATGAGCCATACACAGGGAATAACTTCTTTGTAACTATTAACATCAGGCTTGTTGGGGGCCTCCTCTAGACAGTTTCTACAAAAAGACAATATTGACAATAGAAATTTCTGGCTAGTATAAACTTTAGAGATCTCATTTTATGGACCAGGAAGGTGAGGCTTAAAATCATCAGTTATTTGAAGACCAAGTTCTTAACCGTGCCCTGTTCTGGAAGTATCTAACCCAAATACGGACACTTCTCTAAAACTTAATTTTCCTCAAGTTCATTCTTTACTCGTGAGTTTAACACATGCCTTTTGTAATGCTCAAAACCATGAAACTGGCTTTGCAAACCACAGTCAGGCTGAGGGGCATTTGGGCTGTAAGCCTTCCTTTCCTGATGATTATGAACATGCCTATCAGCTAGTAGCAGAATGAGCCTTAGAAGGGAATTGTTGCAAGTCTCTGCAAAAGTGTGATGAACAGTATTTGTTATAACTGTAAACATGCTATGTTAACTGTTTGAACCAAGTCTGTTGAACCCCAAAGTTTAGAATAGCAGCAGACCCCACATCGATGACTTCCCCGTTTGAGTGAAGATATGGCTCTGACTCTTGATACATGGTCCTCAGGATTGTAATCTTGAAATCTTTTCCTCCCATCCTGGAGGCACACTTTTTGGAACTCCTTTTATCATCGGTGGGAGGGGGTGGGTTGAAAGTCGCGTCTGTACGTGTTTTCTGTGCTAATCTGAGAGCTGGACTCAACCCCAAGACTTGGGTCACTTACACACAGAGATCTCATTGTGAGGGGGGAGGAAAATGGCAGTTCCTCAGCTGCACTTTGAAATTCTGCATTAAAAAAAAACCCACTAAGTATTCATAAGCCTCTTATTTAATGAATGAATCCCTTTGTTGTTTATATCCTTCACAACTCAGGGAACAAATAGGGTTTAGTTGCTAGAAAGTGAAAACTTCAAGCTCATCAGAATGGGGGAAATAGTAGGCAATTTAGATAACAGTGGAAATGGCTCCATCCCAAGTTCTTGGTACCTGCTCCTAAGGGCCAACCAATGCTATCTTTTTCAGTGTATCCACCTCCACTCTAGGGCATTCTTCAAAAATGGGCGGCAAGATGTTGACCAGCATAAATCTGTATTGAGCTGGTGATGTGCTCACCTGAAATCAGGAGACAGAGGAACAGATCAACCAGTGAGGTTTGGTAATTGGCAATTGCCAGTGACTGGCCTGACTACTTTCTGCCACGTGCCTTCATCTTGCTCCCTCCTCTTGTGTCTAAGATTGGCATTTACTTCTCCAGAATGAGTAAACCACCGAGGAAGCATTTTAAAGATCCAACTCTCTCAGAATAGATCCAAAAGAAAACTCTGAGTCCACATGATTTCAAAATGGAAATGGGATAAATTCATTCTTGGGTCCTCCCACTCATAGTTTCAAGAAGCTCTTCAATATTAATTAGTAAGCTGTGAATTCAGTTCTGTGCAATTATGATGAGCCAGTTTTTGGAGTATGAAAGAGCTAACTTATCGTATTTTTGAATTACTCATCTAGAAGCCCGAGTATTTTTGTATTTCCATATTTCTCGAGTAGCACTTAATTTAATCTTAGCCCCATTTCTTTCAATAAACCATTGTTGCGTCTCATAAGCAGCACAGCTTCTTCCTCTAACTCATCTCCCCGTGAAATTGGTTTAATGAAGCAGAAAGGTATGAAGCATTAGCAACAGTGGAATCCATGTGGTAGCACTTCATTTTTCAGAGGCACTCACATTTCCACCCTAATTTATAAAATCAGCACACAAATGATTTTTATCACGGCCATTACATCAGTATAAATTACTGCCTTTTTTTTATAACACGGCAGTTAGTCAAACTGTTGAAATGATATCTATTAGTCAAGGATGGGGGGAGAGGTGGGTAAGAGTTAGTGAAAATGAGGGCTGATGGTTGTCTTACAGAAACACTAATATTAATTTACCATAATGAACACCGATGGGGTATTTTGCAGATGTACAGATGAAAATTAAATGCACAAAGTGAAGCAAATGGGTCAATTTGTTCAGGACAAAGAAAGGGACCTTCAATAAACAAACGGTGCTATATAGAGACAGGCAGCTATACAATTAGTCAGGCACTCCCCCTGTCCGGTGGGCAGGCCGCAGCCACCCTGGACAGGAGCCATTGTGGTTCCCTCCCGCGTGGGTGTCTTCATTTATCTCATTGTAGGAACTGTCATCCTGGTTTTGTGCCCTGCAGCCTTGCCATGTCAAATCCATCCTGCCAGAGCCTCCTTGGAGAGTAATACCCCCTGGCATCTCTTCTTTTCACCATTTGCCACCTAGGTCGCTTGCTAGAACCTAGTTGCCCTCCTTTCAAGTTTAGGGAAACCTCAGGCATCTGACCTCGGTAATCTGGGCATGTGATCATTTGGGTGGGATTGGGTGGATGGTTCCCTTTGCTCCCCGCTGTGAACCACAGTTGACTAAGCAAACAGTTGACTAGTTAGACAGTTTCTTTTGGAGAGAGGGTATGGAAGGATGGGTATAGGATGAGTTTAACCTTAAAAGAATAAATTGCTCATGTATTTCAGAAGTGACATTTAAACATAAACAATCTGTGTAAAAATTGGAAGTCATTCTTGTCCATGGAATGGTGTGGTTGCTCTGGGTATGCTTCTGGGCTGTGAATTCTACCCAACAATAATTAAACAATATTGAAAATGCATTCCCTGGGGCACCTGGGTGGCCCAGTCGGTTGAGAGACCACTTCTTCATAATAAAAATAAAAAAAAAATTAGTTCATAAAAAAAAAGAGAGACCACTTCTTGGTTTAGGCTCAGGTCATGATCTCATGGGTCATAAGATGGAGCCATGCCTGGGGCTCCGCCCTCAGCAAGGAGTCTGCTTGAAGATTCTCTCCCTCTGCTCCTCCCTCCACTTGCACATGCTCACCCTCTCTCTCTCTCTAAAATAAAATAAAACTAAATCTTAAAAAAAGAAAATGCATTCCCTTCTTCATACTGGCTTCACTATCAACCTACCAGTCTAACTTAATGAGAATATATAAAATTTTTATGGGAAATTCTGAGTTCTATATTTATTTAATAATTCATTCCATTAACAAATATTTATTGGGCATGTGCTATATGCCAGGGACAAGGCTAGGTGCTTAGGATCCAATGGCAAATGAGCCTTCTAGTGGAGAAAGCAATTATTGAACAAGTAATTCCAAGCAAGGTTTATGGGGCTCCTGAGGTTGCTTGTAATTCCACATTGGTTTCTATTATGCCTTATTACTCAAGGCCAGGGTGTATGCAAGGAATATGAACTTATTGATCATAGTCAGTGACCATGTCTGTTTAGGTCTTGGTAATTTCTGAAAACCAGGTGCATACTGGTCTTTACCAAATTTGGGATACTATTGAATGGTATCAAAGTACAACTTAATATTGATTTTTCAGGTCTGCATCCTACAATCCAATAAAGCCTGATATTTTCAAAGAAACAGCTCTGCAGCAGTTGGGAAATAGGCTTCAATGAAATTTGGCCCCCTGGTAAACATCACAACTATTTGCTTGTATTGAATGAGGTCAGTAGTTCACAAGCCCAGTAATCTTATTAGACAAACCAAAATTAGTGAAATTTGGTATCAAAAGTTCTATAATAGAATAAGAAAGGTAGAATCTATCTTTTTGCTTTGCTTTTTCATTGTTTGAGATTTTATATATATATATGTATATATATACATACACACATATATCTCCTGATTTTATTGACTATCCTCATCTAAATAAGAGGAAGGGTCTCTTCTTTAGATGATGGCCTTAGAGATGTAACTAATTCCTTAAGTACCCTTTCTTAGTCATAAGCCATGGAAAGTATCACATTCTGCCAGTGCTTTTAGACCAGGGGCTAGGATACTTTTTCTGAAAAAAAGGGCCAGATAGTATTTTTAGCTTTGTTGGCCATACAGTGTCTGACTCAATTCCACTGTTGTTACACAAGAGCAGCCATAGATAATACATAAATCAATGAGTATGGCTGTGTTCCAATAAAACTATATTTACATCCTTTTTATGACTGTGTAATATTCTACTGTGTGTATACATACCACATTTTTCTTATCATTCATCTATTGATGGACACTTGGGTTGCTTCCATGTCTTGGCTATTTTAAATAATGCTGCAATAAGTAGGAAGTGGACCTGAATTGGCCCATAGTCCATAGTTTGCCAACCCTGGTTTTAGAGCATAAGAAACTTCTGTGGTTTCGGGAAAATAAAAACAAATGGAGGACAGGTCAGCAAAGCATGGTCATGAAGCATTATCAAGCTACACTTATAAAGAGGTTCCTTTTGCTTAATTACTCACCCTCTCACTGCTTAGGAAGCACAGTTCCTAATTTACAGCTGAACTTGAGCATTATGTAAGACCCTCGGACCTGAACTTATTCACCTAGCTTTCTTCCCCTAGTTTGTATATTCTTCCATAGCATCATCTTTTTCTGATCTTGGCTTTTAAGGTTTTGATTCATGGTTTGCTATATATTACCTGTTGTGCTTGCTCTTTATGGAGATAATGTCCTTTCTGACTGGTTTTTCAGGCCTGACTCTTGGGCTCCAGTTGAAACTCATCTCCTGACATTTCCCTTTGCCTGTAACTCAGATTTCCCAGGCCCCACCATGGGGTATTTGTTCAGCTCATTTCTTTCCTAGGATTCAACCCTGTTCACCTTCTCAGATGTTCTTTCTTCCATCTCCTGCTTTGATTGACTTATCCTTCTCAGCCCTGAAGAGGTATACAAAGGTGAGTCTAGTATCACAATGTGTTCTGTACATGAATCTATGCTCCTGGAGAGCCCCAGACTGCAGTAAAGAAACACAAGGGGCACATCCACATTCATGCTCTCTCTCATCTCTCTCCATATGTGCACATGTGTATACACACACACACACACACACACAAATATCAGCACTTACTATTGCCAAGCACTCTGGTGAGTGTTTTTACATAATTAGCTCATTTAGTTCCCACAGGTACTCTGATAAGGCATGCATTACATTATTAATATTATAATTGTTATTATTTTATCATCATTATCATCTCCATCACTTCCATTTTACAGATGAGAAAACTGAGGCCCAGAGCAGTTTAATTAACCTTCCCAAGGTCAGACAATGAGAGAAGGTAGCAGAGAGCAGATTTGTACTAAGTTTGATTGGAACCAGAGCTTGTGCTCTGATCATCAGAACAGCAGAGTTGTTGGTTGCTCTGCTGTAGTAGTTGCCTCAGAGATTCTAAGTAACAGAGACTTTACTGCTAAAGGGTTGAGACCCCTTCTTGTCTTTCTTTGCTTTTTCTTTTTTTTAAAAGATTTTATTTTTAAGTAATCGCTACACCTAATATGGGGCTCGAACTTACAACCCTGATATCAAGAAGGGCATGCTCTACCGACTGAGCCAGCCAGGTGCTCCTCTTTGCTTTTTCTAGGTTATTGTCCCTCTATCTCCTGGCTCTACTTCTAGAAGTCCACAGCCCTTACAGAAACCCACTCCCCTGTCCTGATCCAAGCCTCTACAGTGAAACAATGGCTTCATGTGGACAACCTGCACTATGGTCACACAAAACGGGTTTGATTTCTGGCTCTGAACCTTACTGGTTGTATAAACTGGGCAGGTTACTTAACCTTTCTGAAACTCAGTTTCTTCATTTTTAAAAGAAGGACAATAATAGAACTTACCAGACAGGGTTGTTAGGAGGAAGGAAAGAAATAGTATACGTAAAACCCTTGGACCAATGCCTGGCACAAAATATTGCTCAACACATGGTGGCTGCTATCGATATTTCTCCACCCACCTCAAAGACCACTGCCCCTCCCCAATGATTTTCCCCTCTCCCTTACCATCATCCATGGTAAATATATCATCTATTTAGGCACTTGAGGGACTCCCTGACTTTTATACTCCAGGTGACCTTTATAGCCATTTACTTTCGTCATCATTCTCTCAATGGTATATTTTTATTTATTTTTTTCAACTAAGATCTACTTTCTTTTTAGGGAAAAATGTGCTGAGTGATTTCATTTATATAATAATCTTGAAATAATAATTTTTAAAAATGAACAGATTAGTGGTTGCATGTACAGGAAAAAAAAAATCAGAAACTGCCCCTGAGGAAGTTCAATATTGGACTTCCTATATAAAGACTTTAAATCAACTGTCTTAAATATGCTCAAAGATCTAAAGGAAGCCATGGAAAAAGAACTAAAGGAAACCAGGAGAACAATGTCTCACTGAATAGAGAATATCAATAAAGAGATAGAAATTATAAAAATGAAGGAAATAGAAATTCTGGAACTTAAAAGTATAAAAACTAAAATGAAAAAGTCAGTAGGGGGGTTCCACAGCAGATTTAATCAGGCATAACAAAATAATTATCAAACATGAAGATAGGTCAATTGAGATTATCAAATCTGAGGAACATAAAGAAAAAATAATGAAAAATGTACAGAGGCTAAGAAACCCAAGGGAGACCTTCAAACAAATGAATATATTGTTAATGAGAATCTCAGAGGAAAAGAAAAAGAAAGGAGCAGGAAGAATTGCTGGTATAAATTCAAAGAGATCCACACCAAGACACATTATAGTCAGATTGTCAAAATAAAAGCGAAAGAGTAAATCTTAAAGTCAGCAAGAGAGAAGTAACTCATCATATATAAAGGATACTCAATAGGATTAACAACCAGTTTAACCTCAGAAACCATGATGGGCAGAAGGCACTGGTATGACATATGTAAAGTGCTAAAAGAAAGAATTGTAAACCAAAAATTCTATATCCCACAAAACTATCCTTCACAAATGAAGAAAAAAATTAAGATATCACAAGATAAACAAAAGCTGAGTTGTCACTAGTAGATCTACCTTATAAGAAATGCTAAAGGGAGTCCTCTAGTCTGAAATGAAAGGACACGGGACAATAACTAGAAGCCAAAGAAATAAGGAGGAGCAGTAAGATAAATGGAAAAGAGAGTAGTATTGCATTTTTTGTTTTAAATTCTTTTTTCTTTTATATGATTTAAAAGGCAAATGTTTAAAATGATAGTTATATATCTTTGTTAATGGACACACAATGTCTATAGATGAAGTTTGTGACAATAACATAAAGGGTGGAAGGAGCTGTAAAGGAACAAAATTTTGCATACTGTTAAAGGAGGTTGGTCCTAATGTAAACTCAATTGTTGCAAAGTTAAGATATTAATAGTAATCCTCAGGGTAACCACTAAGAAATAAAAAACTAAAAAATATACAGAAAATAACAGAATCAAAATGGTACACTAGGAAAAAAATCAGTCACAACAGAAGGGAGTAATGGAGAAACTAAGGAGTAAAAAATAAAAGTATAAGACGTATAGAAAATAATTAACAAGGGGAGCCTGGGTGGCTCATTCAGTTAAGCATCTGCCTTCAGCTCAGGTCATGATCCCAGGGTCCTGGGATCGAGCTCTACATTGGGCTCCCTGCTCCACGGGAAGCCTGCTTCTCCCTCTCCCACTCCCCCTCCTTGTGTTCCCTCTCTTGCTATGTCTCTCTGTCAAATAAATAAATAAGATCTTTAAAAAGAAAAAAGAAAGAAAGAAAATAATTAACAAAATGGCAAAAGTTAAGTCCTTTCTTATCAGTAATTACTTTATTCATTTTTAAGACTTTTTTTTAAGTAATCTCTATGATCATCATAGGGCTCAAACTCACAACCCCATGATCAAGAGTTGCATGCTCCACAACTGAGCCAGCCAGGTGCCCCAGTAATCACTTCAGATAAAATGGTTTAAACTCTCCAATTAAAAGGCAGACATTGGCAGAATGGATAAATAAACATAGTCCAACTATCCATCCATAGAAGAGAAACTTTAGATCCAAAGACACAAATACATTGAAAATAAAAGGAAAGGAAAAGACATTCCATGCAAATAGTAACCAAAAGAGCCGGTGTGGCTATACTAATATCAGACAAAATAGACAGTCTCTCTTTCTCTAAAATAAGTAAGTAAATAAATAAATAAATGAAATCTTTAAAAAACAGAACTACCGTATGTTCCAGCAGTTGCACTGCTAGGTATTTCCCCAAAGAATACAAAATACTAATTCAAAGGGATACATGCACCACGATGTTTATAGCAACATTATCTACAACAGCCAAATCATGGAAACAACCCAAGTGTCCATTGACTGATGAATGGGTGAAGGAGATGTGATATGTATATATATATATATATATATATATATATATATATATATATACACACACACACACACACACACATACACACACACACCCATATATGTACACATATATACACACATGTATGTATATAAGTGAATCCGAGGGGATATTTGGGAGGATAGGCGGCAGGGGAGGGGGCCTCCATCAGCCGCTACCAGCAAGTGATAAAGCAGCAGAGCACAAAATCGGAACTTGTAGAAGTCAGCTCCGCTGAGGGACGTCGCTCCAGTGGCTAAGCGGGGGGTGGAACCCTCTCTGGAACAGCGTGGTCTCAGGACCCTCGGGGTCACAGAAAGACTGGGGGTGCCTGAGTGCGGCAGAGCTCCCAGGGATTGGAGTGGGGAAGCCGGCTGCAGAGACGGAGCTGAGGAGCGGGCTCTCAGCTCAGGGTTGCCATAAACCGTGATCCACAGCATAGTTGGGCCACTGCTCCTCCAGCAGGGACCCAACAAGCGGCAGATCCGGGGAGACTCCTCTTCCTCCCCCGGGAGGAGCGGCGTGGGGGCGCAGCGCAGGGATTTGCTGGGTTTGGAGACTCCACACGGGGTCGTGTGCCAGAGATAGAAACGCTCGGTCACAGGCCAGGTGAGCACAGAGTGTGGCCAGAGACCGGGGAGACAGGAGTGATTGACTGCTTTTCTCTGGGGGCGCACTGAGGAGCAGGGCCCCGAGATCTCGGCTCCTCTGGAATGGAGATTGGGAGGCCTCCATTTTCACTCTCATCCTCCAAAGGTTGCTTGCAGGGAACAAAAGCTCCCGAGCGCAAACCCGAGCAGATTACTTAGCCTGACCCTGCAAGGGTGGGGCAATTCTGCCTCCAGCAAAGACATTTGGGAACCACTGCAACAGGCCCCTCCCCCAGGAGATCAAGCAAGAAGAGCCAGCCAAGACCAAGTTTACCAATCAATGAGAACGGCAGAACTCCAGCGCTAGGAGAATACTGCACATAGAATTCATGGCTTTTTCCCCATGATTCTTTAGTCTTTCAAAGTTAATTTTTTTTTTAACTTTCTTTTTCTTTTTTTTTTTTTGAATTTTTCTTTTTCCCTTTTTCAGCAACATCTTATCAATCCCTTTATTAAAAATCTTTTTTATTTTTCATTTTTAGAGTCATATTCTATCCTGTCATAGTAGTTAACCTTATTTTTGGTATATATATATATATAAGTTGTTCTCTCTTTAAAATTTTGGGATACAGTTTCTTCTAACAGACCAAAATATACACTAAATCTCTAGTGTATGGCTTTGTTCTAGTCTCCTACCTGATCACATTCTCTCCCTTTTTTAAAAAAATCCTCTTCTTTCTTTTTTCAACCAACTTCTTATCAATTCCTTTTATAAAATCTTTTATAATTTTCATCCATACAGTCATATTCCATCCCTTCATTGTATATACCCTTATTTTTGTACAGATATCAGCTTTTCTTTCTTTAAAATTTTGAGAGGCACTTTCTTCTAACAGACCAAAATATGCCCAAAATCTAGTGTGTGGCACTGATCTGTGTACCAGCCTGATCATATTTGATCATATTCTGTTTTTTCTTCTTTTTCTTTTTTTCTTTTCTTTTCTCTTTTTTTCTTTCTTTCCCTTTCTTTTCCCCCGGTTTCAGGTCTCTTCTGATTTGTTTAGTGTATATTTTTCTGGGGTCGTTGTTACTCTGTTAGCATTTTGTTCTCTCATTCATCTATTCTCCTATGGACAAAATGACAAGATGGAAAAAATCACCTCAAAAAAAAGAACAAGAGGGTGCCTGGGTGGCTCAGTTGGTTAAGCGACTGCCTTCGGCTCAGGTCATGATCCTGGAGTCCTGGGATCGAGTCCCGCATCGGGCTCCCTGCTCTGCAGGGAGCCTGCTTCTCCCTCTGACCTTCCCCCCTCTCGTGCTCTCTTTCTCTCTCATTCTCTCTCTCAAATAAATAAATAAAATCTTTAAAAAAAAAAAAAAAGAACAAGAGGCAGTACTGACTGCCAGGAACCTAATCAATACAGACATTAGTAAGATGTCGGAACTAGAGTTCAGAATGACAATTTTAAAGATACAAGCTGGGCTTGAAAAAAAGCATGGAAGATATTAGAGAAACCCTTTCTGGAGAAATAAAAGAACTAAAATCTAACCAAGTTGAAATCAAAAAGGCTATTAATGAGGTGCAATAAAAAATGGAGGCTCTAACTGCTAGGATAAATGAGGCAGAAGAGAGAATCAGTGATATAGAAGACCAAATGATGGAAAATAAAGAAGCTGAGAAAAAGATAAACAACTATTGGATCATGAGGGCAGAATTCGAGAGATAAGTGATACCATAAGACAAAACAATATTAGAATAATTGGGATCCCAGAAGAAGAAGAAAGAGAGAGAGGGGCAGAAGGTATATTGGAGCAAATTATAGCAGAGAACTTCCCTAATTTGGGGAAGGAAACGCATCAAAATCCAGGAGGCACAGAGAACCCCTCTCAAAATCAACAAAAATAGGTCAACACCCCGACAACTAATAGTAAAACTTACGAGTCTCAGAGACAAAGAGAAAATCCTGAAAGCAGCTCAGGGATAAGAGGTCTGTAACC
Source organism: Mirounga leonina (assembly GCF_011800145.1). Classification (NCBI taxonomy): domain Eukaryota; kingdom Metazoa; phylum Chordata; class Mammalia; order Carnivora; family Phocidae; genus Mirounga; species Mirounga leonina. Next base: position 28,832,813 of record NW_023270175.1, read on the forward strand.
TACAATGGTAGAAATATTAGATTGGCAACAGACCTATCCACAGAGACCTGGCAGGCCAGAAACGACTGGCATGATATATTCAGAGCATTAAATGAGAAAAATATGCAGCCAAGAATACTATATCCAGCTAGGCTGTCATTGAAAATAGAAGGAGAGATAAAAAGCTTCCAAAACAAAAAAAAAAAAACTAAAGGAATTTGCAAACACGAAACCAGCCCTACAAGAAATATTGAAAGGGGTCCTCTAAGCAAAGAGAGAGCCTCAAAGTAACATGGACCACAAAGGAACACAGTCAATATACAGTAACAGTCACCTTACAGGCAATACAATGGCACTAAATTCCTATCTTTCAATAGTTACCCTGAATGTAAATGGGCTGAATGCCCCAATCAAAAGACACAGGCTATCAGATTGGATAAAAAAAACAAGAACCATTGATATGCTGTCTGCAAGAGACTCATTTTAGACCCAAAGACACTCCCAGGTTGAAAGTGAGGGGGTGGAAAACCATTTACCATGCTAATGGACACCAAAAGAAAGCTGGGGTGGCAATCCTTATATAAGACAAATTAGATTTTAAACCAAAGACTATAATAAGAGATGAGGAAGGATACTATATCACTTAAAGGGTCTATCCAGCAAGAAGATCTAACAATTGTAAATATCTAACATGGGAGCAGCCAATTATATAAGGCAATTAATAACAAAAACAAAGAAACACATCAACAACAATACAATAATAGTGGGGGACTTTAACACCCCCCTCACTGAAATGGACAGATCATCTAAGCAAAAGATCAACAAGGAAATAAACACTTTAAATGACACACTGGACCAAATGGACTTCACAGATATATTCAGAACATTCCATCCCAGAGCAACAGAATACACATTCTTCTCTAGTGCCCATGGAACATTCTCCAGAATAGATCACATCGTAGGTCACAAATTAGGTCTCAACTGGTACCAAAAGATTGGGATCATTCCCTGCATATTTTCAGAGCACAATGCTTTGAAACTAGAACTCAATCACAAGAGGAAAATCAGAAAGAACTCAAATACATGGCGGCTAAAGAGCATCCTACTAAAGAATGAATGGGTCAACCAGGAAATTAAAGAAGAATTAAAAAAAATTCATGGAAACCAATGAAAATGAAAACACAACTGTTCAAAATCTTTGGGATGCAGCAAAGGCAGTCTGAAGAGGAAAGTATATAGCAGTACAAGCCTTTCTCAAGAAACAAGAAAGGTTTCAAATACACAACGTAACCCTACACCTAAGAGGGCTGGAGAAAGAACAGCAAATAAAGCCTAAACCCAGCAGGAGAAGAGAAATAATAAAGATCAGAGCAGAAATCAATGAAATAGAAACTAAAAGAACAGTAGAACAGATCAACGAAACTAGGAGCTGGTTCTTTGAAAGAATTAACAAGATTGATAAACCCCTGGCCATACTTATCAAAAAGAGAAGAGAAATGACCCAAATCAACAAAATCATGAATGAAAGAAGAGAGATCACAACCAACACCAAAGAAATACAAACAATTATAAGAACATATTATGAGCAACTCTATGCCAGCAAATTAGATAACCTGGAAGAAATGGATGCATTCCTAGAGATGTATCAACTACCAAAACTGAACCAGGATGAAATAGAAAACCTGAACAGACCTATAACCACTAAGGAAATTGAAGCAGTCATCAAAAATCTCCCAACAAACAAAAGCCCAGGGCCAGATGGCTTCCCAGGGGAATTCTACCAAACATTTCAAGAAGAATTAATACCTATTCTTCTGAAACTGTTCCAAAAAATAGAAATGGAAGGAAAACTTCCAAACTCATTTTATGAGGCTAGCATTACCTTGATCCCAAAACCAGACAAAGACCCCATCAAAAAGGAGAATTACAGACCAATATCCCTGATGAATATGGATGCAAAAATTCTCACCAAAATACTAGCCAATAGGATCCAACAGTACATTAAAAGGATTATTCACCATGACCAAGTGGGATTTATCCCTGGGCTGCAAGGTTGGTTCAACATCCACAAATCAATCAATGTGATACAATACATTAACAAAAGAAAGAACAGGAACCATATGATCCTCTCAATAGATGCAGAAAAAGCTTTTGACAAAGTACAGCATCCTTTCTTGATCAAAATTCTTCAGAGTATAGGGATAGAGGGTACATACCTCAATATCATAAAAGCCATCTATGAAAAACCTACAGCGAATATTATTCTCAATGGGGAAAAACTGAGAGCTTTCCCCCTAAGGTCAGGAACGCGGCAGGGATGTCCACTATCACCACTGCTATTCAACATAGTATTAGAAGTCCTAGCCACAGCAATCAGACAACAAAAAGAAATCAAAGGCATCCAAATTGGCAAAGAAGAAGTCAAACTCTCACTCTTTGCAGATGATATGATACTTTATGTGGAAAACCCAAAAGACTCCACCCCAAAATTTCTAGAACTCATACAGGAATTCAGTAAAGTGGCAGGATATAAAATCAATGCACAGAAGTCAGTGGCATTCCTATACACCAACAACAAGACAGAAGAAAGAGAAATTAAGGAGTCCATCCCATTTACAAGTGCACCCAAAACCATAAGATACCTAGGAATAAATCTAACCAAAGAGACAAAGGATCTGTACTCAGGAAACTATAAAATACTCATGAGAGAAATTGAGGAAGACAAAGAAATGGAAAAACGTTCCATGCTCATGGATTGGAAGAACAAATATTGTGAAGATGTCAATGCTACCTAGAGCAATCTACACATTCAATGCAATCCCCATCAAAATACCATCCACTTTTTTCAAAGAAATGGAACAAATAATCCTAAAATTTGTATGGAACCAGAAAAGACCCCGCATAGCCAGAGGAATGTTGAAAAAGAAATTTGGTGGCATCGCAATTCTGGACTTCAAGCTCTATTACAAAGCTGTAATCACCAAGACAGTATGGTACTGGCACAAAAACAGACACATAGATCAATGGAACAGAATAGAGAGCCCAGAAATGGACCCTCAACTCTATGGTCAACTAATCTTCAACAAAGCAGGAAAGAATGTCCAATGGAAAAAAGTCTCTTCAACAAATGGTGTTGGGAAAATTGGACAGCCACATGCAAAAGAATGAAACTGGACCATTTTCTTACACCACACACAAAAATAGACTCAAAATGGTTGAAAGACCTAAATGTGAAACAGGAGTCCTTCAAAATCCTAAAGGATAACACAGGCATCAACCTCTTCGACCTCAGCTGCAGCAACTTCTTCCTAGAAACATTGCCACAGGCAAGGGAAGCAAGGGCAAAAATGAACTATTGGGACTTCATCAAGATAAAAAGCTTTTGCACAGCAAAAGTAACAGTCAACAAAACCAAAAGACAACTGAGAGAATGGGAGAAGATATTTGCAAATGGCATATCAGATAAAGGGCTAGTATCCAAAATCTATAAAGAACTTAAACTCAACAACCAAAGAACAAATGATCCAATCAAGAAATGGGCAGAAGACATGAACAGACATTTTTTCAAAGAAGACATCCAAATGGCCAACAGACACATGAAAGAGTGCTCAACATCACTCAGCATCAGGGAAATCCAAATCAAAACCTCAATGAGATACCACCTCATACCAGTCAGAATAGCTAAAATTAACAAATCAGGAAATGACAGATATTGGCAGGGATGCAGAGAAAGGAGAACCCTCCTACACTGTTGGTGGGAATGCAAGCTGGTGCAGCCACTCTGGAAAACAGTATGGAGGTTCCTCAAAAAGTTGAAAGTAGAGCTACCCTACGACCCAGCAATTGCACTACTGGGTATTTACCCCAAAGATACAAATGTAGTGATCTGAAGGGGTATGTGCACCCCGATGTTTATAGCAGCAATGTCCACAATAGCCAAACTATGGAAAGAGCCAAGATGTCCATCGACAGATGAATGGATAAAGAAGAGGTGGTATATATATACAATGGAATATTATGCAGACATCAAAAGGGAATGAAATCTTGCCATTTGCAATGATGTGGATGGAATTGGAGGGTATTATGCTGAGTGAAATAAGTCAATCAGAGAAAGACATGTATCATATGATCTCACTGATATGAGGAATTCTTAATCTCAGGAAACAAACGGAGGGTTGCTGGAGTGGTGGGGTGTGGGAGTGATGGGGTGGCTGGGTGATAGACATTGGGGCGGGTATGTGCTATGGTGAGTGCTGTGAATTGTGCAAGACTATTGAATCACAGACCTGTAGCTCTGAAACAAATAATACATTATATGTTTTAAAAAAAAGAGAAGATAGTAGGAAGGGAAAAATGAAGGGGGGGGAAATCGGAGGTGGAGACAAACCATGAGAGACTATGGACTCTGAGAAACAAACTGAGGGTTCTATAGGGGAGTGGTGAGGAGATGGGTTAGCCTGGTGATGGGTATTAAAGAGGGCACGTACTGAATGGAGCACTGGGTTTTATACGCAAACAATGAATCATGGAACACTACATCAAAAACTAATGATGTAATGCATGGTGATTAACATAACATAATAAAAAAAATTAAAATTAAAAAAAAAGTAAAAAGACAACCTAAAGAATAGGAGAAAATATTTGTAAATCATTTATCTATTAAGGTTCTAATATCCATAATATATAAAGAACTCATAACTCAACAACAAACAACTTGATTAAGGAGTAGTCAGAGGTCTTAAATAGATATTTCTCCAATGAATATAAATAAATAGCCAACATGCTGGTAGTGGGAATGTGAAATGGTGCACTTTGGAAAACACTTTGGGTCCAAAATGTTAAACATGGAATCACCATATGAACCAGCAATTCCATTCTACAATAGAATTGAAAAGATATATGTAAACAAATGCATGCATACAAATGTCCATATCAGCACTATTCACTTTAGCCTCAAGGTGGAAAAAAAAAAAAATGTCTAGCAACTGATGAGTGGATAAACAAAGGTGGTATATCCATACAATGGAATATTATTTGGCCATGAAAAGAAATGATGTACTGATACATGTTACAACACGGATGGACCTCTAAAACATGCTAATTGAAAGAAACCAAACAGAAAAGGTCACATATCATATGATTCCATTTATATGAAATAATCTAGAATTGGGAAATCTATAGAGACAGAAAGCAGATTAATGGTTTCCAGGGGCTGGGGGAAGGGAGAATAGGCAGTGACTGCTTAATCGGTATGGGATTTCCTTTTGGAGTGATGAAGATGTTTAGGAATTAAATAGAAGTGATGGTTGCATAACATTGTGCCTTTGAATTGCATGCTTAAAATGTTTAATTTTATGTTATGCAAATATAAAATAGATTTAAAAAGCGATCACTCTAGGTGCCATGAGGAGAATGGATTTGAAAATAGCATGAATGGAAATGAGACCAGTTAGAAGGCTATCGCAGTGGTCCAGATAAGAGATGATGGTGGCCTTAGTTAAGATGCTGGCAGTAGGGATAGAGAGAAGCAGATTAATTCAAGTTATTTAGGAACCAATGTTTATAGGACTTGGTGGCCAATAAGATGAGGTATGCATGACAGACATTGAGGATGTCTCTAAGGGTTTAAGGCCGGGCACCTAGTCAAACAACAGCACCATTGGGATTAAAACCCATTTTACAGATGCACAATTAGAGAGGCCATTGGCTTGCCCACTGTCCCATAGTGAGCCAGTAAGGGAAATATGCCCAGTAGTGCTCTCCTGCTCTTCTGACTTCTGGTTCAGGAGCCTTTGCACATAATACAGCAAATATGAGTACTGACTTAAAGAAATCACCTGAATATTTTCAAAAACTGTATAATTGAGATCTTATTTGCCTTCATTTTAATACCTGTGTTTGGAATTCTAAAGTTTTAGCCATGACCATATTCTGATGTAAATACATCTCTCCTCTCTGAGCCCCCAGTGTCTGCCACCTCCCTTTATTATGCTTTCTATCCAAGATTGACAACCCTGAAAGGCCCTTCTTTTATTGACCTTTCCCCTCCATCAACACAATCCAGGAAATGTAATGTAGCCTTTCCTCTGCTCTCTGAAACAATATAATTGTAAGGGACTGAATTTCTGCAGCTTCGAGCCTTCTGGTGTTGAAATAGAGATGAGCCACTCATAGTACCCCAAGTATAGGGATGAGTAGAAGAGGCTTTGAGCTTGGGGGCTGGGCAGGAGAAAAGAGACAAAGCACGTGACCCTATCATGGGGACCTCAGTCCCAGGCAGCAGGAGGCAGTGGGGGTGGGAGCACAGCAAAACCTCAGCTGCTGGAGAGGAAGAGCCAGGACCTTTTGTCTCATAATGTATGGAAGAGTGTGCGCATGTATGTGATGATGATGATTAAATGGTACATGGTATCAGCGAAAATTGTCAGCACGGATGCTGATTAGGGATGCTGAAGAACTAATAGTATGGAAGGAAACTGGAAAAATTGGGCTGAGTGTGGAAAAGGAATACTAATTACAATCATTTATGCGAACTGCTTACCATTTATGACTAATTACCACCCAACACAATAACCATTAGGTATATCATTAAGTATGTGTCAGATTAACTTTGTTGTCAGTTTTATTTGTGATTAGAACAGTAAACTCTGCATGTATGCTTGCACTTAATAGTTTGTTGCTCATGCAAGCACGGCTGTCAGCTCACAATTTAAAAAAGCATTATGTTAGGGCTGGAGCGTGGCAGGCTTTGAATTCCAGGCTAAGTAGTTTGTAGTTAATTTAGGAGGCAATGGGGAGCCCTTACAGAATAATCAACAGGGAAGGTACATGATCAGTGCTGTACTTCAGGAATCACAGACTGGCAGGGCTGAAAGATTCCTTAGAGATTACTTACCCAGTGGTCACCATCCAGGGGGCACTGGCAACCACACTGAAGGTTCTGGAGGGATTGTCAAGATTTCAGAAAGACTAAAGGGAGTCATGCATTTCTCATGCTGTACATGTTAAGGCTGTACATTTCAACTACGATGTCAATTTTATTTGTTTTGGGCTAAAATTGATCAAACTGGGACAGTGATCAGAAGCATTGATTGGCAGTTATGAAAGTCTGATTATTTTTATTTTTTGAAGGTTTATTTATTATTTTAGAGTGAGAGAGTGAGTGGGGGGAGGAGCAAAGGGAGAGAACCTCCAGCAGACTCCCTGCTGAGCGCAGAGCCCCAACAAGGACCGTGACTTCGACAGTGGCAATGACAACAACAACACAGGGCTTGATCCCACGATCCCAAGATCAGGACCTGAGCTGAAATCAAGAGTTGTATGCCCAACTGACTAAGCCACCCAGGCGCCCCTGATTATTTTTTTTTAATGGGAAAACAAATTAATTGTTTCTTAGCAAATGAAAATTTTAACATTAGATTTTTTTTTTTCTAATCATGGACTCTACAAGTTAAAAACAAAAGGACTTTTGGATTGTGAAAAAGTTGGGAACCTCTATTATAATCCAACCAATCCTTTCATCTACAGATGGGAAAACAGAGCCTAGAGACAGATGAAACTTGCCTTAGAGGAAGACGGACAAGTGGATTTGACAGTACTAATGGAAGGTAAGTGAAACTAGATACCACAAAATCAGTACCAAGAGAGGTGCCTAGATTAGGGTGGTAGAAGCCGATCTACAAAGGAGAAGGGCAGATGGAGAAAATGAAAAGGCAGCATCAGACAGGAGCACTGGTTGGATGTGGGCAGAGAAGAAGAGAGAGAAGTTGAGGAGGACTCTAAAATTTCCAGTGTGACTGAATGGAGCAGTGATGGCATCATCAGCAGAAATATAAAAAGCTGGAGGAAGAATTGGTTTTCGAGTAGAGGGGAATCGTGAGTTTGGTTTTAGAACATATTGCCCATAACTTGTAGTGGTGCATTTTCAAAAAGAGCATGATGATAGAAATTGGAAACACGTGGGGTTGGCTTTTCATAAGGAATTTTTCCTTTGACTCTCGTTTTCCATATCTATAGGTCTAGGGCAATAATATCTGCCTTATAGAATTAGTGAGAGGGTTAAATGGGAGCAAAAATAGAAAATACCTAGCACAATATCTAGCCAAGTGGCAAGAGCTCATTTCTCTTCTCTGGGGGATGTATGGAGATAGAAATGTTTAAGAGGCAGTTAAGAAACAAGGGAGAGTTCAGGAGAGATATCAGATCCCAAGTTATATGTTTAGGATGCAAAAATGTTTTATTTTTATTTATTATATTTTTAACTGTGAAACACAGATAGTGCTTTCCCAGGGTTTCTGGGAGGATGATGTTGCCAGGACATAATACAGGAGAAGCCACACTTACTGAGAGTTTGGGAAGGACTCTAGCAAAGGAACATGAAGGAATGGACAGAGGGGGATAGAGAGCACACTGTCAATGAAGCCAAGGGAGGCAAAATAATTTGAAAGTGGAAGGTGTGGTCCATGGGGTCAAAGGCAGTAAAAAGATCTAGAAAATGAAGACAGAGATGAGGCCATTAGGAAGTCACTTTTATTTTATTTTTATTTTTTTTAAAGATTTTATTTATTTATTTGACAGAAAGAGAGAGCACACAAGCAGGGAGAGTGGCAGGCAGAGGGAGAGCGAGAAGCAGGTTCCCCACAGAGCAGGGAACCCAATATGGGACTCGATCCCAGGACCCTGGGATCATGACCTGAGCCAAAGGCAGATGCTTAACTGACTGAGCCACCCAGGTGCCCAGGAAGTCACTTTTAGAGACCTCAGAGAATTTGGGATGAATTAAATAAGAGGCTAAGTAGCAAGTGAAGGTAAGTCAGTAGAGACAGTAAAGGAGAAGGAACCCTTTCAACATGGACCATGAAACAAGAGGGATAGAGGCGACAGTAACTCAAAAGAGTAGCAGCTATAAGGGAAGGTTATTTCAGGCTACTTAAAACCTGAGCATGTTGTTGGCCAAGGGAATGATAACAGTGGAGAATAGACTGATAAGACAGAAGAGACAGGTCATATTTATAAAGCAAGGTCTCTTAAGAAGTTATTCATAGGCAGCCCCAGGCTGTGGTCACTTTAAAGATGTGCTTAGTGGAGGACCAAACGTTTAAGCCAAGAGAAGTCACCTGAGGTCAAACCAGAAGCAAGAAATCCATTGGAACTGTTTGCCTATACTTGTGAACAAACCACCCTAAATAAGGAGCTACTCTTCTCAGTGTGCAGGGTACCTTGCATGATTTAGGGACTCTGAGTATGGCTCCTTAAGGCAGGGAGCTCAAAATTCTGTTCCTTAGGATTTTTCGATGCAATTAAGCTTTAATGACAGAGTAATTGAAATTAAACCTTCCTTTCTCTTTAAAGTATGGAACAAGACCCAGATGTTTACTTTTACTATTTAACATTATTCTGGACATACTGGATGATGTAGTTAGGAAAGAGGAAAACAAGAGGTTAAAAAAAATTGGAAGAGAGACTTCTGGAATGGCCATGAGAGAAGCTTTGGCACATTACCCCGGCAAAACAACTATTTAACAGGTAAAAATTATTAAACACACACACACACACACACACACACAAACATTTAAAGTCTCTGGAAATTGGAGAAATGTTTATTCAAGAAAATCTACTAAATCTTGGTAAGAAAAATGAGAGTCTGTGTCATTTAAGCCAAATCTGCTCCCAACCCCCACCTTACCCCAGGTTAGTGATAGCAACTCTATCCTTAGGTGTGGCTAAGAAGATGAGGGCTCTCTCTGCCCCAGATTCTAGTCCAGGGCTACTATTTCACAATCAGAAAGGCAGGCTCAGGATAACCTGTGTGGCTCAGTCAGTTAAGCGTCTGACTCTTGGTTTCTCCTGGGGTTGTGATCTTGGGGTTGTGAGATGCAGCCCCATGTTGGGCTCCATGTTCAGCCTGGAGTCTGCTTGGGATTCTCTCTCTCCCTCTCCCTCTGCCCCTCCCCTGCTCACACATGTTCTCTCTCTCTCTCTCTCTCTCTCTCTCTCTCTCTCTCTCTCACTCAGAGAGAAACGGACCACTGTCCTACCCTGGGCAACCACCAGTCTACTTTCTAGCACTATAGATGTGCCTCTTCTGGGCATAGCATATAAATGAGATAATGTGATATGTAGATTTTGTGTCTGGCTTCTTTCACTTAGCATAATGTCTTCAAGGTTCATTCATGCTATAGCATGTATCAGTACTTCATTCCTTTTTTTTATTGTGGTAAAATATGCGTAACTTAGAATTGACCAATTTAACCATTTTTTTTTTAAGCTACAGTTTGGTGGCATTAAGTACATTCATACTGTTGTGCAACCATCACCACTAACCATCTCCCAAATTTTTCATCATCTGTACCCATTACACAATAATGCCCAATTCCCCTCTCCCCCCATCCCTGGTAACTGCAATTCTACTTCTCTCTATGAATTTGACTGTTGGGGTTACCTCATGTTTGTGCAATAATACAATATTTGTCTTTTTGTGTCTGGCTTATTTGGCAGAATCATAGTCTAGTGTGTGGAGATACCACATTTTGTTTACCTGTTCACCAGGTGATGGACATCTGGGTTATTTCCACCTCTGGGCTATTATGAAAACTGCTGCAATGAACACCTGTGTACAGATTTTTGTGTGGACATATGTTTTCATTCCTCTTGGGCATGTATTTAGAAATTGCCAGGTCACATGATAACTCTATGTTTAACCTTTTGAAGAGCTGCCAAACTGTTTTCCAAAGTGACTGCATCACTTCACATTCCCAGCAGCAATGTGGGCTGCCGATTTCTGTCATCCGTGCCAACACTTGCTATTGACTTTTTAAAAATTATAGCAATCCTAGTGGGTGTAAAATAGTATTTCATTGTGGTTTTGCTTTGCATTTCCCTAATGACTAATGATTTTGAGCACCCTTTCGTGTGCTTATTGGCCACTTTTATATCTTTAGAGAAATGTATATTCAAATGCTTTGCCCATTTTTAAATTGGGTTGTAGTTTTATTATTGGTTTGTAAGAGTTCTTTATATGTTGTAGAAACAGGTCTCTTGTCAGGTATATGATTTGCAAATATTTTCTTCCATATTGTGGGGTTGTCTTTTTACTTTCTTAATGGTGTCATTTGAATCATAAAAGTTTTTAATTTTAATGAAGTCCAATATTTCTACTTTTTTAATAGTTGTTTACACTTTTGGTGTCATGTCTTAGAAACCATTGCCTAATCCAAGGTCATGGAGATTTACACTTATTTCACAAATAAAATACACAGGATTACTGAGAAGATAATCACATGGAAAAAGTTATCCAACTATTTGAAAATCTGTAATATAGTTTTACATAGATACAGGTATATCTTTATGAACTTAGTAAATAACAAGATTTATTGGTAGGTCTATAATTTTGAAGTAGTAATGAGCATGATGATATTTTGAGATATCTATAAGTCTAATGTGATAGGAAAGTATCTGTGATTTCTATTGGTGACCAAGTCATAGGTGTTGTTGATGTTACTTTGGTCTGTTGCTTACAGCATGACAAAAGGAACTGCTACATTTCAATTAGAGGTTAGTAGAATTAAGTTGTAATTTTTTCCTACCCAAGTTAATAGATTCTCTGAATTCTACCTGTGGATCCTAGGTTAAGAACCCTTACTATAGATAAAGTCAAAGCTCCAAATGAATAAGAATACTGTAAAATTTCATTCTAAGGTAACCAAGCAAGATTTACCTATAAAATCCAAGTGTTGAGTAATCAACAAAAAGGTAAAAGTAATGTTGAAATGATGACAACTGACTTAGTCTTAACTATTATCTACCTTGGTTGGGGACGATTAATTCAGTGTAGGAAAGTATTTTGGTAGTCCCTTCCTCTTCAAATACAATATTACTATCCTTTTAATAACTGGACTAATGGGATTCAAATTTTATCTAAATACTCTAATTCACTCTGATTCCAACTAAATGTTGAAAACATACATAATTTACTTTCTGGTTGGATTTATTCAAACTGTTCTCAGAAGAGATGAGTTTGTTGAGGCAACCAGCTGCTCTGGGCATTCTCAGGTAGAAAACTGTATTCAATTGTAAAGGGAAAAATACCAAATACTAGAAATAGATCACAGAAGAGAGTGTCTAAGGGAAAAGTTTAATAAGGTGTTATATTTCCTAGCTCACTGGAAACAGATGCCTCCCTCTAATAATCTGTTGATATATTTGCTACTATTATGGTTTTGAATAGTTAATGCATTTACATGGTTCAAAAGTCAAAGTGATATAACAAGGAATCTGGTCTGGTAAAAGTCTGGTAAAAGTCCATTTACCCTGCCCCCCAATTCTATAGGCAGTGATTCTTTATGAAATGAAAGCAAACATCTGTGTTTTTACCCCTTTCTTAAACAAATGACAACATACTATATATACTGTTTTGCACCATGCACTTTTCTCTTAATAGTATATCCTGGTGAATTTTCTATATCAGTGTAGTAAGAGTGTCCTCATTCTCTTTTACAGCTGATGAGCATCCTATGGTGGGAATATACATGCCATTGTTTATTTCACCTATTCTGTCTGACAGACCCTAGAATTGTTTCCAGTCTTTTCTATTTGTGGGTCTACTTTTAAACTTTTACAGGTTTTATTTAGAAGTTGCTTTAGTCTAGACTCTTTGTGTTGTAAGTGGCAGGAATTTGATTTAAATTAGTTTAAATAAAAAATGGGATGCTTCCTACTGAGTGGTAACCCAGCCTTCCCTCCTTTTTGCCCATTCATACTAGCATGAAACCTTTGCTTTTACAACACACATCTGGCCTTTATTTCTCTTCTTTACCCATAAGCCCAGTACAATCCAAGTTCACTGCTTGGCATCTCCTTGATCTTAAATCAAAAGCAGAGTCAAGCCCAGGAATCATATGTCAATCCTATTATAAGGTGGCCATCCAGATGATTCATAGCATGCCAACATAAAGGTCTTGTTTAGAGAAGCATCAAAATAACATAAAATTAAAATATTCTCATGGAGACCTCATTTCCCAGAATCATTTCTGGAATTCCAAGTGGGGAAAACACTGGACTTCAGTATGTTTTCAGGAACATTTTAGGTGCAAAACTAGGAGTCTTCTAACACCAAGAAAATGAGAATTTGATCCAAGACAAAAATAGGCATTTCTGAATGACCAGACTGTTCCCCAGTATCTACACTTGAGATACTTACACAAGTTAGAAAGTATTGCTACCACAAGAAATCAGGTTAGTGGGTGGAGAATTTGGCCTGGCCTGCATCAAAAAGTTCATCCCAGGGGCACCTGGGTGGCTCAGTTGGTTGAGCCACTGCCTTTGGCTTGGGTCATGATCCTGGAGTCCCGGGATCGAGTCCCGCATCGGGCTCCCTGCTCAGCGGGGAGTCTGCTTCTCCCTCTGACCCTCCCCCTTCTCATGCTCTCTCTCAAATAAATAAATAAAATCTTAAAAAAAAAAAAAAAAGGTCATCCCACCCAGTGGATGGAGAACTTTTTTTAAAAAGATATTTTAAAGGGCTGGAAAATAAGATCTATATGAAGAAAGTAAAATGAATTGGTGTTATTCAGTTTGGGGATGAAAAGAATGAATTAGAGTTGAATATATGAATCAAGATGAAGATCAGTTAATCTCTGTAGGAGGAAGAGAAGATAAGTGACCTTCACTTGCAGGCAGATTATGAATGAGGAAATGCTCTCTGATAATTAGAACAATGAGCAATGGATGAGGATTAGGAGTCCCTTTGCTTAAAGGTAAAAAAGCCCCATCTGTTTATGTGTGGAAGATGATAGTCAAAGACTCTTGGAGCTCTCCTTTTAAGCATAATGGTAATGTTTGTGGCCCTCACTAAGGGTTGAGGTAAACTAGAAAGGAACTATGGATACCTTTGGGGATTTGAATCAGTAGACCTGGCTTAAGAAAAGATTCACGGGGCGCCTGGGTGGCTCAGTTGGTTAAGCATCTGCCTTCAGCTCAGGTCATGATCCTGGAGTCCCGGGATCGAGTCCCGCATCGGGCTCCCTGCTCGGCGGGGAGTCTGCTTCTCCCTCTGACCCTCCTCCCTCTCATGCTCTCTGTCTCTCATTCTGTCTCAAATAAATAAATAAAATCTTTAAAAAAAAAAAAGAAAAGATTCACATCTCTTCCCAAAATCTATTTTAGCTGGTAAAAGATTTAAATTACAGGTGTGTTCATTTAGGAAATGGCTGGAACTCTTAGAAGAGAGAATGATGAGTTTTGCTGCTCTTAAAAGCAACTATGATAAGTTTCATGGTCTCATTTAATTGGATAAATTTCCTGGGGTTAACCTTATCTCAGAAGATTCTGCAAGACATACAACTTGACATTTTATCTATTTGGGGTTTTTTCCCCCAAAATCAATCCTTGTGCCATATACCTAGGGTGATCTTATTTTCTGAAAAATATTTGCAACATATGGTTTGAGAAGAACATGCTTAGGAATAGTGGTATGGCTTATCCTATTTATACAGTCAATAATTATTTACTCTGTACCTACTGTATGCTAAGCACTATCCTAGCTACTTGGAAAACAGCAGTGAATCACACATAAAAGCTTTCTGCCTTCATGGAACTTACATGATTGTGAGGGGAGAGAAATTAGATAAACAATAGATATTTAAATCTAAGTAAATTGTGTAGTATGTTAGATAGTAATAAGTGCTACTGGAAAAAGAAAAGGCAGAGCCTGGCAAGGTGGATCAGGCATGCTGGGTTGGGAGCAGGAAGTAGGTTGCAGGATTAAGTAGGGTGGTTAGCACAGTTCTGTATGAGAAAATCAGTTTTGTTAAAAAACTTGAAAAAAGTGAGGAAAGGTAGACATCTGGGGGGGTGGGGGGAGAGACCTAGGCCAAGGGGACAGCCTATGGGACAGCAAATGGGAAGGCCTTGAGACAGGAGAATGGTTGGTGTGTCCACAGAATAGCAAGGAGGCCAGTGTGGCTGGAGGGGAGGGAGTGAGATCAAGAGTAGTAGTAGAGGAGGGGCAGATCATGAGGGCCTTGCAGATCATAGGAAGGGCTTTGGCTTTGACTTAGAGGAAAATGAGAGTCATTGATGTGTTTTGAGCAAGACTTGTCGGATCTGATTTCTGCTTTTAAAAAGATTGCTTCTGCAGCTTTGCTTAGAATAAACTGAAAGTAAGTGGGATGTATGGTTTCCATACCCATGGATTTACCAGAGTTTAGTTAAATAACAGCACCACCCAACAGCACGCTTCAAATTTCAGTTATCATCACATACTAACCGTGCAATTGCATGAAGTACAGATTGTGCTGACTGCTCTTTTCAGTCCACACCTCACTACATAAATAATGGGTGCCTATAAGGATCAGTGACCATTCACGTCACTTCTTTCAAAGTCTGTTGGTGCTTGGCGTCGCCGATTCATGTTATTCAGTTCATGCAGAGAGCAAACCCTATACTTGTGTGTCACCTTCTTGATTCACAGTGATAAACCCACGTGACATTTGACAAAAATGGATACTCGGAAAAGGGGGAATTGGCCAACACAGAGGAAAGCGCAGCGAAGAAACCAAAACATCTAATGCTGAAAGTGAAATTCAAATCAAAGGTATATGGAGTTATAGAAGAAATAGCTGACTGTGAGATCATAGCAGTGTTGACACTGCCACCATTCGAGAGACCCTAGATATGCAGAGGAACTTATGTAGAATTACATAGAGGAACTTTGTGAAGGTGAAGCTTCTAACATAAATGAGGAAAGTTGCAACAAAAAGAATAGATATCCCAAAGGAAGTGACACCAGCAAAAGCTCACACTGAAGGAATCCATGGAGGTATTTCACAATATCAAGTGTGCAAAGGATAAAATGCTGGAAGCTGATCCAAACTTTGAAAGGAGTATGGCAGTTTACCAAGGCATGAAAAGATGTTCTCTTGGTATTAGAAGTTATGCGGAGAAGGCAAGTACTGTTCAAACCACCTTTGATATGTTTTTTACAAAGAAATAAAGCACTCTGTCAACATTTCTAATTTTTTAAAAAGATTTTATTTATTTATTTGACAGAGAGAGAGACACAGAGAGAGAGAACACAAGCAGGGGGAGTGGGAGAGGGAGAAGCAGGCTTCCCGCGGAGCAGGGAGCCCGACGCGGGGCTCGATCTCAGGACCCCGGGATCATGACCTGAGCCGAAGGCAGACGCTTAACGACTGAGCCACCCAGGCACCCCAACATTTCTAATGTTTTAAATTACAGTGTCCAAAACAAATATTAGTTTCACAATTTTTTCATTCTCCTATGTACTGATAATGAAACGGACAGTGAAGGAGTTAATGTTTTGAAAAAAAAATTTGAATGTCAGAGAACAACTGCAGTTTCTCCCACTGAGTAAGATTGCTTTGCACTGTTTCAGCTGACAGTCATTTTCAACATCCTCCACTGCCATGCACAGTGAGGACTGCCTGTACTTAGTGATGATTAGATCTGGGGTTTGACCTTGGAAGTGAGTGGCTACAGTGAGGTAGAGATGATCTTGTAGTTGAAGGCTTTTTGGTGCTCCTGTTCAGTAGAAATTCTAGAACCCTCAACAGCTGTGAGAGATTTATATCAGTGACTTGTTAATAAAATCAACCCAACAGCTTAGTAGTGTGAGGAGAGGTGCCAGGAAGGTCCCATACTCCCAACCCTTCTCTCTCTTGTTGCCATTGTACTGTAAAATGCTGCCATTAGAGATTTAGGTCTTCAGGTTAAGCCTTGCCCTTCTTGAATTGTTAAAACCTGTGTACCTGAAATGGTAACTATGTGAGGTGATGTATGTATAAACTAATCTTATTGTGGTAGTCATTTCACAATATATATGACTAGCAAATACAAATAAAATATGTATGTGGAGGGGCGCCTGGCTGGCTCAGTTGTTAAGCATCTGCCTTCGGCTCAGGTCATGGTCCCAGGGTCCTGGAATCGAGCGCTGCATCAGGATCCCTGCTAGGTGGGAGGCCTGCTTTTCTCTCTCCCACTCCCCCTGCTTGTGTTCCCTTTCTTGCTGTCTCTCTCTATCAAATAAATAAATAAAATCTTTAAAAAAAAATATGTGTATGTGGAAAGACTCCTATAGCAAGTAAGTGCTCTAGGACATTACAGGAAAGGGTTACTGAGGTTCCAGAAGGGGCATCGTTTTAGAAAAAGAAAATAAATTTGGCAATATGTAACAAAAGCCTTAAAAATGTGTGTTCCCTTTGACCCAGTAACTTCACTTATGAGAGAGTCTATCTGAAGGGAAGAAGACTAAAAATTATGAACAGAATTGTCATGTTATCTTTTATAATAAATGTTAGAAATAATGGTGGGGGGATGTGTAAGTAAATGTATAATACATGCAAATGATGTAACATTATGCATCCTTAAAAATATATTTATAGGACGCTTGAGTGGCTCAGTCATTAAGTGTCTGCCTTCCACTCAGGTCATGATCCCAGGGTCCTGGGATCAAGCCCCACGTTGGGCTCCCTGCTCAGCGGGAGGCCTGCTTCTCCTTCTCCCACTCCCCCTGCTTGTGTTCCCTCTCTCTCTGTCTCTGTGTCAAATAAATAAATAAAATATTTAAAATGTATAGATATATTTATAAAGATTGGGAATTTTCTTTGGGTTATCATGAAAATATGGGAAGTGATGAGTTTGTGAAATAATATAAATTGAGAAAACAAAAATACAAAACTATACTGTGTGATCTCATTACAAGTGCATAGAAAAAAACTGGAAGAAAAGATGCCAACATGTTATTATGGTTACTTCTGGGTATAGGAATGGCAGGAGATTAAAATGTATAAAATAGGGCGCCTGGGTGGCTCAGTTGGTTAAGCGACTGCCTTCGGCTCAGGTCATGATCCTGGAGTCCCAGGATCGAGTCCCGCATCGTGCTCCCTGCTCGGCAGGGAGTCTGCTTCTCCCTCTGACCCTCCCCCCTCTCATGCTCTCTCTATCTCATTCTCTCTCAAATGAATAAATAAAATCTTTAAAAAAAATAAAAAATAAATAAATAAAATGTATAAAATAAATGCATGTGAATTGTTAAAAAAAATAATAATGCACCATAATACTGGCTCTAAAGCAGGATTTCAGACTAGCCGCATTGACCTTGAGCAAGTTCTCTAGCCTCTCTATGCCCCTGTTATCTCATCTATAAAATATGGGTAACAGTAGTATTGACCTCCTAGGGTTGTTATGGAGATTACATGAGTTAATACTTATAAAACATTTATAAGAATTTCTAGTATATAATAAGTGCTCAATAAATGTTAGCTATTAATTTATTGATGTGCATACACTTGTAAAATGAAAGGATTTTTTTCACTCATTTTCTACATTTTCACTTGTATATACACAGGAATTGTGTATATATGTGTATATATACACACAACAGTGGGGTTTATGATGAATGCAATTAAACAACTTGCTGTATTCACTAAGCAATATATCAATATATTGTGGACAGTCTTGTACATCAGTAATGTAGATCTACTAATTTTTTTGTAATGGCAGCATTAGTGTTCTATATTTTATTTAACCATTTCCTCACTAATGGAGCTATAGCTTATTCTCAAATACTGCTGCAGAGATTCGACCTTATACATATATTTTTCTGCACTTATATGAGTATCTTCATAGGACAGATTCCTAGGAGTGAAATTTAGTCAAAGGATATGTTGTTGATAACAAGGACAGATATTTCCAATTTCCCCTCCAAAGAAGTTGTACTAGTTGACCAATGCATAAGAATGCCATTTTTCTCAGAGCTTCATCCACTCTGGATATTATCAGTCTTTAAAAATTTTCCTACCTTTTAGGCAATATGGTATCTTATTAGGGTTATAATTTGTATTTCTCTGATCACTACTGAGGTTGAACATATTTTCATATGTACATAGGTCCTTTGCATTTCCTCAACCGTGAATTGCTTGCTCAAGTCCTTTTCTGTGAGTTCTTTTCTTTTTTATTTATACTTCTCTGTATTTAAAAAGAAAGAAAAATATTTTCTATTCTTTAAGTAACCTTGTGCTCCATTCTTTATCAACCATACTAGCAGAGGAAAGCATTTGCTCAATCCAAAAGAAAGGAGAATGTAAATGTATATATTTTGTTGAGTCTCTTTTTGGGGGAGGGGGCCGGGAAAAAAATTTACCTGCTTAATTCTGCTTTTCTCAACCTAATATTAAGTGATCCTTTTTTCATTTCCTGGGCCTCCACAGTTGGAAGACGCTATTTGATCATTTCAAATGCACCATGGACCTCTAACACATTTGTCTAAGTCACTGAAGAGTAAACTTTTAAAATTTAACTCAAGAATTCTGTAGTTTAAAAAAAAAAGGGTTTTGTTTTTTTTTTGAGGTTGATCCAGAAGGAAGTGGAGGGCTGCACAGATATTTGATATATTCAGGCCCATTCTAACAACCCATTCTAACCATTCAGGCAGATGCATTTTTTTTTCTTTCAGAATTCTTTCAGAATGACCTCATAATTGAGCTGCCCCTGTAGGCTCAGCATTGAAGAATAATGAGTTTTTGAATGATGAGGAGGACATGTTTTGAAACAGAAGCAAATAGTGCTGATTATTTACAATGCTGCCATCAAGGGAATGTGAGCTAGAATGGCTAGAAATCCTCCTGTGATTGGAGCTGGGGATGGCCATTGCAAAGAGTCCAGAGTGGCAGTGGCCTTTCCTAAGTGTCCTTGCTCCCATTTTTCCTTTACATGAGTAACATGCTAATTGTTGGGTAGCAGAGAGGCCAGCCCAAGCTGATTAAAAGTCTGGCTTAGTGACAATTTAGTTCAGTTCCATTTCTCCTGAATGATACTTCAGTTGTTTAAGGAAAAAAGGCAGGGGTGGGGAACTATCCTATCCTTAGTTATCACTAGTAACATAGGCTTACGGACCTTTCTGTAGCCATAGTATTTTACAGATTTTATTTATTTATTTGTCAGAGAGAGGGCAAGATAGCACAAGCAGGGGGAGTGGCAGGCAGAGGCAGAGGGAGAAGCAGGCTACCCGCTGAGCAGGGAGCCCAACTCGGGGCTCGATCCCAGGATCTTGGGATCATGACCTGAGCTGAAGGCAGATGATTAACTGACTGAGCCACCCAGGCATCCCTGCAGCCAAACATAGTATTAACCTCAGTAAATCTGATGCCTCCTAGACCCTTTTCACTCACATATTATGTGAAAAGACGTTCAGATGCTTTCTGACATTCTGATTCAGTGTCTTGACTATTAAATTCAGCTTGAGCATTGTGTGTAATCTTGGATTCACCAGTGAGCAAGTATTTACCTTGACCATAATTTGTATCAAGGGAATGTTATTTCAGGAAACAGGTTTAGATCACTAGATTCTTAGGCCTTAAAGGTCATCTAATCTAATCCCCTGCTGAGCCTGGAAAATCCCTTCCAGGTCTTTCCCTGCCCCTTAGCTCCCTCCAAGTGCAGAGGTAGTCTCTTGTCAGCTCGAATCTCTCCAGTGACATGGAGATCACTGTTGTATAAGATAGCCCAATCCATCTTGAATAGCTCTGACAGAAAGACTTTTTAATGAATGGAAATTTTTCTTCTGGTAGATTCAACTCATTGATCCAATGGGAGTCCAGAGGTGCCTTCCAGAATGGGTCTGAACTCTCTTACGAATCACATACCTATAAATAGCTCTTCCTTCTCTTTCCATAGCTCCACCCCCCCACCACCATTCAGTCTAAATGTTCCCAGATTTTGTGAATTTTCTTGTAAGAAGCTTCTTCTCTAACATAATCTTCTCTACATGGCCTCCTTCTTTTCCTCAAACATGAACAGCATATTCCTGTCTTGGGGTCTTTATCCTTTCTCTTCCCCCTACCAGAAATGCTCCTCCCTCAGATAATAGCAAGATTTGTTTCTTTACTTCATTTTGTTCAAGTATAAGTTCCTTAGAGAGGTCTTCCCTGACCTTGTGTCTAAAAGAACCCCCACCTCATCTCCATCACTATCCTTTTACCCTGATTCATTTTTTTCATCATGCACATCACTCCCTGAAAGATAATTATATATCTGTTTATAAGTTTGTCTATTTCTCCAGCTAAATGTAAGCACCATGAGGACAGGGACTGTTCATGTTTTATCTAACACATAGTAGACGCTCAGTAAACGTTTATTGATTGACTCAATAGGATATGTTTTTTGTTCCTTTCACTATCCCAGTCACTCTCCTGACTTTCAGTATCCCTCTCAAAGTGCAATGGCCAGAAGTGACAATAGAAATCTATCTATGAGGGGCACCTGGGTGGCTCAGTTGGTTGGGCATGCAACTCCTGATTTTGTCTCAGGTCATGGTCTTGTGGTTGTGGGATTGGTTGGGCTCTGTGCTCAGCAGGCAGTCTGCTTAGGATTCCCACTCTCCCTCTATCTCTGCCCCCCCCACCTCTCTTTCTCTCAAATAAATAAATAAATCTTTTTAAAAGGGAATCTAGCTATGAGCTGACCAAGGCAGAATAAAGCAGAAAAAACACATTGTTCAGGCAGTGAGTGTACACCATGCAGCAAACACCATGCTAGATCATGGACATATGACACTGAACAAGTTCAATATCGTCCCTGACTCCAGAGAACTCACTGTCTAGTATCTTACAGATGTCCTTCTAGCATGATGAGGGCTTAAGGTCACATTTGCTCTTAGGGCAGCCATATCACACATTGCACTGGAGAATTTACAGTCAAAACTTAAAGCTCCTTATCATGAGTTCTTTTTGTGCTCAAGTGCAAAATCATGTATTTACTCTATTAAATATCATTGAGTTAAATTCTGTCCATCATTCTATTAAGTCAAACTATTTTAGGATCTTAATTCAGTCATCCAAGATACTTGCTAGTCTTCCCAGCTTTATTTCATATCTAAGTCTAGTAAATAGGCTTTCTATATATACAGATCATCAATTAAATCATTGATCAAGACACACTTCTATAGCACACCACCAGCAGATTACTTCCAACTCAAGACCCAAGTGATAGTCCCTTCAAATGCTTTGATGCTATCCAGATTTTCTGCCCACCATGTTTCCATATTTACCAATCTGGAAACCCTGTCAAAGAAGGAGTTAAAGTTAGACATGCCTTGTTCCTAGTGAACCCATGTTGGGTCCCAAAGATCATTACTGGCCCTGGCAACCACTATAAATTCTATTCAGTTCACCTAAACCACCCCTTTAATATTCCATTTGATGGTCTTATTTGATATAAACATCATCACAAATTTATCATGTCCAGAATCTAACTTTCTGCCAGTTTTGAAAATCAAAGTATCTATTTCCTTGATTACAGATCCTCTCTTATTTGCCCTGTTTCCTCAAAATCTGCCATGATAGCATAGTATTCTGTGTGCGTGTGCACACACATGTGTGCATACATGCTCTTTTTCCTAAGTTCTCTCCACTGGGAACACAGTCTTCTGAGTAAGGAGTTTCAAACTTATTTATGTAGCATCTATGCAATCTCTTACACTCTCAATTTTGGGCTTCTGCTGCCTCTCACTAAAGTTCTTTTCTAACATTTTCAGTCTTAAGCTCATTGTCTTTTTCAGAGAAGACAACAAATTTGGGGTTCTGCAGCTCCTGTCTTCTATCAACATTATTCCTTTAGTCCTAAGGAGGATACCTCTCCCCTGACTTTGTTCTTACTCAGAACATAACTCATGAAGTCTCATGCTTTCATCCTAGACATTTCCTCCTAGCCTCAGCTCATTGAAGACTTTGACCCTCCTGACATTATTCACATCAGCTGGTGATCCTCTTCTGGTTCATTCTTTTTTATTTTTTATTTATTTTTATTTTTTTATTATGTTAATTGCCATACATTACATCATTAGTTTTTGATGTAGTGTTCCATGATTCATTGCTTGCGTATAACACCCAGTGCTCCGTGCAGCACTAAAGATTTTATTTATTTATTTGACAGAGAGAGACAGCGAGAGAGGGAACACAAGAAGGGGGAGTGTTAGAGGGAGAAGCAGGCTTCCCGCTGGGCAGGGAGCCGGATGCAGGGCTCGATCCCAGGACCCTGGGACCATGACCTGAGCCGAAGGCAGATGCTTAATGACTGAGCCACCCACGCGCCCCTCTTCTGGTTCATTCCTAATCTCCTACCACTCTCCCCACACTGATCCAGCCACAAGCACCTCTTTGCTGTTCCTTAAAGATGTTAAGCATATCCCCAGATCAGGGCCTTTTTATGTTCTGAACCCTTAGCCTGGAATGCTGTTTCCCCAGATGTTTGCAGGATTTGCCCCTCACTTCATTATGTCTCTTTCTAATTGTTTTCTCATTGGAGAAGCCATCCCTAATACCATTACTGGAATAGCACACACATATACCCACTCCTGTGGTCACTCTCTGCCCCTTACCCTGCTTCACTTTTCTTAACAGTTATCACCATCTGACACATTTCTTTGGTTACTGTCTTGTCCCACTAGAAAATAAGTTTCACAGGGACAAGGATTTTTGTTTATTGCTACAACAGTGCTTGTCACATAATAGATGCTCAATAAATATGTGTTAAAATTTAACGAGGGCTGCGTGGGTGGCTCAGTTGTTTAGGCGTCTGACTCTTGTTTTTGGCTCAGGTCATAATCTCAGGGTCGTGTTGTCGAGCCCCCACCCTCAGCCCCCACCCCTCATTGGGCTCTGCGCTCAGCAGGGAGTCTTCTTTAGATTCTGTCTCCTTCTCCTTCTGCCCCTCCCCTGCTCACACTTCTCTCTCTCTAAAATAAATAAATCTTTTTAAAAAATTAATGATTCCTAGGTATTTCTCTTAGAACATTTTTCCTTGAGACCTACTTATGATTTTTCCACCTTCAATATGACTCTGAAGGTCCTAATAAGAAATAATTCTGCTATGAGAATAATGATTAGAAAAATGACTGGAGGGGCTCCTGGGTGGCTCAAGTTGGTTAAGCATCTGCCCTTGGCTCGGGTCATGATCCCAGGATCCTGGGATCGAGCCCTGCATTGGGCTCCCTACTCAGTGGAGAACCTGCTTCTCCCTCTCCCTCTGCTGCTCCCCCCACTGCTGTGCTCTCTCTCACTCTCACTCTCTCATAAATAAATAAATAAATAAATAAATAAATAAATAAATAAATAAATAAATAAATAAATAAAATCTTTTAAAAAGTGACTGGAAATAAAACTTAGATCCTGGACTTCCTATGACTCGATCCATGTGATACACAAAGCCAACCTGAAGGTCTAATGTGGGGCAATACATGTGGGATTGCAGTACTCATTGGAATTTAGTGGGACAAGCCTAAATCCTGGAGGCAGAAGGGGCTGCCCTATCTAAAAGGAGCATATTGTGGGGTGGCTCATTCGGTTAAGCCTCTGACTCTGGATTTCGGCCCAGGTCATGATCTCAGCCTAGTGAGATCAAGCTCCCTGTTGGGCTCTGTGCTTAGTGCAGAGTCTGCTTGATATTCTCTCTCCTTCTCCCTCTCCCTGTGCCCCTCCCCCCACTCATGCACGCACTCTCTCTCTCTCTAAACAGATAAGTAAAATCTTTTTTAGAAAAGGGATCATATCTTCTAGAAGAGGAGGTAAAGTCATAGTGTATATTAAATTGACATTCACTTAGATTTATAGGTACTGACATGGAAAGAAGTCCATGGCATTCCATTAAGTAAAAAAGGCAGAAAATAGAATAACACGTACAGTAAGTTCCATTTACACACTATTGGAGAGAGAGAGAGAGAGAGAGGGATGTCTTGGGTCTGAGGGATTTTAATATTAATATGGTTATCTCTGGATGGTGTCATTTTATTTTAGATTTTTAAAAAGTTCTTTTTGTTTCTGAATTGTTTGATTTTCTTTTAAAACAGTGGGTGTGGATCATTTCCCCCAAATAATGGAGTTTTCTTTGAAAGGTCCACAAAGAACTGAGGAAAGTGGTTGCCTCTGGAGAGTAAATGGAGAACTAGTAAAAAAAAACAGAGGGAATCTCAGTTTTTACTCAATTTGCATTTATACTAGTTGATTTTATACCATGTGCATATATTTAAATAAATATTATCTTAATATTATATATAATTATTTTTATTATACTTATATTTTAAAGAAATATTTTAAGAAATGTATGCACATATTACTTATACATTTATTATTTTATTGTGATATAGTATTTTCAAAGAAATATTATTTTTTAAGAAATGCATAGGTTTAGAAATCTTTGAATCTGAGAATAGTTATTACAGGTATTCTGTATGAGATGTTATAGGCCACCTGACCATAGAGGAGCTGGGAAGTTATTAAATTGTGCTGCCAATTTCCCAAGCCTAGAGAAAACAACTAGAAGGACTGTGGCTTTATAACTAATTCTAACCAACAGGGGGAATCTTTTGGGAAGTAGAAGTGATAAAAACCTAAAGAGAGAATGAGCAAAGGTCTTTGACCTCCAGAAGGGGGATGGCTGAGAAAAGTCTGATGTCCAAGTCCATAGCCTGAGACTCTATAAGAAGACAATTCAAGAGGGTTGGGAAGCTCTCTGAAATACCACTCTGACTGCAACTATAAATGATGTGGATAGAGGAAAATGTGGGACGATTCTTAAGTCAGCCAGAGAATGTGTATTCGAAGTCGTAGAGAAACTAAGATTTTTCAACATGAATTTTTTAAGTGAAAAGAAGCCTTTTTTAGTGGGAGGGGGCAGACAGTAACCAAAGAAATATGTCAGATGGTAATAATTGATAAAAAGACCAAAGCAGGGTAAGGGGGCAGAGAGTAACCAACAGGAGTGGGTATATGTATGTATTCTTTCTGCTATGGCACCAAGGAGACAATTGGGCAGACACCTGAATGAAGTGTGAGGGCAAGCTCTGCAAATATCTGGCCATTTCAGGCAGACAGTTCAGAAAATACAAAGGCTCTGATGTGGAGATAGACTTGGCATCTTTAAGGAATAGCAATGAGGTGAGTGGAATAGTAGAGTACAGGGGGAATAGTAGGAGATGAGCTCAGAAAGGTAGAGGAGAGCCAGATCATAGAGGGCCTCATAGGCTATAACAAGAGTTTTGACTTTTATTCTGAGATGGATCATTATTGAGGTTTTGCGCAGAGAAGTGGCACAAAGTGACTTATGACTTATCAGGATCACTCTGGCTGCTGTGTTGAATAGATGATTGGGGACAAGAATGCAAGCAAGGGGGACCACTGTGGAGGTTACCCTAGTAATAGAGGTAAGAGATGTTTGTGGCTCAGACTGAAGTGTCAGTGAGAGGGCTGGGGAGACAGGGTTACATTCTAGATATATGTTGAAGGCAGAGTCAATAACATTTTTGATGGGGTAGATGCAAGATGTTAAGAAAGAGAGAAAAGATATAGATGTAGTGAAAAGAAGGGGCACATGCACCCCAATGTTCATAGCAGCAATGTCCACAAGAGTCAAACTGTGGAAGGAACCAAGATGTCCTTCAACAGATGAATGGATAAAGAAGATATGGTTCATATATACAACGGAATATTAGCCATCAGAAAGGATGAATACCTACTGTTTGCATTGACATGGATGGAACTGGAGGGGATTATGCTAAGTGAAGTAAGTCAAGCAGAGAAAAACCATTATCATATGGTTTCACTCATATGTGGAATATAAGGAATAGTGCAGAGGACCATAGGGGAAAGGAGGGAAAACTGGGAAGAAATCAGAGAGGGAGACAAACCATGAGAGACTCTAGACTCTGGGAAACAAACTGAGGGTTACAGAAGGGAGGGGGTGGGGGATTGGGGTTAACCGGGTGATGGGTATTAAGAAGGGCACATGTTGTGATGGGCACTGGGTGTTATATGCAACTAATGAATCATTGAACACTACATCAAAAACTAATGATGTACTATATGTTGGCTAATTGAACATAATAAAAGAAAAATAAAGAAAGAGAGAAAAGCCAAGGATAACTCCACAGTGTTTGGTCTGAGCAAGTAGATGAATGGTGATTCCATTTATTAAGATGGGAATAATTGAGGGAGGTTCATGTCTTAGAGAGTGGGGTTCAAGATTGAGATTTAGACATAATGAGTTTAAGATATCTACCAAAGAAGACATCCAAATGGCCAACAGACACATGAAAAGATGCTCAACATCACTCATCATCAGGGAAATGCAAATCAAAAGCACAATCAGATATCTCACACTTGCCAGAATGGCTAATATCAAAAAGACAAGAAATTACAAGTGTTGGTGAAGATGTGGAGAAAAGGGGAACCCTAGTACACTATTGGTAGGAATGTAAGTTGGTATAGCCACTGTGGAAAACAGTATGGAGGTTCCTCCAAAAATTAAAAATAGGAATACCATATGACTCAGTAATTCTGCTACTGGGTATTTACCCAAAGGGAAAAAAAACACTAATTCAAAAAGATAATGCACCTCTGTGTTTATTGCAGTATTATTTATAATTGCCAAGATATGGAAGAACCTAAGTGTCTATCCATAAATAGATAAATGGATAAAGAGGATGTGGGGTGTGTGTGTATATGTATAGATGTGTGTGTGTGTATACACATACATACAACAGAATATTACTCAGTCATTAAAAAGAATGAAATCTTGCCATTTGTGACAACATGGATGGATCTAGAGGGTATTATACTAGTGAAATAACTCAGAGAAGACAAATACCGTATGATTTCACTTGTACGTGGAATCTAAAAAAACAAACAAACAAATAAATGAAAAGCAGAAACAGACCCATAAATACAGAGAGCAAACTGATGGTTGCCAGAGGGGGAAGGAGGGGCAAAGGGGGATAGGCAAAATTGGTGAAGGAGAATGGAAGGTCTGGGCTTCCAGAATGAAGAAGTCATGGGGATAAAATATACAGCATAAGGAATGTAGTCACTGGTACTGTAATAGCGTTGTATGGTAACCAATGGTAGCTACACTTGTGATGAGCACGGCATAATATTTGAGTTGTTGATTCACTATGTTGTACACCTGAAAATAATGTAACATTGTGTGTCAACTACAATTTTAAAAAGAGAGAGAAAAAAAGATATCTATTAGGTATTCAAGTGGAGATGTTGAGTTGGAGGTAAATACATGAGTGTGGAATTTAGGGGCATGGTCTTGTTTAGAGAATAAATTTGGGAGTTCCCAGCATATATATATTTAAAGCCAGGGGAATGGAGAAACAAGTGAACAGGGCTGCTAATTAAGCTTTTCTTACCACTGCCATCCCCCTTCCCTTTCCCCTGCCTTCCTCACACCTGCTTGCCCTGCTCCTGGACCAGAGAGGTAACTCATCGTTTGGACATATTTCCTGCACCTTTTCAATATGCTTTGCTTGGAGACCTCTGAGTTAGAGAACAGAGTAGTTCTACTCCTTTGACCTTCGTATGACAAAAAACCAAAGGGGTTAGGCATGGAGAGAAGGTATTGAATACAGGCAAAACAAGCAACCACTTCCAAGGCGTGTATTCGGGGATTCTGAGAAAATCTATTACCCCCACCCTGCAGTAGCTACCCTATCATTCCTTTAGTGAATCTGGAACTTTTACTGTTGTTGCAAAACCATGACCTCTAGAGGGAAAACCTCACAAAAAAGCACTTTAGAGAAAATCAACTGTTCAACCAATCTGCTTTTTTAATCGAGGGAACTTCAATGAAGAACCACAGAAAATATTAAAATTATGCTTCACTATCTTGTAATGGCTGGTTTTAGAGGGGAAAGAAGCAACAGGGTCGAAGTGACACCTTTCCCCACACAGAGCAGAAGAAAAGGTGAGGGAAAGGGGTGCCTGGGTCTCCAAGTCGGTTAAACATCTGACTCTTGGCTTTGGCTCAGGTGGTGATCTCAGGGTCGGGAGATGGAGTCCCACATCAGGCTCCTCGCTGTTTGCAGAGTCTGCTCTCTCCCTCTGCTCCTCCGGCACGTGTGTGTGCGCTTTCTCTCTAAAATAAATAAATCTTGGGCTCCTGGGTGGCTCAGTCATTGAGCGTCTGCCTTCGGCTCAGGTCGTGATCCCAGGGTCCTGGGATCGAGTCCCACATCGGGCTTCCCGCTCTGCGGGAAGCCTGCTTCTCCCTCTCCCGCTCCCCCTGCTTGTGTTCCTGCTCTCGCTATGTCTCTCTCTGTTAAATAAATAAATAAAATCTTTAAAAAAATAAATAAATAAAAATGTTTAAAAAATAAATAAATCTTAAAAAAAGAAAAGGTGGGGGAAGTCACATTACCTTCCTATTACATACCAAGCACTGTGCTCAGCTCTGTACGTGTATTAGCTCCATAATGAATCCTCCCAACAGCTCTGTGAGGCAGCAATTCTTGCACCCATCTGTAAAGATGAGGAACATGAGGTGCAAAGAGTTTAAACCACTTGCCCAGATTCATATATCTAGTTACTAAGTGGTAGAGTCAGTAATCCAGCCTGGATTCCCCTAAGACCCCAAAGCCTGTGTCCTCCTCCATCTGTATGCTGCCCTGAGCAGGCACAGCAGAGAGGCATGCGGGGGTACGAGTGTGTTAATCCAAGGCCACATCCTGGGGTTCTGGGATTCACAGTATTTATTACCGTTACCCACCTCTTTGAAATGTTGATTAGCCATTGTTCCCAGTTTGTCAAGTGCTTTCATCCTTAAATCTTTAAAGGTTGTTTTTTTTTTCCCCCCTAAATGGGACAACCACCATTTCACACCAAGCTGCAAACTCTTTTCCACCCTCAGGCTAAATAAGCAGGAGTCATCCCAGGTTTAGGTAAAGCCCAGTGATGGACCCTATCAGGCCCCCATCCTCCCAATGGTGAAGGTTTAAATACAGATGTCCCTGGCACTGCAGAATGCAGTCATATGAGTTTCTGACCTTTTCAAAGGCCAACATATATGGGGGTGATGTCATATTTGTACCAGAGACCATGAGAACCTGGAAGCAGGCTGGCCCCAGCCAGGAGCGCATGCTCCTTCATTTGTGCACATCACCCCCAACTAGGTGGTTCTAAGGCAATTTAAAAGGAGGAGGTGACTTTAATTTAGTGGCAGGGGACCGACCTGTGCCGCATCTTAACAGATTGTGTGACTATTTGGCTGGTGGTTCGGCGTCGGGGAGTCAGAGCGGGATCTGTATTCTGATGGGTAAAGTAGAACTGCTCATTCTGGAGTTTGTTGGGCCCCAGGGAGTTTCCTTCTGTCTTCCTCACCTGGGACCCATTAACTGTATTGAAGTAGAACTTGGGCCTCCAAGACAATCCAGTGGCCCCATCTAGGTACAGGCAGAACGGTCTAAAGTCTTGATGGCATTCTTTTCCTCTGAAGTTGTTAGAATGAAACAGTGTGTCATATTTATCCCCTCCTCTGCCAAGAAACCTCTCCCAACGTTGAGATTAATTTTCTCCTCATGCTCCCATAGCCCTTCACTTGCACTTCTATTCCAGTGTTTCCCAGCGTCATCCTTATTAGCATTATTTATGGGCACGTCTGTCTCCTCTTCCAGATCATGAGCTCCTGGAGGGCAGAAACTGGAGTTTATTCATCTCTATCCCCCACGGACTGCGTGCAGGGCCCTGCACATCGTAAGCCCTCAATAACTGCTTGTTGAATTGAATTATTACTCTCCTCCTCTGTTGTTGTGATTGGCATTCATTCATTTAGTCCATTTGCCCCTTAAGAATGTCCTGCCAAGACCCAAAAGTAAAGACTCACAAGTACAAAGAGACACATTTTTAACAGTTGATGGTTTGGGGTGGTTTTATTTTAAATGGGCCCAAATGAAAAGAAACGTTTTCTTAGGTCTTGCCAGCCAGACAGAAAAGGTTATCAGCAGATTAAGAGGAGTGTTCTCAAACAGCATCAAGTGTCTTTCAGTGTGCCCAGTGGGTGGAGGGCTTTATGTGGCCGTGAAAGCTGGAGAGAAGGCTACTTGGATTCATTCTGACATATGTCATATTTTCAAGAGAGGTGTTGAAAGCAGAGTCAAACAAACAGCCAGTCAAAGTGCCGCTCAGTGCACTGGAATTGGCATTACATGAAAGTGTTAGTGAGCACCTCAGTGAACAAGGTTGCCCCCAGCTCTTCCCCAGGAGCTACTTGAAAAGTTGAGAAGGGTACGGGAGTTCTCATCACATAGCCACATTCCCTCCATTGTAGGCTGTGTAGCCGGCCCCCCGAACACTTTGTACCGACTACATTCTAGCTGTCAGGTTGAGTTGATCTTCAAATCAATGATGCTGTCAGTTGAAAACAGCACATCTTTATAGTCTGACACATTTAGGAAACTCCATGGCATATAAAGTGCAGATTCCGCCCCCCCTCCACCCCACCATGACATGGAGAGTTGAAGATCCAGTTGTCTATCAGCGCCAAAGGCAAGGGCTCAGGCAGGCAGGCAGGTAGGCAAGAGCGAATATTTACTGTGCACCCACTGTGTGCCCGGATCCTGAGCCAGTGGGAAGCTGAACAGACATGGTGCCAGCCCTTGTGACCTTTACAGCTGCGGGAGCCGGTAAGGTGTGTAGATGGAAGTGGAGAAGGGGTGGGGAAGGGGGGGCGGGATGAGCATTAAAGAATTACATATGTGAGGAACCAATTACACATATAGTAAGAGCTCTGATGGAGATGCCAAGAGAGCCCGTAAGAGAAAAGTTGGACCTGGGCCAAAGGGCCAGGGCAGGCTCTTCTGAGGGAATACGGTTTAAACAGAGATCTGAAGGATGAGTAGGAATTAACCAAGTGGAATCCCCGTGCACATGTTGGAGGGGGTAGTGTTTAGGGAAACAGGATAGCACTGCAGCAGACTAGATCAGGACACATTTGAGGATCTGAAAGAAGGCATCGGGAGTTGTGAGAGATGAGTTTGGAGAAGTGAGCAGCTGCTGGATCACCCAGGACCTCACTTTTTTATTTGGGGCAGTTGGGGAAAGAAGAACTAAGAAATCACTTTCAAAGACTATTCAGCAATTAAAAGGAATGGACTGCCAATATATACGCTATAGCCTTAAAATATTATCTGAAGTGATGAACACCGGTCAGAAAAGACCATGTGTTATGTGATTCAATTTACATGAAATGGTAAGAAACAGCAAATCTATAGAGAAAGAAAAGCAGACAAGTGGGGGTGGGAATGGGGAATAATGGCAAACAGGCATAAGAGATATCTGGGGGGTGATAGAAAGGTTCTAAAATCGAATCATGGTGATGATTGTACAACTCTGCTAATGCATTAAAAAACCATCAAAGCACATACTTAAAAACAAGTTAATTGGAAGTTTAAAAATAAAAAAAGAAACGAGACTTCTGCTCCCATGGGAAGAATATGAGACACATTAAATAGAAGACATGAGACACATTAAATAGAAGTCATGAGACCCATGGACACAGAGAACAAACTGATGGCTGCCAGAGGGAAAGTGGGTGGGGGGGGATGGGCAAAATGGGTGAAGGGGAGTGGGAGATGTAGGATTCCAGCTGTAGAATGAATAAGTCATGGGAATACAAGATATAGCTTAAGGACTCTAGGCAATGATATTGTCATAGCAATGTATCAGGACAGATGGTAGCTACGCTTGGGGTGAACATAGCATAATATATAAACATGTTGAATCACTTCATTGTACACCTGAAACTAATGTAACATTGTGTGTGAACTATACTCAAATGAAAAAAAAAAAAAATAGAAGGACCCTTCTTCCCCTGCAGCCTAAACCTACCCCAAGGGCTAGGCAAGTCTTAGACTCCACTCTTAAGTCTCTACAGGCAAAGGAAGATGTCTGTTTATTTAACTTGGTGTGTTTAGCTCCACATGGACAGTGGGCACAAACAGATCATATCTGCAGAGCTATGAGTTGGGCACACAGTGGGAGTGGTTGGTTATTCAAGGGATGGCTGTCATCTTTATAGGTGGGAGAACAGAAGTGTCCATGACCAGCCATGGGAAGAGAGTTATTAGAGCCCAGTGAACATCTCTGTTTTCCAGAAGGCATACTCTCTCGTTGGTTCCTGGCCAGAAAGCCAAGGGAAGCTGGGCCATGATAAGAATTAGGAGCTAACTGCCCGTCCAGATGTTAGGGGGGCAGTGCCATCATTTACAAACCTCCGTGGTCCCTTGGCCTCTTCTGAGGGCAGCCTCCATCTGTTAAGTCTCAGCAGCTTTCATGGTAATAATCACCTAATTGAGGAATTGAGAGTGAAATCAGGGGGAAATCTGTGGCTCATTCACTAGAATAGTGACTTCCCTGTACCTCAGATGAGAGACAAAAGATCATAACTGATTTCCTGCTCTTCCCAAGGGAATGGTTTCTAATAGTCTAAAGCAATC
The DNA here is from genome assembly GCF_011800145.1 of Mirounga leonina. Taxonomy (NCBI): domain Eukaryota; kingdom Metazoa; phylum Chordata; class Mammalia; order Carnivora; family Phocidae; genus Mirounga; species Mirounga leonina. Next base: position 28,866,072 of record NW_023270175.1, read on the forward strand.
AAGCAACAGAATGAATTGGCTTTCCGACCCAACAGTCCTTAGGGAAAGCACTATGAAAGGCCACCAAGTTGTTATATTTGTATAATTAAATCCAACACTTTGATCAATTTGATGAGGACAGTGTTGTCTGTTGCCTTTGAGATCTGTAAGCCAACTCTCTTCTCTGACTGTGCTCACTCTCTAGCCAACGTTTGTAAGACCACAGGTTTGCCCATATCTTGCTTTCTCTCCAACAGATTTTGGAAAGACAAAAATGGAATTGAAGGAAGTGATAGGAATGCAAAGGGGAATCACCTCAAATGCATTTCTGAATTGTAGGCACACTCCATAATCCATCTGCTACTTGGGGAGGGACTTCCCTTGTGCCTTTCCATGAAATCCATGTTGACTTGAAGGACCAGACCAACAGACCCTCTAACTTCTATTTGCTAAAGTTAACAATGAAGCCCACAAAAAAAGGGTACGGTTGAACTAGACCACTATCTGTTGCTGATGAAAGTTGCACGAAGGGTCTCCATTCTGCCATGGAGGCGCTCACTGTGGAACTTTGGTTTGACTGACTTAACACTTGGATGCTTTGCTCCCTCTGCCTCCGTCACCCCCACACCCCATTGGGTTAAGAGCAGAACTACACCTTTTGTATTTACTGGCTTCTCCTCCTTGTCTTCCTTCTGACCATCTAGGAGGATACCAAAGGAAGAGAGATTCCTTATCACTACTTGAATAGAATACCAAAAGTTAAGAGTCAGAACTTGGCAGCAGATAAACCATTTCCTGGTAAGATGACCTTGGGGAAGTTATTCAACCTCTGTAAGCCTTCCTTTATTTGTAAAATTGAGATAATAGAACCAACTTCACAGGATTGTGAGACTAAAATAGTAGTAGTTTGAAACCTACTTTACATACTTAAAACACTGCCTGTATCACAGTAATTGTTCATTCTCTATTCAAGCAGCTGCTGGATTAAGTACCTACTATGTGTAGACAGTGCTGTGGGGCATATGGTACATAATGTGGAGTTTATCTGAGTGTATGAAAGGCAACATGGTGTAGTGGAAAGAACTTGAACTTGGAGTCAGAAATCTGGGTTCCAATCACCACTCTGCCTCTTAACTTCTTGTGTGACCTCAGGCAGGTTACATGAAGTCTCTGATCCTATTTCTTCATCTGCAGCATGTGAAGAACATTTTATCTGGTTCTGCTGGTAATTAAGTGAGATAATGCACATGAGAGCCTCACAAATCTACTGAGAGCATGTCTGTAGCTTAGTACATAAGGGATGAATAAATGTAAGACTCATTTTTCCTTCCTCATTAGGTATAAATCCTCAACCTTGGTCCATCTTAAACCTTGGGAAGTAACTCTGACATTCTAGCTCTTTTGAAGATTGCTGAACCAATATTCTGTGTTAACGCATTATTTAAATATCATATGTTAGAGAACTCAAAAATGGAGATGGACATGGAATCCAGAGCAACAAATTGTAAATTTGGAAAAAAGTTCATCCAGATGTGCCACTCAGAAGACGTTTGGCCTTGGGCAAGTCACCTCACCTCTCTCCGCTACATTTTCCTCATCTCTAAGATGAAAATAACTCTAGAATTCACCCCATAGGGTGGCTGGGAAGATTCACTGAAATAAAGCAGGGAATGTGCTTCATCCCATGTCTTGCACTTATAGGTGCTCCATCCGTGGAAGTAAAATGATCACTAGTATTAATATTCAGAGAAGAAAATCAGAATCAAATTTCCAGTGCATATCTTTTCTAGTTGTTTGGCGGTCATTATATTAGGAAGGAAAATTAGGCTATTTTGAACCATATTGCTCATCTTTGTGACTTGACATAAAAAAAAAAAAGACAAAAAAACCCAGCCACGTCCTCCCGCCAAATGCACCTTCATGTCTGGGGCAAAGACAGATTCAAAGCTGCCGCTGCTCGCAGTCATGATGTCCTTGTGCCTAACTGAGGCACAAGAACGCTACTGAGAAGATTTAGCAGGCAAGGATTTGAAATTATCAGTCCCTGTCCGCTCTAATTCTGCCTCTTTGTACCCAGTAAACCAGGGTAAAAAGTGGATTTTTATCACTTAATTTGCAAAAATTCCGTGACAAACATTTTCTGCCCCTACAGTGTGTCTGAAACAGCGGCTTCATTTAAATGTTTTCCACTTTTACATTTATCTTCTCTCTGCTCAAAGTTTATTGGAGGCTTTGTGGAACACCCTGGTTTCTCCCTTTGATGAGGGGCTTGCATAATGAGACTCTCAGAGGTTCCTTCCAGCTCTGACATTATGCGTTTTTAGGGATGTCCCTGGGATTTTCAAGAATGCATGCAGTGGGGTTTCCTTAGTAAAGATCCTTGTGAAAGAAGGTTATGTCCACCTTTCCTTGTATAATCCCGTCAGAAACTTTGGGAAATCACCAGGAATAATTAACGCATTCTGGATGACGCGTGCTTAGCTAATTGGGCTGAAACACAGGGTTGGTTAGCAAGTTGGCTGAGTGCCAGGTAGCAGGTGTCTGCATAGAGTCAGACTGATTCTTTTTTCAAAGAAGGGAAGAAGGCCTGTGCATGTTTTGTTTTTGAGAAAGTTTCCCTGGGTTTTGCCCTATTCCCACCCTCATTTGAAAATGCTCAGGGCAAAAGAAAACCAAGTTTATTAGCACTAAAATAAAGATGATTTCTTTTTAAATGTAGTTCTGTTTCTTTTCACCATTTTTGGTCTGGTTTTCAAGTCAGTTCATGTTCCTGTGTGTCGTTATTTACCTCTTGTTTTAATCAGAGGCACACAACCAGGATCATTTTATAGGGTTTTGCCTTCAGGCCAGTTGGACTGGGCCTTTTTACAATGGAGATTACTTTTCCCAGGGTATTCCCAGTTGTTTAGTATTTTGCATTTCCACATTAGTGTATCATTTGCACCTTTGGGTTAACTTGTAGTTTGGCTCTTCAAACAACAAATTTACATTATATTCACTTTCCTCCATCCAAATATCATAAAATTTCTATTCATCATAAGCCCTCCAAGGGAAGGTTAAGGGCGGTCAGTGAAGGGTCCATGGGTAAACGTGGATATTTAAGCAGGATTTCTGGATCTTGTAAGTGGGGAACAACATTCTCTACATACCACTGATAAACAAGCATCTCTGAATATGCATCTGAATCCCTGTCTCTGGGGCTCATTTGGTTAACTGCATACTCCATTCTAAGGAGGGAGGACTTTCCTCAGCCTGAACAATTTGGGCCAGGGGAACGTTCCCATGAGTTTCTGGCATCTTGCTGCAAACAATAGACACTCACTTGAGCTAGCACTGTAAGGATTCTAGGAGTCTCACAGAACTCTGCAGCAGGAAGTGGGAAGGCACATCTACTTCCAGCTTTACTTCCAACAGGGCTTTCTTGGGCATTCTCCCCTGGTCTATATAAAATGTCTCCCAGTGTTCAGAAGTCCCCAGGCCACTGTGCAAAAAAGAAATAATGTCATTTTAGAAAGGCTCTTGGTGGCATTATTTACATTTTTAGAGAGAAAACAAAGTGGGCGGGGTGGGCAGGATCTCTGCCCACCCTTCTAGCTCTGACTTATTAGGATCCTGCACATATCTGGACATCTCTTAGAAGATGTGCTGTTAGGTACCAGGTTTCCTCAAGTATACAATTTGATCAGTTCGATAGACTCCATGAATCCCACTGGGTATCGGGCAGTAGTTGCAAATGACCCACTCCTGGACTAGCGGGATGGCATGTTTGTGGCACGTGGGAGGCACCGTGGCCTTCTCTTGGCAGCATCCACAGCCACAGCTCTCAGAGTTGGCCTCCAAATCCTTCTCGGAACTGACAAATGAATCAACAAAATGTGGTGTACCCATACCATAGAATATTACTCAGCCACAAAAAGGAACGAAGTACCAATACATGCTACAACATGGGTAAACCTTGACAACATGAGGCTGAGTGAAAGAAGCCAGACACAAAAGACCACATAGTCTATGATTCCATCTATGTGAAATGTCCAGGACAGGCAAATCCGTAGAGACAGAAAGGTCATTGGTGGTTGCCAGGGGCTGGGAGGAGGAAAGAATGGGGCATGGGGTTTCTTTTTGAGGGTGATGGAAGTGTTCTGAAATTAGATTGTGGTGATCAATACATAACTCTGTGAATACACCAAAGGCATTCAATCGCATGCTTTAAAAGGGTGAATTTTTGGTATATGGATTCTATCTCAACTTTTTAAAATCATTCCTAGCACAGCACTCTAGGAAACCATGCCTAGTGGAACTAGCATGTGTCATCAGATTTGAAGTTTGCTGTTTAGCTTTTTAATTCTACCTGTGCTTGGGTTGAGATTCCCCTCTAGCTACACACTATACACTTAGAGACCTCTGGGCCTTTGCTTCTGCTAGAATGTTATTGCCATTTCTCCTCCCTCTGTGAAGCCTCCCCTAACTCTTTCCACCTCTATCCTCACCCTTGAACAATTAAATGCTCCCTGCTCAATATCCAACAGCACTTTGTGCATCCCTCTAGCCCAGTCCAAATCATAGTTGTATTGTGATTGTCTCCTGAGTCCTCAGAATTTCCCTCTTGACTATTGTCCTCATTTCTGCACCTACAGCCCCTCCACAGAGCCTAGTCTAGAATAGTCTTCCTCAGAAAATGAATATAATATGGTCCCATCCCTCAGGATTTCTGGGAGATTATTAGGAGGAGACAGACACTCAACTAACTACAAAAGCATGTGCCCCAAATTAGACACTTAGATATGTGGGCCCTGGAGAAGAAAATGATTGGCCTCGCCTATGGCAATCAAGGAAGAAACCTTACAGAGGAGGGGACATCTGAACTTAGCCTGAACATATGAGTAAGAACTCTCCAGATGAAAGAATGTCCAATGGAAAAAAGACAGTCTCTTCAACAAATGGCGTTGGGAAAATTGGACAGCCACATGCAGAAGAATAAAACTGGACCATTTCCTTACACCACACACAAAAATAGACTCAAAATGGATGAAAGACCTAAATGTGAGACAGGAATCCATCAAAATCCTAAAGGAGAACACAGGCAGCAACCTCTTCGACCTCAGCTGCAGCAACTTCTTCCTAGACACATCGCCAAAGGCAAGGGAAGCAAGGGCAAAAATGAACTATTGGGACTTCATCAAGATAAAAAGCTTTTGCACAGCAAAAGTAACAGTCAACAAAACCAAAAGACAACTGACAGAATGGGAGAAGATATTTGCAAATGGCATATCAGATAAAGGGCTAGTATCCAAAATCTATAAAGAACTTAAACTCAACACCCAAAGAACAAATAATCCAATCAAGAAATAGGCAGAAGACATGAACAGACATTTCTGCAAAGAAGACATCCAAATGGCCAACAGACAGATGAAAAAGTGTTCAACAGCACTCAGCATCAGGGAAATCCAAATCAAAACCTCAGTGAGATACCACCTCACACCAGTCAGAATGGCTAAAATTAACAAGTCAGGAAATGACAGATGTTGGCGAGGATGCGGAGAAAGGGGAACCCTCCTACATTGTTGGTAGGAATGCAAGCTGTTGCAACCACTCTGGGAAACAGTATGGAGGTTCCTCAAAAAGTTGTAAATAGAGCTACCCTATGACCCAGCAATTGCACTACTGGGTATTTACCCCAAAGATATAAATGTAGGGATCCGAAGGGGTATGTGCACCCCAATGTTTATAGCAGCAATGTTCACAATAGCCAAACTATGGAAAGAGCCCAGATGTCCATCGACAGATGAATGGATAAAGAAGATGTGGTGTGTGTGTGTGTGTGTATATATATATATATATATATATATATATATATATATATATACA